>NC_133977.1:45066371-45432204 GCF_047716275.1 Strix uralensis | reverse complement strand
TCATTGTGACCTTGTTTTGATCAGCTCTGCAGCTGAAAGGACTAGAGGACGGAAGTTGAAATTGGGCAAGGAGCTAGCTGTTTTTCAAAGAAATTATTCTGAATGTATCCATGGTTTTTGTTTGGATTTGATGGGTATATGCATTTGAAAACTCATACTTTACCCAGTTATAGTTCATTTTACAGACTTGTCTTTCTACACATCTGAAGTGTGCAGCTGCTGAATGCCGTGCCGTGGGCAGTGGCTGTGGGTAGAAAGGGGATCTCAGCCTAGGGAGTTAGCTCACGCTGGTAAAACCCAGCCTGGCCAGGGCCCGGAAGATGGGGTGAAAAGTGAACCTGTCTCTAAGTGTGTGAGTGTAGAGCTGGAAATTGGGGATTAGGGCTCTTCAACCACTTTTTCTTTTTGGCCATTAATTGACTTAATTTTTTGCATTTCAGTAAGTTTAGCACCAGCAGGTTTCAGAGAAAGTCATAGCATTTCTGTGCCGATTTACATCAGCTGCAAACTGAAGTTGACACACACACACTGTAAGCTATGTAAGCAGTTCTAGAAATGCAAAGGGTCGCTAGATCCATTTTGCAGACCAAATATGCAGAAACACATTAAAATCAAAATGGATTGTTTAAGCAGCTGTTAATGGTAGAGTGGGAGAAGATGAGAGCTGAATATGACACCTTTCATTTAACTTCCAGTCAGTAAACCGTTTAGCCTGTTTTACTTGGTTTAAAAGGGATATCTGTCTGTATTCTATGCTTCTTTGAGTTTGTGGGGTTTTTCAAAAGAGTTTTTCTTTGTGTGTGAAAATCAGTTTGTTCCTAATTGTAGTACAGATTGAGCAATGAAAAAGAGAAAGAAGATATTCATATGTGACAGGCTATGCATTTTTTTATTACTACAACAACCACATGATATCACCTACCTTTTCTGTAGTTCTTTTCATCTCTCAACAGCAAATCAAAGGCACAGCAAACAGACTAAAGAATACATTATTTACAGCTGTTTAAATGCACTAGAAGCAACTATGCCATCAGTGAGACTCTAGGCCTTGTGACTGATAAGAGATGATAACAAAAAGTAAAGCAGCAGAGAAGTTAATGTTTATAGCAGCTTTTACTTGAGGAAAGGACTGTCAATTCTTGTTCCATGTCACAGAAGATGTCCTTAACAGAATTCAGTCTCTAAGGAGGACTTTTGAAACAACTCAAGAAGCTCAGGTGAAATAAATCATGAGGGCCATATGGTAGTCATCTGAATGAAATAAAGTGTGAAATGCATAATACTAGTGAGGATATATTGTACATCCTTAAAGAGGAAAAGTTTCTGGTACATATCTTTAACCCCTGTTTGCTGTGGGGAAAAAAACAAAACCATGTGGGGGGTTACACTTTCAAAGAGTGATCAGGAATCACTCATATTTGATATGCATTATACTGTGTGGATTTAACCACTCTCGGGGTTCTGTAGTAGATGCTGTGTAAAAAAATTCTCTTTCTAAACAACATAGAGAAGCAAATTCTTCTGTTGTCACAAAGTAGTTAAGTAATGAAGTGAGAGCACAACCTCTTCAGAGGGTTAGTAGGGTGCTGCTTCACGGTTGGGGTTTGAAGGATTGAAGTACTTGCTGTAATACATTTAGAAATTTGGTCAAGGTATCTGCATGCATTTTAAACATTATTTTTCTAATGAATTTGTCTTAAAATATTTATAATCCAGTACTTTCCATCTTCATATAAAACAATTTTAAAAGGATGCTCAAGGGAAGACCTACAACAGTAGACAAAAGGACAGTTGAATCCCCTGCATGTGAAGCATAGGGTGGGCTTTTCCTTCCTTAGCATAAAGCTATGTGCCTGCCTGCCCTTAAATCTTGTCTCTTTTTATGTTCCAGGATTAATCCCCACTCCAGTGCTAAAATCTCTTGCAACACATTGTGAATTTTTGGAGAGCAACTCTTGCACTCCTTATCCTGGCAGAAACTAAGATAAATTAATTTCAAAAGGAAAAGAGTTAGGTGGAATTAACTGGAATATTGGAAATCGTATAAAGCATGTTGCAGGTTGCCTTTCTTCTCTCTTCCTGTATAATGAGAAGAAAGGAAGTGTCAGTAAACTCGGGGAAAAAAGTTGCATCTCCCTATTCAGCACATAGTCAAGTCCCTGATTTGAATTATTTGGCTGCCATAGGAGATCAACATTGAATGTTAAAAAAAGAAAATAAGCCTGGATAGGTATCAAATGTAGTATTTTGACTATGATCTGATCATTTTGCAGGAAACTTTCAAAAATAAATATTTAAATAGTGTGATATTTAAAAGAAGACTTGTCTTTTTCAAGGCATTGTCTATTGAGCACTGAGGTGGCCCGTTTGTTTGTTGGATATGAGAAATATGAGGAAGTTTTAATAACCTAAATTTTAAATGCAGATACTCATTCAGGAAGTATGTGGTGAACTCGAGTTGTAGGATGCTGTAGTATTTCTCTAAAGTGGATGTGAGCACATAACTAGGATTTTAAAATTCACCAAAGATGAGCCAAATCTGATTCAGTAGTATGTTTTTAATCCAGAGCTAGTAAATGTGGATGTGTTGGTTTGAGGTCAGCACAGCACTGATGAATTACATGGCTTTGGGGTCAGATGAAGCTCATACGCAGCGAGCTTGAAGCACATGCAGAGGTGGTCTCTGCGAATTTTCCTTGCTTTTCCTTTCACCCCTCCTTTTTCCCCCGTTTTCCTATACCACATGTGTTTTATCACATGATGTTATTTCTGAATCTATCAACCTCTTTATTGAAATCTTCTCACAGTGTATTACCTAATATTTTGTCTGAGGACATGGCAAATTTAAAGGGTTACCATCCCAAATGTTTTTTCTTACCTCCTGGTGCAGTTCACAGCAATTCGTTATGGTGATGCAACTGTTGGGCCACAAGAAAAGGTGGAAATGTTCTTATAACTTCACTCTTTTTCAATATATGCACACACCAGAAGTGGTTGATAAACCAATTTATGAGGTGTGTAAAAAGCAGACATTCTCTACGTTTTAAGCTACAAATGAAAAAATAATTGCGCTCTTGGTTAATTAAGAAAAAGTCATTAGCAGAATACAAAGATAAATAACCAGATGCTCATTATGTTAACTAGATCCAGGATCATATTTCAGAGGGGTTTAGTAAATACTGACTGAGAGAAGTGGAAGTCTAGGCTTTAGCTGTTGCCTATTTTGCAAGCCGTGTGTGCCGTGTGCTTTATAACCGTGGGTTGTCTCTCCTCCGGTGCCGCGGTTACGCTGTTAGAGGCACGTGGTGAGTGACTGCGTGCGCAATCGCGGGCCACTGCCAGCCATCAGCTCATCCTTCCTCCTGAGCTACAGCCCAGCCGCAGAGCAGGCCCTGCTCTGCGCCCGTTGTGTGGAAAGGGGGGCAGTTCCAGTGGCCTTCGTGGTTTGCTCCAGCGCGATAATGAGAATTTATGCTAGATGAGACAGCGTACGAATTTGAAAACGCTTGCTTCGTTATTTGGCTGTTAAGGGGTTTGGGAAGGACTCGAGCACCCGTGGCACCACACCCTCCAGTGCAACTGACGAGGGGCGGGTTGTTGAACCGTGGTAACTCCATTACCTGTGCTTCTTTCTATTCTTCCAAGGACACTATCAAGCTGCATGCTTACCGTTAGCTCCTGGGCAAAAACTGCAGGGCTTCAGTAACAGGGGGCTGCAGGGCTACCCTGCTGGGAGGAGACCATGCACTGACTTGTCAGCTCCGAGATCCCTTTAAACAACTCATTGCACCCCAAAACTTCAACAGATTAGAGGAGACATAGTGCCTCAGCCTGAGATGTATCTCGCTCCTTCACCTGGCTGCTAGGTCTGTCAAAGCTTGTAGGATCTTAAGTATGTTTGAGACGTACATTTATCTGTTTAAATTGTCCCCAAAATTACTTGAGGATGGATAGCTGGACAAGCAGACAGCTCCCGTTAATTTTTTTAGGAGAATTATCTTCCTTCTTCAGCTAGGAAAGTGGCACCTCAGGCGAGCAAAATAATTTGCATTAAAATTTTGCAAAAGTCGTAAAGGATTAAAGGAGCTCTTTGTACAACTGCAGAAGGAACTAGGAGAGATAGTGCTGTATATAAAAGGACAGCAATTTTAGCTAAGTAGATGTAAATAGAAATGCGGCTTACTTAAGGTTATGTGTGTGTGAATATTTAAGCCTACATAATAGTTAAACATGTTAATGAAACGTTGACACTCCCATTGTCAAGAACAGAAGGATGTTCTGAATAATGCTGGCAGAGAAGAGAGGGGAAATACAAGGACAAGCTGTGAAAGGAACTGGTTCATGTGCCGACTTGAGCAAAGATGATGTGATGTGCTTTCAGCTCCAGGGAACTAAAACTGGTCCTGTATTGGATCACAAGTTTTACAGGTACCAATCCTAGCCCTTGTGACTGAGTTTCCTAACTGAAAGTAATGTATCTTTTTACTCTTCAGGTTATGACTGAGGATTATGCTTAAAGGCTTTTCTATCATATCCCTTTTTCAAATTTAAACACTTTTATAGCTGAAGAAAATGTCTACAGTTCTGTTAATGATCAAAACAGTGACTTTTAACAGCTTCCTGATTTTCAAATTAAAATTCTTCTGGAGGCGGATATTGATTTTTTTTTTTTTTTTTTTTTTTTAATGTAACAAAATTAATTCTAGCACCAGTAGCCTTGCTTTTCTCTGTTATTTCTTGCAGACCTCTTAGAGATAGCCTGTGGAGCGCAAGCTGCTCAAGAGCACCGGTCAAAAATCCACTAGGGATGTGAACTTTCAAAACGAGATTATCTTCCGAGATCAACAAACAAACTTTCAAGTGTATTATTTCTTAATTATTACACTGCCACGTGCTCTAATACTGGACTTCTCATAGGTCTGTGTGAGTCGGAAGCAGTGTACTGTTAGCTTGTACCATTTGCTGTTTTGTCATTCAAGACCCTGTGGAGTCTGGACGTGATTCCAGGTGCTGCTCAGAAGTTTTCAGGGTAGAAGAATCCCCAGGCTAGAGAAGGAGGAACAGGTTTTTAGAGTTGGAAGTTACTGGAGACTTCAGCCCACCATCTGTTAATTGCAACAGTTGATGTTGTTGATGTACCTGTTGACGCCATGAGTAACTTCACGGGTTAACTGTGTGCCTGCAGGAGGTGACTGTACAGGTAACACAGCCAAGTTCTTTGGGTCCTGTCCCCGGGGGAAGCAAGTGTCCTCCTCGCTGCTGGGCTGCGCCATGACTAGGGGGATGTTGGCTGCCCTCCAGCCTCTGTCACAGGGGTGGGTTTTTGAGTTGGGGAGTAGGTGTTGGCAGGGGGTTTGAGTTCTGGGTGTTTGGCGTGAAGCTGAGGGCCGGCAGCCTGAGGCGTTGTATGGCAGAGCTCGGGGCAGCGTGTCTGGCCGGCGTGAGGCGTCACCAGGCACGAGGGCTGCTGCCCCCCACAGCCTGCCGACAGCAGCGGTCCCGGCGGAACAGTGGGGCTTGCAACTAGACCATCTTTATGGTCCCTTCCAACCCACCCTGTTCTGTGGTTTCTGCTTGACCGGGATGTTTCATGTGGAGCCCCCCTTGTAAATCTGAACTTCCTTCCACAGTACATGAGTAATCGACACTTTTGCTATTTTAAACTTCCATGTCAGTCCATAAGGTTACTGGCACACAAGAAAGGGAAAGCAGTAGGTATGATGCCTATAAAAAAGGACTTTCTGGGACTTCTTAAATTTAAAGTGTGATGGCTTTTTCACATTGTTTTGACAAACTTCCCTCTGCCCCATAATATTTTAGACTCCAGGGAACTGTTCTTAGTACACTTTTGAATTTTTTCCCTTCTATAAGCTCTTGTATTCACACCCTGAGGCACCCGTCTCATTATCTTTCCATTTAGGAACATAAGCATACGCTTTCTATTCTTATTTTATTTCCATGAATAACACTGTTAATATTTTATATTTCAATGTGTGGTGGGTTTGATTAGTGCAAGGGGTTTTTTTATTTTCAGTTGTCACAATTATACATCAGTAGCAGGTCTATACATCATCGTTTCCTTGGAGGTATCAGCTTTGTTGGGGCAAAATTTACCTGTGAATTTTGAAGTCCTGGCAAACAAGTCATTAACTGGCAGTCTAGAAATCCATGAGATGCCCCTTGCGCAAGCGTAAATCTGCTCTCCAGTACCTGTGCTGTGAGTTCTGCGTGCCTGAGAGCTGCTGAAACTACTGCACACTAGCACATATTACCAGCAGGTCCAGTGTTTTCTAAATTTCACACTTCTCATGTGTGCCCAAACCATCTACAAAGAGCGTATCCAGCCATTGCTTGCTGGGGGTATGGGGCTGCTATGCAAACACTGCGGAGTCTGACGTGTTTGTATGAGACAAGCTGTAGCAATTCTGTCCTGGAAATGCAGATGTTTTACAACATGCATTCGTTTTCTTCTCCCTAGTCCCTAGCAGAAAGTCTTAGGGTTTGTAATGAGAAATTGTGGGTGAATGCAAGTAAGTTTGAAAACGCTTTCTTTTTTTAAATGAAATACACTACTTTTTAGTGGTTGTTGAATAGACATTTTTGTATAATTTGTGGCTTAAAA
Source organism: Strix uralensis (assembly GCF_047716275.1). NCBI lineage: Eukaryota > Metazoa > Chordata > Aves > Strigiformes > Strigidae > Strix > Strix uralensis. The sequence goes on along the minus strand of NC_133977.1, from coordinate 45,425,582 downwards.
AAAAGTTTTACTTTTGTAACACAGGCTTCTATTGTCCTGTTCCATTTATAAAATATTTAAGTCTAAGGGATTTATTATCCCATTAACCCAAGTGGAATTTATGTCCTTAACTTCTATTAATGGTAATAGAAATTACCGTGGTGAATCCTTGTTCTTCTATGGGAGACTAGGTCTTTAATTTTTTATTTTCCTCTACATTCCCTTCCCCCTTTCCTTAAAAATCTTTCCTTTTCTCCACCTTAGAATGGAAGGGAGTTGCTCAGGCAAGAGCCATAGATCAGCAGGCACTACTTTATCTGAAGTATTAACGACTGAGCTGTATTGCAAGCGAAGAGGCTGTACTGCTGGTAACGAAAGTCACCTTTTAATGAGTTTTCCATGTTAATCTTCTAGTGATCTCAGCTGGACTGTGCTCTTTGCCAGTAGTAGATAAAAAGTAATGACCTTCTCTTGTGTGGGGAAATAAGAAGTTTGGCAAATTTATTAAATCATTTTCATCGATTGGATGATGTGTCCATTAGGAACTGAACTGAGAAGAATATTCTTGCTGAAGACCTGATGTTACAATCCTGTAATTCCTTTCACTTAATCACCTTTTACATCTGTTTTGATTAATTCTGTTTTTCAGGACGCACTAGAAATGTATAGTTCTAAAACGGCCTTTTCTCTGTAAACAGAATTCCATAGGTCACCAGCTTGTTCTGAGGCTGCAGTCCTTATCTTAAAAACATGAAGGAAAAATATCATGGTTGATGTGGTTTGAATCCAAACTTGCAATTAAGAGGCATTTTTTCCCCCACCTCCCTGTGCCTTGTGGCTCCCTCTGGAGCAGTGAAGTGGTATCTGACCTACCGTAGCTGGGCCAGCTCTCAGTTCCACGCCCAGCAAGAAGCAGGGCAGAAACCCTGGGCAGAGGGGACGGCGGTGGGCCATGAGGTTGGGAAGGAGGGTAAGAAAGGAGAGGAGCTAGTCCTGGCAGCAGAAGGAGATCAGCCTGGTTCCCTGAGCTGCAGACATTCCTCGCTGTGCTTTCGGTGTCTGGGTTCCAAGCTGCCTCTTCCTCTGGAGCTGCCCGTGAGCACAGTGCACAGAGCTGTCGGAAAGCCTCGGGTGACCTCGAGGGCTCTGGCCGGAACGACCCTGCAGAGGGGAACGGGTGCGGGTTCCCGTGCGAGGCGGCACTCATCCTTTCCAGAGCTTATTTCATGGTTCTGAATGACTACTCAGGCTCTATCTGGACAAGCCCAGAAAGCTGCTGAGCTTCTGCTCTGTTTTCCTTAAAGCCTGATGTGGAGCTTTTACCACACAACAGGAATTTTATTGCAACCTATACGATTTTTGGCACAGCTGATGTGCACAATATAACAGTGAGCTCGGGTACTCTGTGCTATCCCAACTATGAAACACGAAATACCACTTCATGGCTATTACTTGTTGGGATTTTCTGCCCGCTTTGCAGAGCGACCAGTGAGAACTGTGGCACAGATGTATGCAGATGCATTCCGTGATTCCTTGTTTTATGCTTAGAATTTGCTTTGTATTGAATTCCTTTAATTAGTCTTTGAATCGCTAGTCATCTTGTAATCACATTCCAGCATCTCTGACCGGGCAGCCCTGATTGCTGCAGCTGCTCTTGCTTTCAGTTGCATGGTGATGCCACCATGAAAATGCTGTTTCTCTCAGCAGCGTGGAGCAGCTTTCTGCTGCATGCTTCCTCAATTCGTTCAAATTTTGCGGCACTGCTTTTGATATGTAGCATCATCATTTGTGAAGTTATTTTTCTTGAAGAGACTCTTAAATTTTTTTTTTCCCGGGCATTCTTAGAATCAGTTGTGAACAGTTTGAAGAAGAAAAAAAACCTACATAAGGAAAGGTGTGCAGAAATGTTTCAGAGATTAATAAAGCTCTGGGAGATTCTGAAAGTGTATTGGGATCGGGTCATTTTGTAAGGTTGAAAGTGAGCTAGAGAGAATCAGGGTGGGGCTATCACAGGATTTTCTCTTTATGCCTTTAGTTATGACAAACAGTACTGACTTTATCACACAGTTATTGGGAATTCTTGCTTAGAATATGAATTCTAGCAGCTTATTATATCTGTGTAGCACAGTGTAGCCTGCGAGAATACTGCTCTGAAGCTCTGCGTAGCCATTTGGTGACACTGTTCCTCCTGCCACTGTATGTCCTCTTGGTCTGTAGTGTATTTCGCCTGGGTTTTAAAGGCTGCTTTTACTCCCTGCATGACCCTCTCTCCACCAGTCAGTTCTCCCGTGTTCCCATTTCCCGAGCTACCAGTTTACCTGCCGGAACGAGCTCGATGCCAACTCCCGTGTGTCACCCTAGGCAGCTTCACGACCGGTTTATAATGTACATCAGCATGGCTTAGAGAGAAAACCTGACGTGGTGCTGTGTTACCATGTGCTAATTTAATGGGAATTCTCAAGGAAAGTCTCTCAAAACTTGTTTTGTCATTAAAAGGGATGTATCTGTAACATTCAGTGCATGGTAAATACATTATTACTATTCAGATATTAGAGTGAAAGAACTAATTTATTACTTTAATTACTTTGTAGTATACTTTATGTTACTGTAATATGTGATATTGAAATAATGAACTGAAAATAGGAACGTATGTGTTCTGTTCAGCACAGCAATTTAATAATTCACTTGGAAAAAGTTTCACTAATAATACATGGACTGTGAAATGTACTTGAAATGCTGGTTGTAATTAAAAACTTTCAGAACTTAATTTGGCAGTGCTTGTACTGCTAAAATGTAAGCTTCTTTGTGAAACAGCCAATAGGGGATCCAGTTTTTTGTGTATTTCCAATATTAGTTTAACTACTAGGGTTTTTTAAAATATTTAAACAGCACATTTACTGTTGACACAGTAAACTCTACCCTTCTGATTTTCCACTCATAGGAATGAAAAAGTGCAATCAAGAACACATTAATTTTTTTGTGCATTCTGTGGTCCCAGATTACTGCCTCAGTGAATCAGAACTATTTTCCAGAAATTTTTTTTGTTTTGGTTCTTCAGATCTGCACAATCCTACCTCTGGAGGAAAAAGGTGATGACTACAGTGGGATTCTTGAAAAGCTGAAGTGGTAGGAATGCTGGAAACTCGGCATCAGGCAGTCACTCTGCAGCAGCAGCACATTAGAAGTACGGAGGCACGTGGTGTGGAGGTTCCCCAGCCGCAATGCCCCGTCCCGCTGCCTGCCCGTCACCGGGTGCTCTGCAGCAGTGCCCAGAGGCTCCCTGGGGCTGGGTCCCACCGTGCCCTGGGCTGTTTGGACGCACGGCGCGGTGCGCTTGGCCGGGTGAATCCAGCCGCAGGCCGGGTTCTGTCCACTGTGTCCTTTGCTATCGTGAATTACGATAGTCTCGCTCCTATTTCTTGAACCCCTGGCAGTACGAACAGGGGGCTCTTCACTGCGGCCCCGCCATCTCCTGGGGCCAGTACTCCCCTGAGGAGATCCCCTTTACAGGCAGGCTGGCCCACAGAAGAAGTCGAGGCTGCGGGACTAGAACTTCTCTCTCGGAGAGATGCTTTCATGTTCAGATGTGGTTTAAAAAGTGAAATATATTGAGAGTTTGAATCAGCTCTTTAATTCCTAAATTTTGGTATTTCTTGCATAATTAAACACTTTAATTTAGCTCAACTCTGTTAAGAACATTTTATCCTGTATGGCTTTAACTCTTCATGTGGGGAAGACATGGCCTAATGCCAACCTACTGAATCACATTTTACAAATATTTTGCAAACACGGCTTTTCTGGTTTTTACCAATTTTTCCTTTTTTGTTGCAACTATGAATAATGTTTTTAAAGGAAGTGACTCCTCTTTTGCCTTAATGAAAAGGCATGGATTAGCTATACGTGGGAGGGGAAGGGATAATGTAAACTAACCTCATACGCTGCCTACAGAAAAGGATAAGCGTGTACTGCGGGAAAGTGAAACATAATGAAACTTTCCTTCCTTCTGTCATTCTTATCACCCCTTTTCTTGATTGGCAATGAGCTCATGCATTCAGAAGAACTAACCAGATAAAAATGGAAGGCAGAATCTACCCACTGAGTAAAAATAGGTGTGTTTAGTAGTGATTGAGGGCAGTGTAGAGAGCATTGTGGAAGGTAGTGGAGATATGCACTGAATTATTGGCATATCAGCTTTGCCTGGGGAACCTCACTGCATGATTAATGATTTGTCAGCTGTGTGAAGTTATATATTTGATGCTTGGTTACGCTCACTTGTTTGTATGAAACCTGTTGAAAATCTAGATTGTGCCCCAGTATTGATTTCTGACTTGAATCAAAAGGCTTTAACAGAAGAGCTATATGAAAATAACTAGGGGAAGTGATTATGGCCTGTCGTGAGGCTGGTGTGTAACATGTGCCATGCTAATCAGCAACTGCTAATCAGAATGACTTGAGGTGATTTTACACTAGATTAGTGTCTGTGTTTGCTTGCTGCTTTGTTATTGTTTTCTTTCCTTTGACCAGTTCTCATCTTGACAGACTCTGCTGGGCCAATTCTATTCTCAATATCTATTTCCAGTCAGTAGTTCCCCTGAAGTATCAGTTAACTGCAGCTTTTATTGAGACCAATTTAATGGACTCACCATGTAAATGAATGGCTGCAATCAAACAATTAAGGTCCCTGGTTAATACGTAAATTAGTATCTAGAGGAGACCAGTAAAGGATCAAAAGGGTTCTCAGACGTGGGGAGAAGCTGAAGCTGCATCGTGTCATGAGCCTGCTTACACTGGCATATATCTCATTATTGAAGAGAGTTTGAAAGGAGTGTGATGCAGGATGTAGGAAAATACAAGCTTAAAAAAAGCAGTTTTTGTGTTACATAGTTTGACTGTTACCTCATTTCAGTTCACAAGATCTCAGTGATGTTATTACAGAAGTTTAAAGTTCCTTCAAATGCTTCTGCAGTTTATTCTAGCTCCAGTCTTTTAGCAGATTTCATGTTTTGTTTGTTGTTAGATTTTAAAGCTTCATGTCTATGAGTTTGCTTCAGTCTGTTTCAAAAGTGAGGTAGAAATGATTGCATGCTCTTCCACATTCACTTTCAAAACATTCCTTTGAGTTTATTAGTGTAGCAAGTGAAGGGTAACTGAAACAATTTAGCGTTTTATTTTAGATTCTTAAACTGCTAAAATGCATGAGCAGACTGCTGTCAAAATTGCTAAATAAAAATTTCTATTTAGACAGAGACCTTGTGTTCCCAGTTTTGCAGTGTGGGGGAGGTTTCACTCAGGTAAGCTCCAGAAAATAGGGTCTTACAAAAATTGACACCTTCCCTCTAGAAGTCTCTTAGCTGCTAGTATGGTCATCTCATGTAATCCTCGTTCCATTTTTATTGTTATTCCATATTTCCGTTTAGATGGATGGTTGGAAGTTGTAATGGGCTGTTTTCATTAAGCGTGGTACCCATTCTTCTGCTGACACTTCCCCTGGAACTCGCTTGCTGCAGCGTATGGAGCTGCTAGGGATTTCTTTGCTCACGATGTCTTATTCTTGTACGGCTTAGAACCAGTCGGTTTGTCGCTCCCTCTGCACATGACAGGCCCAAACCCGCTGGCTTCCTCTGTAGAATCCATCTAACAAACCTCTGCTACATAGCCATTTTTTGCTTACGTTCTCACCCATTTTCACTCTTGCAGGCTAAGCAAGCTGTCCAGATCCCCTCTAGAGCTGAACTGGTCATCACTGTCAGAACTATAGAAACCCCTGAAATAAAGGGCTGAATCCCTCTCGGTCCTTATACTCACCTGTTCCTCACCTTCGGTGGCTGTCGTCAGAACTTGGCAGAGTTCAGACAGCTCTCCCAGGACAGCGTGTTAGGTCCAGTCCTCTTACCTGCTGCTTTTCTGCCTTTTTGGTAGTGTCCCTACGCTGAACTCCATCACAAGAATTCTTGCTTTGCATATTCCTCAAGAAAATGCATTTCTGTTACGCCTAAAACCATAGCTAAATGCCTGATTCTTTTTCTTGGAACTTGCTTAAATCTTACAGCATCTGCTTGTCGACTTGGTGTTTTTAACTTAGGAACCAACTTACAGAAATAAGATCTCAGAGGGAAGGCTTGAGTCCCAAAGCTAAGTATGGGAACTGGCAAGGGAGAGTTATGTGAGGACTGAACTAGAGAGGGGATGTGTTCCTGTCTCCACCCGAGTAATTCTTTGGCACTAATGAACAGCCAGTGGACAGCAGAGAAGACGTTCCCTGGAAGAGAGATGCTCTTCTGCTTCTTGGTGATTTTCAAGTGGAACAGCGACAGTATCAGGGATTGAGAAGACCCTGGTTCAAGCTAGTCCAGAATTGAGGATGTTCTTTGTAATTTTGAGGACATCTGGATACAGGTCCCTGCCTCAAAAAGTGTTCCATTATTTCTTTCTTACTGGAGCGAGTCCAGCGAAGGACCATTAAAATGAAGGGTCTGGGGCACCCCTCCTATGAGGGAAGGCAGAGAGAGCTGGGACTGCTCAGCCCAGAGAAGAGGAGGCTTAGGGGATCTCATCAAGGTGGGTAAATACCAGGAGGGAGGGTGCAAAGAGGCCGGAGCCAGGCTCTTCTGTAAAATATCTAATTGGTGAAGATGGCTGCTTCCTAGCTTTTTGGTTTTCCCCTAGAAAGGAGAGAAAGGAGATTTCAGAAGGTGAAACTCAGTTATGAGCAGGCCTTTGCTGAGAATTAGTTACAAAAAGGGAAGAAAAGAGGTTAAAAAGCATTTAGTGTTCACCTAAATCATAATTCTTAACTTTGGGGATGGAATCAAAGCTGGGAAAAGTTGTATGTACTCTGAGCGAATAATAGTGTAAATGAAAGTTGCTCGAAGAACCCCAAAACTCTGTCCTTTTTATTAGAACATGGAAACACACCAGTTAATGCTAATGCTTGGGTATGGTAGCAAACTGCATTGAACTTTTAAAGATAAACTCAGGTTGCAGGAGACAAAGGTAACTGTTGGTTAGTCTGTGTACACATGGCATTCATGACAGGCAGAGTATTTCTTTAAGAAGCTATCTTTAAATCTTTTAATAAAGAGAGAGTTTAATTTTACAACCACTGTAAAATGTCATGTTATTTTCATGTTATTGCTTTGCCTGCACTACATGAAAAGTTACAGCGGTATTTAGTCTATTGGGACACTTTGTGAAGAAGAAACTCTAACTGTTATTTAAGCAGAGAAGCGAGGCAAACATGGCATCACTCAGAGATGCAGCTCACTGAGAACCTCAGACCATGGGGAGTGCTGGGTTTCTGAACAGAAATCTTTCACAAGTACAGAACAGAAGAATTAATCGAGTCTGTGCACATAGCCAGTGAAATGCAGTACATGGAAAAAAACTATAAATATTTTAGTATCTTCATATTAAAGTACTCACTGTAGTATAGAATACCAGATGAAAAATGGCTGAAATGCTTGTTCCTTTGAGGAGTACAGAGTTCCGTTAGCACTTGACAAACCCATTGCAGAAAGAGCTGGCAACTGTTAATGCTCCTGAATGTACAACAGCATACATCTGCCCTTGACAAGGCCGAGGTGAGCCGGACATCCACACTGCCTGAGAGCGCTGCAAATAAGTCACTACCTGTGGCCAGTTCCTGAGGACGTGTTGCCTTGTTTAAGCAATACGGTGTGTCAGGAAGATGTCAGGAGGTCAAGTCTCCTCCTGTGTGATTTCCCTGCATGTGCCAGTCGGTTGTGGATTGCACGTTAACATGCGCAAAGGCAGTGCTTACTGAATGGTCTGATATTGCTGGTAAGATTATAAATCTTGGTCTGTAAATGGATTACATGGGTTTCCTTCCCAGTCCAGGTTGGCAGGGTCACAGTATTACCCAAGCCTGCTTGCAGGACTGTCTTTTCAACTGTTCCTTCCAGGTTCTACAGTGGAAAGCACAGCAGGAAGAGGCTGCTGAACTAGAAGCTGCCGTAGCTGCCAGAAGAAAAGAGAAGAAAGATGAGGAAGAAAGGCTACAGAAAGAACAGGAGATGATTCGTAGAGCTCAGGAGAAAGAGAAAGTATGAGAAACTTTTATACATTTTTTGCATATGTTTATATGTACAATTGCCTTTAAAATCTTTAACCCTTCTTGACTGTGTATTCTAAAGTATTAGGAATTAGTATTGAGATGAGCAAATGGTTAGTTGAGTCTTGCTGCTGTCCATCCTAGCTTTAAAGCTGCCTGCTCGTATACACCAGTTGTGCTACTTCATTACATTTCTTTAAAAAGCGTACACAATAACTGTACGTGACTGACTCTGTGTCACAAAAAATCAGTGCCGAGGCACTACTGGATTTCTAATTCTTACAGATTTGTGCTTTTTAGCAATGTGGCAAAGGCTCTGGCAGCTGCCAGTGCTGCAGTTAAGTGTGCTGCAGTGCAGCACAGAGCCTCGCCGTCCCTTGTCTGCCAGACAGCGCGCTGCGCTTGGCACACAGGGCCCTGGAGCGGGCCCGGGGCACCGCCGCCGCCTGAACCGCCCCGACAGCGGGCATCTGCATCGCAGCATTCTGGGCACTCAGGTGCTGACTGCTTGGGAAGTGGCTTTGATGTCTAAACTGATGTCTTCAACTTATTAGAAAATCAGAAATCCGCTACCATGAATGTAATGCTTTGAGAAAACCAGGCTGTGTCACGTATGTGTTTGTGTTGACCTTTTTATTTCAATGATATGGCGAAAATCCAGGAGGTTGTTTTATTAGAACTTCACCTCTTTTTCTGATTATTTTTTACACTGAAATCTGGCATGCTCAGAGTCCAGCTCTCCTGCGGCGTATTTGTTTCTGTGGCATACTTATTTCTGGAAAGAAGTAAGTTGGAGAATGTCATAGATTCTTACTGCTTTGTCTTTCAAATGCTGATGAGTTGTCACTTTTACAGGACTACTTGTGCTAACACATTTGCAAGAAGGGTCACTAAAAGCTGGGCTGTTACAACATGCCAGTTAAAAGCAGAGTTAAGAAGAAAACAAGGCTAAACTGTTCCAAATAGAGTATTTTCATGATGCATATGAAGAATTTAGTGACATCAGTATGTGTCACACTACAGAAAACTTGTGCAAAAGAAAGAAGAAAACAAAATCTCTATATACGTTACCACGTTTTCTCATTAGATTTTACCTTTTTGTCTTTATCTGCCATATTTCTGTGTAAATTATCTTACTGGGAGCAAACGTTTACTGATGGGACTACAACGTGGCCAGTTAGACGCCCTGGGATGTGATGGATTCTCATGTCAGTAGAGGTGTCTATTGCAGTGATATTCCTTGCAGGGAAAAAAAAACCAAACACAAAACTATCCATACTTACAGCAATTTGATTGTTACTAAAACAATTTACACCTACTAAAAGCAGAAAAGAAATTATAGCAAAGCAAAATAAATGACCTGCAGGCGGGTGAAACTGGCTGCCTTGGCAGGAGAATGGAAATTAAGTGCTACACTACTTGGAATTTCCCTGTTTTTATAGCACTCAAATATCTCTTCCTTGTTTTTTCCAAAGAAACATGTCTTCCTGCCATGTCAAATAGGTCAAGAGCAGAAGCTCTTGCAGCTCATTGTACTCCTGGTGTTAGTTTGCATGACCGTTGAGTTTGGTTATATCAACAATTCTGCAGAGAAGCACTTGAGGAAAGTGCTGCCTGGAGAAGAGAAGCTGAAGCTGCTGAAGCCTTCTTGTCTCCAGACAGAGACTGTTACCTCCTCATTAGTTCTCATTGCTGCAAGTCCCAGAGCCAGAATTTGAAAAGCTGCCTAATTTCAGATTGATTTTCTTATATTTGTGAGTTCATTTTTCTTGGTCATGACTGTGTTTGCACATTGCACGTATCCAGTTTCTTCTCTAGCTGAAGAAGTCTCTGCTTACATCGGTCACCTGATTTTATTCTTTTTCTGCAATTTATCTTAAAGATGAAGTATAGATTCTTGGCAGAGCACAATCCTTCTGTTAAACTATGCTCAATCATATAGTTAGCAAAATTGCAACTAATTGTCCAAAAGTCAGTTTCAAGAGATGTTTCTCTATCCTTCAAAATACACAGAATACTCTCACTTTTCATAGGAATCAGAGATTTTCATAGGAATTGGGAAAGTTCAGACTGGAAGGGACCTCAAGAGGTGTCTAGTCCAATCTCCTGCTCAGTTATGGGGTCTGACCAGGTAACGCATGGCTTTATCCTCATTTTAATTTGTCTTATTTATCCTTAAATTTATCTCCAGTATTTGAGACTGTCATTTCAGGTTCAAAAGTTGAGACAGACATATTTATGTGTTTGCAAACCATGCACTTCCAGAGAAATTCTGGCTCAGTTTAAATTGGTATTGGTTTTACCTTTACCTTTAATTGGCTTACTGCAGATATCATCAGTGAACTATTTAGAGGTAATCCTCTATAAAAAGACACAGGGGAATTTTTCAAAATTATGTGTACATGCATTGTGTTTCAAAACTTTACTGTATGTGTGATTTCTTTGTTTTCACACTGACATGTGTCCTGGTTGTTTGTTCTTGACTGATACGTTGTTCCTGTTCTTACATGCTGGATTTAAAGTTATAAAATAACAAATTTAGGCAGAACATCTACATTTGGTGTCTGCATTCATCTTGTATATAAGAGTTTTCCAGGTGAGATGTGATGAGATTTTTGTCTGGTATGGATAATGTGGAAGTTGTCTCGGTTGGAGTGTGTGATTGTGAGATTTTGTGGTTTCTGCACCAGCCTGGGAACGGAGGTGCAGAGAGGGGGGCTGCCTGTATTTAATGATGGTTTGCTGCTTTGGTTATGAGAAACTTTGCTGCTGCTTTTTGTTACAGCTTGTTCTGCTTATTTGTCTTTACTCAGGCTGTGTTTGTAGTGGCAGGTGACTCTGAAACCGCAGGGAAGGGAAGAGGCTTGGGGAGGCTGCGTTGGCCCCGCCGCCAGCAATGTTCATTTTACGTGTAAATATTTTGATTGTGCAAACTTTCCACTTTTCTCTGGCCTGCATGTAATGTCTATACAGAGCAGTCCTCTGCCTGTGCACAGATGGAATAGCAGCTGTCTGAGGTCAGCAGTCATGTGTTTCATTTGAGTATTGTACATCCGAGATCCTTGAAAAGCGCTGCTAACCTTCCACTGCTTCTCTGGTGAACGTTCCGTGGCAGCAAGAAGAATATGTAAAACATCCATGATCAGTGTAAAAGAAATGCCCACTCTCTGCCCCGTTCGTAACCTACGTTGGGTATGTCAAGTACTTCCCAACCTGAGAATGGGTAAAATGATGTTAAATCTTAAATCCCAATGCTACATTTGCTCTGCTGGACTGCAGATCAGATTTTTTCCTATATTTCTGAAATTCCATATTCAGATATATCCACTGGCCCCTAATTAGAGTTTATAAAAAAGCCTTCAGGCAACGTAGAATACAGAAAGGGGAATAATTACAAAAGAGAGACTTTTATTTCATAAATATAAGTATTCCAAACAGTATTAAACAAAAGCATTCTAAGAAGTATGGCTATAGCCATCCTTGTTTTTATGTACTTCATATATAAAAAATGGCCCATATAAAGAAACGATTGGCTTATAGCTTGGGAATTGTGAAATACAAGCGCTGTTTGGAAGACCCGTTTTATTCTGCATCATGATAGTTAGAGGATTTTCTGCACAAAGTCAATCATCTAAAGAGGATGGTATTTTGACTGCCATTTCAACTGAAATCTCCAAGAGAGGCTTAAATTCAATACAGTTCCATGGATGATACAGAAGTTATTTTTATTGCCATTTTATGAAGCTTTTCCTATGTGAGATGATTCCATAAGTAAATTTCATTGTAAGAAATTACCTGTGTTTTGGGAGGTAGGATAAGGTCTCAGACCTTCAGAGGAGCTTTATGCATTTAATCGTAAAATCAACGTAAAATCAAAGATTATTGAGGTATAATTTCAATTGCTTTTGTAAATTCATTTTATAACTAACACTTTCTTAGGTTATTAAAATTCCTAAGATTTTCTTAGATTTTTGCATCTTTTTCTAAAGCTTCTTTCCTGTATTTTTCCAGCTGTATTTTAAATTTTAGAAACACAATGCTGTCAGTGAATTACAACTTGGCAGCATTGTCATACGCTTCTGTCATCATCAATAGTCTTTTCAAAAACTCAGTCTTGATTTTCGAGGTAAACACTATCTTTGTTTTGCTGAAAGCAGTAATTTTTAGTTAATTTTTTATCTTTTCTCTTTCTATTTCTCATAGCAATTGCCAAGAAGTCTGTTAGGTCTAAGGAATTTAAGGGGTTTCTCAGTCAGCCCTGAGGTAGTACGAAGCACTGGCTATTCTTTTGGTTTCTTATTTGGAAGTGCATCATGGTATGTCATTATTTCTCTTCTCGTCCCAGCTTGTCTTTCTCTTCTGGTACCTGCACGTGAAATAGAAAAAAAAGGTGGAAATGAGAATGAAAAGTGCAACAAAGAGAAACTGCAAGAGCACTAACGCTTGTAGATCTACCAGGTCATCCTGACTCTTCTCGCTGGGATAGCAGAGTATAACACAGAAAAGGGAATGTGTGCTACCTGTTGGAGGTGACGTGTAACACGAGTGCAGTATTGTGTGCTGCTGTTAATAGCTGGGGCAGGCAGGATAGGTCAGCTTAGCGTCGGCTGGGGCAGGGGGCTGCAAGATCAGGAAATGGGAGGGTCTTACAGCGAGGTGTGCTGGGGTTTTCCATAGGCAAAGGGGTGCAGGAGAGGGCTGGAGCGTCACGCTGCTAGTACACATAACTGACACCTTTCTTAGACTGAGTTGAGAAGTTATGTTCATATCCAGTCACCTTACGTAGGCTGAACTGTTTCGTATTATTAACATAATAAGGAGGAGCGTAGTGCCCTGAATACACTCCTCTCTCTTTGAACTTACGTTCATACCCAGGTTCCTATCTAGAGATGTCTAAACTCTTCCTGGAAATTAGTTGCTGAAATTAGGTAAACTAAAGGGCTTTTTGTCCTGATATATAATTTGTCTATCAGTGCTTACTGAAAAATCTTACTTATGATTTTATGTGCCTTTGTGCTGGGTTTGTGTGTGTGGCAGGTTTTTGGCAGCAGGGGAGGGGGCTGCAGCAGTGGCCCCCATGAGAAGCTCCTCAGAGCTCCCCCAGCTCCAAGTCGGAGCCGCCTCTGGCCAAGGCTGGGCCAGTGAGCGACGGTGGCTGCACCTCTGGGATAACGTATGTGAGAAGGGGACTGGGAGGAGGAGAGGGGGCTCGTGAGGAGGAGTTAGGAGAAGGACCCCTCTGCAAACACTGAGGTCAGTGGGAGGAAGGAAGAGGAAGGGGGGAGCTGCCGGAGCAAAGCCCCCCCTGTATCCCATGGTGAGGTGGCAGGGCCGCCCCCCCGCCACCCGTGGGGGTCACCGAAGGAGCAGGGATCTGCCTGGGGAGGGCCCCACACCCGAGCAGGCAGCTGCACATCAAGGAGGCCGGACTCTGAGGGAGCAGCAGCCCCTGCTGTGGTAGCTCGGCACTGGGAGGACGGCAGCATGTGGGGTGACCCACGCCAGAGCAGCCCGGGACCAGCTGCAGCCCGTGGGAAGGACTCATGCCAGAGAAAGTTTGTGGAGGAGAAGGGAGCCATGTAGAACAGGGGCAGAATGCAGAGGAGTCCTCCCCCCGAGGAGGAAGCAGCAGCAGGACTGACTGCACCCCCTTTCCCTGCCCCTGCGCCGCTGGGACGGGGAGGTAGAGAGATCAGGAACAAAACTGAGCCCGGGAAGAAGGGAGGGGTGGGGGGAGGTGTTCTTCAGATCTAGTAATGCTTCTCACGGTCCTACTCTGTCTGCTATGTGCTGAATTAAATTGATGTTCTTCTTATTCCCCTATTAAGTTTGTCTTGCCAGTGACCATAATGGGTGAACCACCCCTCCCTGTCCTTGTCTCAATTCCCGAGGCTTTTGCTTCATTTTCTCAGTCCTGAGGGGAAGGGGGGAGTGAGTGTCTGCGTGGTGCTCAGCTGCCCTCTGGGCTCAAACCAGGACAGTCCTCTTTGGTTTTTCTATTCTGTATTAACGGTCATCATTTGCACACATTTTGTACCACTGTTAATCTTCCAAAGAACACGTGTTTTCACCAGGCCGTGAGATGGAGTGAGCCCTAGCCCCTGGCACCGAGTTCGGCAGTCAGCAGCTGAGGTCCCAGGGGCAGGGGGGAGAAGGGCAGCGCCGGCACCGGCCAGGAGGCCACCAGCCCTGTCTTCTGTCTCCAGCAGTGGCCGTAACAATAGAGGAAACACATGTGGTAATTTCCCTCCCCACAGCTGCTTTCCCAGTCTCCAGCTGTTCCCCCATCCTTGTTCCTGTTCTAAATCTGGTTCTTGCTAGTGTCAGCTGAAGCCTCCTAGTTCTCATGTTGGAGAGGCAGGATCAATCTCCATCCAGCCTCTTCGTGGCACTTGTGAATTTGTAAGCTTCTTATCAAATCCCTCATAAATTGTCACTTCTCCATCTGAATAGCCCCATCCTGTTCCTTCAGTGCCTGTTTGAGAACTCCTGTGAACACGGTGAACCTTTGATCATTACTGTTTCTCTTCTCTTTCCACATGAAAAGGTTCATTTCAGAGAGGGAGGGATCAGAACTGCATGTAAACATATTTTCTCTTTTTTCCTGTTCTTTTTGTACCACGTTCTGACAGTAGCCACTGGTTCGCCTGTTGGCTGGGTCTGTGCCCTGGGCTGGTGTGTCCCAGGAGGGGTAGTGCTGGTTTGGCTGTGCCGCCAGGGGTGCTCTCTATTCCTAGAGGGTGGTTCCTCAGCCATCGTGATGGTTGCTGCCTGCCGTCGTGTCGTCAGCTCTAACAGGGGCTGTGGTCACCGGTTCCGAGAGCCTTGCTTGGTGTCAGCCCTGGGCCCTCAGCTGCACGTCGCATCATCAGGAGACGTTGCTGTGCAGCTGTTGGATTGTGGAGCGAGTGGTACAGGAGGCTGTTCCCTGCGCTTTGCTCTGCAAGCAGAAGGGCCTTTTTCTGTTACAGGACAGGAATTTTACAGGACAGGAAAAAATTTTTCACAGAAAGAGTGGTCAGACAGTGGAATAGGCTGCCCAGGGAGGGGGTGGAGTCACCAGCCCTGGCTGTGTTTAAGGGTCATTTAGATGAGCTGTTGGGGGATGTGGTGTAGGGGAGAACTTTGTAGAGTCGGGTTGAGGGTTGGACTCGATAATCCCGAGGGTCTTTTCCAACCTGAATGATTCCGTGATTCTATGATTCTATGAACTGGAAGTTCTGTGCCCCTGCCGGGTGTCCAAAGTGAGAGAGGCTTCTCTCTGACAGTGACAGGCAGCAGCTGCTTGTAAACGGAGCTGGAAAATCAAAGGGCTGGTGAGTTGTCTGTGCTGCAGTCGCTGTTGGCCTTGTACCACACCACACATCTTGTACTTTATGCCTAGCTGATGGCTTGTTAGGAGCGGTCTAACTGTGGCAGTTGGGACTTGGTGAAAATTAATAGTAATAGGTATCTCAGAAGCAAAGTAAATACATTTGTATTTCAGGGACGTCTTACCTAGACGGGAATGATCTAATTGGTGCTGATCATGCTGTGTGGGTTAGATGACCTGAGAGCCTTACAAACCCTCCGCTGAGGTGGCTCCAGCATTTGTGACCTGAACGGGCTCACCTAATGCTAGCTTAGGAATGCAGTGTTGGAGTCATGCTCCAGAATTTCAGTGTAATTCGGGTGTTCTTGAAAATTGTATTAAAAAAAAAAAAAACCCTGAAGACAGCACTTCAAAGATGAGAAGGTGATTCTTGTTCCTGTGTCTAAGAAAACCTGCTCTATCAGCTTTCCCAGCAAGGTGGTGGCTTGTGAAATTAGTTGTGAGTCACCATTTGAAACTTTGGAAAGTGTAACCCCTGCCACAGTTTTCTTCTTAAGGGAGCTTTAAGGTGTTCATCGAGCACCAGCTGAACGTGAGCCAGCAGTGTGTCCAGGTGGCCAGGAAGGCCAACAGCACCCTGGCTTGTACCACCAATAGTGTGGCCAGCAGGACTGGGGGCCTGGACTCGGCACTGGTGAGGCTGCACCTCAAATACTGGGTTCAGTTTTGGGCCCCTCACTACAAGACAGACACTGAGGGGCTGGAGTGTGTCCAAAGAAAAGCAACGAAGCTGGTGCAGGGTCTGGAGCACAAGTCCTGTGAGCAGCAGCTGAGGGAACTGGGGGGGTTTAGTCTGAAGAAGAGGAGGCTGAGGGGAGACCTCATCGCCCTCTACAACTCCCTGAAAGGAGGTTGGAGCAAGGTGGGGGTGGGTGTTAGTCTCTTCTCCCAAGTAACAAGCAATAGGACAAGAGGAAACGGCCTGAAGTTGCACAAGGGGAGGTTTAGTTTGGATATTAGGAACAATTTTTTCCCCAGAAGGGTTGTCCATCACTGGAACAGGCTGCCAGGGAAGTGGTGGAGTCACCGTCCCTGGAGGTATCTAAAAGACGTGTAGATGTGGCACTCAGGGACGTGGTTTAGTGGTGGCCTGGGCAGTGCTGGGTTAACGGTTGGGCTCCATCATCTGAAGGGTCATTCCAACCTCAGTGATTCTGTACTATGATTTGTAATATATATCACAGCAAGGCAGGAATTACAAGCTTGATGCAAATTCTACCAGTTGTCTTTGAAGAACTGCCCTGGTTTTAGGAACAGAATCCTGTAGAATTTATTCAAATGAAGAATTCATAGTTTCACTTCAGCAATATTTTACTTTAAATCCCAATTCCTCATTTTGCATCCAAAAGCCTCATCTTTCCAGATAAGCTTCCCTGCTCAGGTTTCACTGTCTTGCTTCAGGCCTTTCTTTCTCCCTCAGCTTTGGAAAAGCTTCACGTGTCCACGAGGACCACTCCTACGCTGCTTCCAGCTGCTCTGCGGGCTCTGGGCTGGCGTGGATCCAGCCCCTGGAGCTGACCTCGGACATTTTACCTCGAGGAATGTCCACTCACTTGAGCAGCATCATTGAAGGTTTTGATGGCAGAGTAGGAAAGCAAGGAGCAAAATGAAAGTGGTATTCTTTCGTTTGCGGCTGAAGATTATATGCTAATTAGTGTCCACAGTCTGATTGTACTGTTTTGCTGTGGGGGCTGCACACCCTCTTATTCTCCTAGTAAATCTTTTGTTAGCCCATACTGTTCTAAAGTATAAATTTTATTCTAAAAAGATCAAAACTGGATTTTCTTTAGCTTATTACTTTTCTTACTTTATTTGTTCTCACTACCCTGACTTGTGAATTATTCTTATTTTGTTTTCTGTATTTGTTCAAACTTTAGGTGAAAAAGTACTGGGCTGAGAAACAGCTCAAGTGGCAAGAACAGGAAGAGAAAGATCTACAACGTCTGGAGGAATTAAGAAAATTAATGGCTGAACAAGCAGTTAAAGACAGAGAAAGGTAAAAGAAATTAAATGTGAACACCTATAGTATCACTAAGAACGTCTTATAATCTGATTTGCTTTGATCTCCCAACATTCTAAATTAGAATAAATTCAGATAAGTCATTTTTTTTTCTTCCTGTTTGGCAGGAAGGTTGCATCATGATTGTACCCTGGATCAATTTATTTCTTAGTTTGAATCAATTCATATCCATGAAAGTCTTAGACCTCTGTAAGCACTAAACTGTTGTAATCATGATAGGGTACACCCATTAAAACCAGCTCCCTTTGAGATTTTTTTAATTGTAGGTGGGTAATAAGATCTTCTGCATTCCCACCTTGCAAAATTATTTATAATCAGGTTTGTTTTGTGTGAGAGGAGCACATCAGGCACTTCACAGCCTCAAAGATATTTATTATTCTTTTAGGGTCTTAAACTGTGCATCTAGTTGTAGATGCTCTTCACCTGTTTGATGTAATTTAGGACTTCAGCCCGTTAACGTCTGAACCCTTGCCCAGTCCTCATTGCAGGGGATGGCCTTTAATGACCTGTTGGAGAAATAGTTGATTTCATAGAGGAATTCCTCTGTAACAGAGGCACGTAAGACACCTGCATGTAGTCTGGTTATGATTGCTCTTAAATCACAGGCTTACTTTTTTTATGTAGAGGGAGCCACCAAATTGCATGGACCAGAAATGTAATTAAAATAGGGTTAAAGTACCATTGGCATTAGAATATTAAATTTGGTCTTAAGCATTTCATGGGAAATGCTACTTTGACCTTATTTTGTTACAATACCTGCTGACAGCTAAACTTAAATGTCTGTATGCTTATGCTACAAATATATCTATGCCTTTCCTTAAACATACCTGCAATGATTTTAGCTCGTAGCAAGAGACACACACATACTTGAATTATTGAGTTTTCAGCAGAACTGATCAGGAAAAAAATGACTTTTCTTTAAAGCTGTGCACTGTGCTATGCCATAGAGTTAGGGAATGTTCTTTTCTTATGCTAATAAACCTTGCAGAATAAAATACAAGGAAATGGCACGGTTCACTGAGGAATGCAGGGATGAAATAATCACACCTTTGGGCTATTATGAATCAAAAGTTGGTAAATGCTTAGCGTTGTGTGTCCCAGAATTGGCGCACTGTACCAAATAAAACAGCTTAAAGAGAAATGCTTACTGTTTGTGGAGATTAATAATTCTTTGAAATTACTTAGTGCTTTTCATCTTCAAAGCCTTCAGAAACATTAATCAAAGAAGGTCAAAGAGATGTTACTGTCATTAGGTACTGTAGTGCTACAGGTATGGTGTAAGGCATTTTAAAGTATATATTCTCCTGAACGAAGGCAGACACACTGGCATAGTGACATCACAGCACAGAACTGCAGTCCTGTAGAAACTCACAGTACTCTTACATGTTTCACGTGTTGCAGCACATAAATTGGTTTTGAGTCTTTGCAGAACTGATCACGAAAGTTGGCACAGGCCAGTGCCACCGTTCGGATCTGACACCTTTTCAGGCTTTTTGGATCGTGAGCTGACTGACTATTCCAAGTACAAGATATGGCCTGGATAGTGCATAGAGTTTCTAATAGGTACCATAAGACATTAAAAATGGTTTGCTGTTATCCTGAATTGCTTTTAAAATTAATTTAAAATTAAGTGATTGGGTTTATAAAAAGGAAAATTATTATCACAGAGTCACTGTGGTGCTCTGTTTATTCAGGTCTTGCTTGGTAATTGCAAGATGCTGAATATAGCTGAGCTGTGACCAGATCAGAGAAGAGGATTAAAGGCACCTGAAGCTGGATGTAGAATTCCAAGTGACTAAGTCCACATTTGCTTTCTACAACTCCTGTGCTCAGTGACTATCTGACAGTGGAGACATTTAATTGATTGGAGATTTTATTTTTTGGCCTGGAAGTTCCTAGGTAGCTGCAGCTTTATGTTGCATGTGTGTCTTAGAACTGTTGTCTTCAGAGCAGCTGGCTACCCAGCATGTGGCTAAACCCCGGTGGGTTTAAGTTTATGTAAGTTCCTGTAGATGTTGATCAAGTACAAGATGGTGACAGTAGCGAGTGCCACACAAAATCAAATCTAATAAGCAATGCCATCTGCATTCAGAAACATGGCAGAGGGGAAGAGGATTGTGCTGTGATCTCTGTTCCAAGCACAGTATCTATTCTGTATTCATTTTTAATCCAACAGTCATTTCATACAAAACTTGTAAAACAGTCTTTAAAAAAAATCACTGGGCCTGGGGTAAGAACCTGGGTCTGCCCAGATCCCGTCAAACGCCCCAACAAGTAGGAGAAAATCATACTCCTCTTGTGCTTCCTTCTACTCCCATGTGTTTCGTATTGTTTGCTGGTAGTGGTCCAGCTATGGGAACAGGGGTGGAGGTGCCCTTACCTAGGCTGCTGTGCGTTCTCGCTGGCCCTGATGTTGCTGATGATGCAGAAAATGCAGATTTGAACTCCTTCAGGCTAAGAACCTGAGACTAAAACTGTCTGGACAAGAGCTCTGATTACTGGGCTGGCCATGTTTGAAAGGGAAAGCAGAGAGTTCTGATGGTTTTTTTAGTAAAAATTAAAGGTTTAGTAGCTGACAGCTCCAGAGAGAGGAACGCTCCCGAAGTGCAGCAAGTACCAGATGAATGGTGTGCATTCTCCTTATGGGCGTTCAGCAGGACTTCACCCTGTTAAGCTTCGGGGGTGAGAAGTGAGTGTTGGCAAGAGGCATTCGCACGTGGTCGGCTGGCAGCACAGGTGTACGCGCTGGGCTGTCTGCTGCGGCAGCACCACACATTCAGCTCTCCTGAATGTCTTCTGAGGTCTACG
The DNA here is from genome assembly GCF_047716275.1 of Strix uralensis. Lineage (NCBI taxonomy): Eukaryota > Metazoa > Chordata > Aves > Strigiformes > Strigidae > Strix > Strix uralensis. The sequence continues at coordinate 45,405,332 of NC_133977.1, read as the reverse complement.
TGCCTGTGTCTTTAGGACATGGAATTATAGGTGCCCTTTTAATGCGGTGTCAAGAACCACAAACTGCATTTAGGTCTTACTCCACTTTGGGAATTAGCATCCAAAAGGGCAGATGTTTGTCTGCTGCTAACAGTCCGCTTCTCCCTCTTTTAATCCATGCAGTGAATTTCAGTCAGGTCCTCCCTCAAGTCCCTCGGGTATGGAATGGCTTGAATATACATAAACTATTCTAAAAGAACATTCTCCCCCCCAAAGCAATAGGTTTTGCATTAATGCTGCAGGGTGAGAATTAACTTGGCATAAAATTGTGCAAATATTGTCACTCACTACCTATGGGAAATAGATTGGCACAGCCTCGTTCTCCAGTGAGGCAGCGAGTCGGAAACATCTGCAGACGTTTTAACCCGGCACCTCTCCTGCTGCCAGTCCTGGCCCCCAGTCCAGAGGGCAGGGGTGGGCGAGCTGGGGGGAAAGGGTTGCTCTTTGCAGGGCCTGGATCTGACTAACCCTCAGAAACAGCGACGGCAGCTGTTTGTGGTGCAGCTCTGGCAGACGGGGGTGAAGGCGCAGCTCTCCCTTCCCGTGTGCTCCCTGCAACAGTTCCCCGCCGGGATGGCAGGCAAGCCCCCTGTCCTCTCTCCTCTCTTGCCCACCTCGAGGCTTTTCCCCTTCCTGAAGCCAGCTCTCACCAGCTCCCCTGCAACCCTCCCACTCTCTCCAGTCAGTGCTCTGCGTTGAGGGGACACTGAACAGAGAGAATCCAGAAAAACTGTGGGCAAATAACTGGGTGTTGAAGCTGTTCATAAAGCTGGGCAGACAGGAGGGCTGTCAGTGGAGTCGCTGCTCAGGGCAGCTCTGCTTCGAGCATGTGCTTTTACGTTTGAGCAAGTCCTCAGAGCCGAGGGCTGGGCTGTGCCCGTGACATGGCCACGGCGCTTTCACTGCCTCCGCAGCGTAAGTTAGCCGAGTTCTGGCATGGGAACCGGTGGCTACGTCCCAAATGGTCAAATTAGTGTGTAAAACACTTCCTGTCCCAGCTGCCTCGGGCCCTGGTGACATGGGGCATTGATCTGGTCACAGGGGGAAACACAGGCAGATCGTCTTCACCACTAAAATAACGCTTTCTACTGCTTCTGTGAGATTTATTCAACTGACAACAGTGAACAGGATACATTGTGATGTAGGGCAAAAAACCTACCTATATTATAACTCCCTTTTTTTAAGTTTTGCTAAAGCTTTCATAATAAACATAGCTGTTCATTGTTTCCTAGTGAATATTTATGAGACAGTGTCTGAAAGCAGAGTTTTAATGAAATTATGCTTATCAAAAATTACATAAGTGTGTACCCACAGTACTTCAAAAAGGTAGCTTCACTGAAACTAATCAGCTAAGCTCATTTTTCAGCTGGCTATTTATTAAAATTGTTACTTACTGTGGTACTTAAAGTCAAAATTGAGTATTAAGACATTTTAATTGTAAGCTTTTCTATAAAATTAAGTTTACTTTGAACAAGTAGTAGCTAAAATATTACTATGTATAATAGAGTGAAAGAGAATTAGCAACTTTATTTGGATGTGGACCCTGTGAAATCATAGCTCAAGTAAACATTTAAAGCCAAGTATAAAAAGTATTGGAAGAATGTTCCAAATTAGGAACACAGTGTACGGTTGCATATGTATTTACAAGGTTCTCTGCCTTCGCTGAGTGTAGATTTCATAGCTCTGCCACTGCCCTCTGACAGTGAAACTTAATCTCTGTTAATACTGGCCTTGGTCTCTCCAGCGTGGGCAGGGTGATGATCTCCTGAGGGCAACATAGTCGTGAAAACGTGAACCTTCCCAGGAGCAACAAGAGCCGCAGCAGGATGCGAAGTCCTTGCTGTGCCCTGGCCCGTTGCCCTTTGGCAATGCTTTACGTTGCCGTGGGCATCAGATCTTCTGCAGCAGAGACCAAGTGTTGGAAGCCAGACCTGAAGGAGTGCCCCTCGATTTTCCAGGGCACTGAATCTCGGATAATGCTGGAGCGTTTTAGAACATGTACCATAGTAGGAAGCTCAAGCAGAGTGAAAGGTTGTCAATATAATTTTTGTCATTTTTCAGGAAAATATTAATATCTGCTTTTTATTAAATTTTCTTCATATAAAAATATTTGGCTTTCTCACTGGAGCAAAATTACCGCTGAAGATTACTGTTGTAGGCATTCACCTGCCCAAACAGGGATAAACTGAAAGCCTCTCTGGGGCATCCGCAGGCATCTTTGTACCACTCCCCTGGGACAGATCTGTGTGTCCTGGCAGTTGTCACCGGATCATTGATGCAGTGGTCTTTTCTGGCTACAACGTAACTGCGCGTTTAGTTCTGATTTTTGTAGTTTATAGCACAAGTTATAAACTCCTTCGAGCTTACTAAAATTTTGAGAGTAAGAAAATAAAAATACATGTTTTGTTGCAGTTGAAGCAGCTTGCTCTTCTCCGTTTCTCTAAAGGCAAGTTAAAATTTGAAGGGCAAAGAAGGTTAATTGTCTGAATGCCAATCATGGCGATGGCAACTCCTGCGTAAGGACTAGAAGCGACGTACCAAAGAATGCCCTACAGCTCCACAAGAAACGGAGTTTGGCAGCACACTGAGGGTTCTTGGGAAATATGGTCATGGTGGTACTGTCGGGGCTGTAAAAACCTATTGCGAAAAGTTGACCAGCAAAAATAACGCCGTAGGTAAAGTTTCAGGATTATTTGTGCTAACCTCGTTTTTCCCTTTTGAAGAAGGAGGTAATTCTCAAGTTTTCTTGCTTCTTCCAGTAACAAGATTGGGAGTGATGTGTTTCTTTTAATGGAAAGGGTTATAGGAAAGAGTTCTTCTGCCATGCACAGATGTCAGAGAACATTTCTTCTTGGCAAAGAAAATGGGGAAAAAAAGAGTTACAGGGCTATATAAAGCATGCTAGAGAAAATCTGCCTTCTAGAAATGTAATCTGAATGGTTAGCCAGGTTGTTTAAAACAAACAAGCAAACAAAAACCTCAAAAATAAAATATTCAACTCCCCAAACCAAAAAACTCCCAACAAAAATAACACATTCAAATGAAAAAGCATTTTCTGCATTTTTCAGATGTTTTGGTGAACCAACGTATTAGGTGGATATAGAAAACATCAGACTAGTTTTCAGACTGAAATATCATAACAGAAATTTAGAATCACCCTTGACCAATGTTTTCTCCATTTGTACGTATGCTGTTTTGCAGGGTAAAATTTAGACAAGCATTACTAGAAAAACGGTTGCTGGAGAAAAAGGAATTGGCCCTTCAAGCAGCACGTGAAGAGGAGGAAAAAGAGAAATGCCTTGAAGCACTCCGGCAACAGGTGGTTTTATTTCCTGTACATTGTATTTTCATATACAGTAATGATAAACACATACTGTCATATTACGTGAAAGATAAAAAGGATGATCTATCAAAAGCAAATAAATGAAGAAGTTAAAATGCGCTTTTGGTCTGACTTTAACAGTAATTTTGTCATGTTATAAATCCTGAGTGCTTTGTAACTCTGACAACAGGAACATTATGATGTTAAATTGCACTGTAGAAGCTGTTGATATCTGAAAATAGGTAGATACTATTTTTTCTGGGTTGGATATGATTTCTCTTTTGATTTTTTTTTTTTTTTAATAATCTTAAGTCTGCCTTGAGTCTTAGACAAGATTTATGAGTCATTTAAATTCTTTTTAAATTCTGAAAACTTACAGACCTTGGATGACTTTTCTTCAGAGAGAGATTTAACTTTCTGTGAAACTTTTTCACGTTAAGGACAGCCCAGAAAATGCTTGCTAACGTTTCTCATAGTAAATGTAGTGTTATTTTTTTCCCTACTGCTGACTTTTGAAGGAGTAATTTTACCTTCATTTATATTTTTGTATCTAATTTCCTTGGTTTTCCTCCAAAGATTAGAAGGAAAAATCTGGAGTTCACATTCTTTACAGTCCAGGAACTGCAGCTTAAATGCACAGCCAAAGGAAAATAAGGGAGGGAGAAAAGGTGCTCTTCAAACCCTTTTGATTTCGGATAATGTAAACAGCAGTAATGCAGCAGCTTTCTCCCCGGGTTAAAAATACGGTATTTGGTGCAGCCTCGGCCTCACATTCAGCATGTCCTTTGACTTCAGGATTAACCATCCCAGTGCAATGCACACACCAGTGAAATTCTTCCTTAGTCCCTCGTGGACTGTTTGTGGCCTTGTAAGTGTTTTCATGTCAGCAGTTGGGTGCACAAAGTCAAGGAGAAAGAAAAAATTTAACAGAGGTCAAATCTTCTGTGGGAGAGCTGAGCACAACAGGGATAAACAAACCTGTTTATTTTTTTAATATTAAGGGATCATTGGTCTGTTATTTCAGTCATTTTTTAAAACTGTTCAACTGGGGCTCATTTCCAGTCAATAATGCTGTATTTTTAATAATCTGATTTAATGAAATATTTTGCAGTATTAACAGTGTTATTTTAGGTTGTCAATGCATTTTTAATAATAACTCTCGTGTCTTTTCTAAGTTATGGGTTGAATTGCATTGTCTTTTGTGTCAGATTTTGCAAGAGGCTGGTTGAGAGTCAAGATCTGTGGATCTCTTCTGACTGGCCCAATTCTCTTACCAAAGCAGAAAATGCTTCTAGAATGGCCTTTCACCAGGATGATAGAGTTCCTACTTCATTACATTTTTCTAACCAATATTTATTTTCTGTATTTCACACTAATGAAATACTGCTTCATAAAATATGCCCTTTGGTTGTATGTGGGAAAAAACCCAAGGTCTTTAGTAAAGTCATCCAGTCTGTGTATTCTGACAGCCTGTAAATACAAAGATGACATTTTATCAGAGGGATGGAAAAAAAAATCATACACAATTTTAAATATTTTTCTGGTTTTAGCCATTCAGATGGTGCTCTGACTTGGATTATTTTTCTCCTGCATCTTTCTGTATTTTCCAAAGTAGTATTAGCCTATATCTGGATATTTTAACACAAAGAAAATAAGCAATGAAAAAGGCTGACTCTTGCACAGAATCTTGGATACTGATCTAGCCACAAGAAATGAAACAGTTAAGATGGACACACTTATGAAATTCTTTGGGCTTTTTCTTTATTTGTGGCATATCACTCAATGTTGTTGCCCATGACTCTGTAAAAATTGTGAACTGCTGATCTGAACACCTTTGTTTCCATCTGAAGAGAAAGCAGAAAGTTTGGACTTCCAGGAACTGTGGGTATTTCTAGATTACGAGTCGTCTGGTTCCTTTTGGTTTCTGGTGTTGAGGGTCAGAGCTCACGTCGCGCTCTGCTGGAGAGCTGAGGCCGCTCCTGCCCCTCTTTTGTGGCGCCTTGCTGGGCCGAGGCTGCCCCACGCCGCGGGACGGTGCAAAGAGCCGTCGCGCAGATACCTGGCAAGTGCCGTCTTCCGGTAGCCTAAAGCTCAGGGCTGTGATGAGGTGGCAGCATCAGCTCTCTCTTCATGGAAATGCCGTCCAGCTCTCAAGTTTATGTTTTCAAGGACAGACATTCACAGCTTGTGGTTATTCTGGGTTAAGCCTGCCCACGTAGCAGGGAATTCTCCGCTTTACGGCAGTTTTGGGCAGGCACAGGGCTGTATTAAGTCCAGCCAATTAAATTGTCTCTATTGGGAAACAGGAAAAAAACCTCCCTGATTATTATTCTCTGTCAAAGTGGTTTTACTCTGGGTTCAGGTTTTAAGCTTTGCAACTTTTACATATGGATACGTTAAGAAAAACTTTTGAAATTTTTAAACCAGGTAACTAATCATGTTCTCAAAGGATCTGTTATTGATAATAACCTTTTCTCACCTTATGTCTACATAGACTGATTGTTATTTTCATATCCTGTATTTTAGGTTGCCGTTGTTGCAAAACCGGATCCAGCTAGAGTAGTGGCTGACACAGTGGCATCTAAAGCTCGGATGGGTGTTGGAACCAACGAAGCGTTTGACCTTCAGAAGCCGCTGTTCCAGCTGCATACGTACAGTGAGCTTCAGGTGAGTGTCTGGAATCACGCTCTATAGTTTATTGTATGCACATGGATCTTAATAGTGATAGATGGTGACAATGTTAATAGTGTATCCTAAATAGCAGTATTAACAGTACAATAGAGAATATAATGTGCATGAAATTAAGGACATTAGGAGTAATAGGTGGGGTGATCTCTCCGACCCAGTGTAGTGATGGAGGAGCACGAGAGCGGGCCACAAAGGTCCGATCAGGTCCAGCATGGGACTCCTGGGCTCTCCCCGATGAGCAGCCCCCGTCGCCACCCCTGGGAAGAGGATACTGGCCCAAGAGGACCACTGGGCAGTTCCGGTGTCTGTGGGGCATTTTGACTGATCTGTTTGCTACTTTTTAATTTCAAAACTGCATTTTTATGGATTTATTTAAAAGAATGCCTCCTCTTCACCTGCCCCAGTTAGTGTTGTACTAATTTGAAGTGAATTGACTCAGCATAAAAGTTCTCCTGACTGTACGAGAGAGTTATGTCACAGGTAACTTCATTATGGGGTATTCTTTTTTCTTAGAAGATTATGCACAGCTCAAATCTCTTCATAAGCTGGAAATTAGTATCTTGACCATATTTACGCTGTTCCTGGATTGAAGATCAGTTGGGATGTGATATGCAAGGGCTAAAGGAGAAGAAGCCAGTGAGGTGTAAATGAACCAGGAAACTGAAGTAACTGTACTCCTCAGGTCACCCAGATTGCTGAGGACACTGCTCGCTCAATTTCAAACGGAATTAAGCAACACAGGGGAGGATTTTTTGATTCCCTTACTGTTCCCCATCTGCTCAGTCTATGCATTTGCAATTATTTCCACTCTGGAATTTGAAAATTAAGTTTACAGAAAAAGAACTGCTATGATATGATTCTATGGCATAAAAGCTTTCTTTTAGCACCAAATAAGTGGAAATTTAACCACTTCTATAACTAAGCTTGTCCAGCATTTCCCATCTTAAGATGTTTTAAAGCTTCTCAGTTTGGTAAAGCATAGACGTGGTACAAGAGATGTAGTGTTTGTCTGGCTATTAAAATTTACCCAAATCTGACTGATGTATGGGACTCTGAAAAGCCTTAGCTTAAAAATCCTCTGAACATGCGTATTTGGGATCAATACCTGAATGCTCAGAATATTCTTCCCGTTTCGCCTCAGCGGGGTTTTGGTAGTGCTCAGGCTGTGGTTCCTGCCCAGCACGTTAGCATGGCTCTGCCCTGAGCTGCGGGGGTTACGGGACGTTCCCCGGCGTTGGCTCTCCCAGCAGCTCTGGGCACTGTGGCAGGCCAGGCCGGATCCGCGGGCGCTGTGACTCTCTCCTGTGCTTTCAGTGCTCCGCCACTGCAGCCCATGGAAGAAGGATTTGGAAGAGGCTTACAAATTTTGCCAGACAACCTTCTGACAAATTTTAGAAGTAATTTCCCTGGGCATTAATTATTGCTGTGTAAAATGGAAGCGGTACTGCCGTGTAGTCACAAGGCAATGCTGAGAGAAAAATCATAAATGTGCGTGAAGCGCTCGGGTTCCACAGAAACAACCAGGAAGGGATTAAAAGTCTTGTGCTGAAAGCAGGGCTGCACTGATGGGGAACACTGGAGAAGTCAGCAACTCTGCAGTGAGTAGACTGAATTAAAAGTCACTGTTTCACATCTACCCTTTGAGTTTTGCTGAGGAATGACAACCCAGGGCTCTTTGTTAAAATAGTTTGTGATCATTAATGTTAAAAAGGATAATATCAAGATGTGTGCAGTGGGGTAATGCTTGCTCACTGTAGAGCTTCTCTGCTTTTGAAGGCTTTACTTTATGACCATAATTTTCTGTCTGTCTCTTTAAAACTTTTTAGATATATACATCCACAGATGACCTGTAAGATACACTGTGTGTATGAGGAAAGTATTGTTTTGTTTCTATTTATCATTGCTGTGGTTTATTTTAACAGATCATTTCTGACCCTAGACTTCGTGTTGAGCTAGCTCTTCGAGAAGCTGGACTTCATAGAACACTTTATGCAAAAGAGATTTTACCAAAAATTCCTCCACTGAAGCTCCCAAGAAGAGATATGGAATCTACAGCTTTTAAAATGTAGAGCGTCTCTCGTACTAGGAGTAGAGAAGCTTCAGGGGTATTGTCTTGTCTATAATGTGAAAACTTTAAATAAATTTCCCTTAGGTTGTGTCACAGACCTTAGTTCTCAGTGTCGCCATCATCCAAAAAACCAGCGTGCCTTTCTCATGCAGTGCTCCACCATTCCACGCCTGCCTTGGTGGAGGTTTTATTGAGGTTTGGTGGGTGTAGGCTGTGGGATAATTTCCCGTGTCCCTTTCTGCTGGCAGACGGGACACCTGTACGCGAAAGGCTCCGACAGACTGTGCGGGCTAATCTGATGTGTGGCATCTGGAGTAGAAGCTCTGGGTTTTAATTGACAGCATAAATCCAAAATAGCTTTGCAGAACAGTCACTTTAGATTATGATACATGAATACAGCCCACAGCTTTCATTCCAGGCTTCTTGAGAATTTGATTATTTTAATTATAAATCTTCGTTATCATGATGTTTCTATTATTCCTTGATTATTATAAGAAACTTAACCTTTGTCTATATTTAGAAACCAATTTGCTGTATCATATTTACTGCTAACCCAGTCATGCAATTTCATATTGCAGATCAGTCTTTCAGTATAAATGAGAAATTAGAAATAACGTTTCAGATCTGGGATCTTTATTTCGGAGCTGACACTACTGAATATGATTCTATTAAATGAAAGGGAAATTGATGTTATTTCATTTTGTAACTGATGATGTTTTCAAGCCTTACCTAAGATGAGTGTAAAATGTATGTAAACAAGTCAGAATGAGCAGTTTAACCAAAACTTTCAAAGGATGATGAGTATCAGACAGATCTGAACACCCCTAGTAGTGTCTCTAGATACTTACAGGACCTTCACTGGTGCTGTATTGTAATGCCTTGCGGGTGTTAATGGATCCCACACCTGCGGTGCCTTGTGGAGCGGAGAATTCCTCTGTCGAAGCAGGGATGGAGGATGGGGGGCTGAGAGCCCAGGCTACACTCTCCTGGCGGAGCCCACGGCGCAGAGCCAGCAAACGCCAAGTTTGACTGCTAGCTGCTGTACACTGCCTCCCTGCCCGGCACAGGCAGCGGCCCCTCTTCGCTCGGTGTCTCCAGCGACTCCACACCAAATGTTTTGCCATCAGAGACAAGCGACATGAAGTTTTCACACCCAAAACTGACAGTAACATTGGCAAACTCTTGCAGCGCAAGCCTGATCTGCACAGGTGTCTGAGCCCCTGGGGGGGTTGCTCTGGCCGGGGTGCTCCAGGGTGCAAAGGCAGAAGCAGACGGAGGCTCTAGGAAGGGTGCCAGAAAGGCGGGGGGGAGCTGGTGCGACAGACTCCCGAGAGCAAGCGGAGCGGCCAGGAGCAACACAGAGAGTGCTGGAGCTGAGGTATTTTAATGGGGAGAGAAACACTACAGAGACTGCCCAAAAGCCGTGGGAGCTGTGTGTCTTCTGGGTTTAGCTTTTGCATGTGTATGCTAAAATTACAGTTCTGGGTATATTTGTGCATTTTATTTTGGTACCTCGTTTGGGGTAACTCATTTTTAAAACACACTTGGCCAGCTTCACAACTTGTTGGATGTTCCTGCAGGGGAGACCAGTGTTGCTTTTCTTCTCTTTCAGAGACCAGATTGGCTGCTAGACTGCTTTCTAGAAGCAGAAGATCCCAAACTTAAGGCAGTTGATTTTATTTTTTTTTCCTTTGCCTTTAAAAGCAGATCTATAAGATAATTTCAGTGGTACAAAATCTTTTCAGATTACAGTTGTCATCTTTTATAAATACCGAGAGATTAATGAAAAAAGAAAGTTCATGTGAAGCAGATACTTGTGTTAGAAATAAAGGGCACTCATTTTTAGGCAGTGTCTTGTGATTGTCTTCACATCTGTTGTTTCTCAGGAATAGACCGAGCAGGAATCCATCCGCTTACATCGATGAGTCTGTGCCAGCGCCCTGCAACCGTGAACTGGGGCTCATTATTGATACGGTGAGGCCAGAATGAGGATTTTTAGAGGGATTTTCATGTAACAGTGGAGCCTGGAAAACGTGCAGGTCAGTGAAACTGGGTTCAGGGATTTTGCTCAGCACGGCCAGAGGCTGCTCTTGCCAGGACAGCTCCCGCAGACCGCCCCGGCCTGGCCAAGCACCGCCTCCTTGCGCCGGCGGGAGGAAGGTGGATGTTTCACCTCGCTTCATCATCCTCACCTTCGCTCTGGTCACGGGGGATGATCAGAACTCTTCAAGAAATGGTGATTCGTTTTCATGATAAATGCTTTCTATGCTTTTTTAAAAACTGTAATTTTGCAAGTTATTTTTTTACAAAGATGTATGAAATTACTTGCACATAAACATAGCAATTTAGAAAATGTTAATGGGAAATAGACTTCTCAACCAGCATTTCTTGCAGCCCAGCTTGGTTGGTTTTGACTCGGTAAGGGTGACAGTTCCCAATTCAGCTGTCCATTATGCCAGTGTGTGAAGTGTATGCAGTTTGACTAACCGGCTGATTTTTTTCAAAGCCTGAGAAAAACTTCTTTGTGAAAATTAAGATATTTGGTTTCAAGATATACTACTTATCTATGGATTTTGGTAGTCAGAAAAGTGGCTTCCATGTTCAATAGTGCCTGGAAGTCAAGTACGCAGCTGGCGCGAGCTCAGTGGGTAAGGTATCCAGCTTGGCAGAACACCTAAAGCTTGTGCTGGCTTATGTGCACGTAAGCTTATATGCACGTTTATGTGTGTACTTACAGGAAAAGAAAAACATGATTGTGATGCCAGTTCTGACCCCCTGAGAACAGAGAGGGCTTTGCAGCAATGGTCAGTATTGTGGAAAGGAGCTCACCAAGGACACCCATTCTGAGCGCTGTGAGCTACTGACCCATCTGGAATCCTTGAAGAGCGTCAAACTTAGCATGTGCAGCAGAAAAACTATTTAACAACATAATCATTAAGCTAAAAGCAAAATAGGAAAAACAAGCCTCTTCACTGGACAGTGTTCTAGAAAACCCAGGGTTGAGTGTCTCCTGCAAAGTTACCACCCAGGACTGTTTCTGTAAGCTGCAGCAGAGCAAACCTCGCCTGTCAGATCAGGCAAAACGTTAAAGTGTCATATTTCTTTTCCCAGAGTGGTTTTAAATTATTTTCACAAAGGACTTAAGGTACGTTGCTATTAGTATAGAAGTTTCTTAAGTGGACTTTGGACTTGGCAGAACTGTGTCTGAAGGGTAGGTGGGATTGCATGTTAAGTGACTGGAGTGATTTTGTTTCTGTTCTGGGAGGACAATGGCTCCTGTCCTGGGATTCCTCCCCCGTCAGATTAATAGTTGAGCCTAAAAACTGCAATCTCGGAATGGCAGCTAGGAACCGATCTTTTCTTGTAAAAAGTGAAGTTTTTGCTTTTCCATGGCAGCAAAGTGAACGTGTCCCAGATCAAAGTGCTGGGAAGTTGTTGGAGTAGCTCAGGGGGATGGTGGAAGTGGGGTCCCGTTGGGGAGCACCCCGGATGGCCTCACTCACCGGAGGGACACCGAGAGAAACCCCCAATGCATAGGAGGCAAGTCGAGCTGAACCCCAGCGCGTGGAAATCTGTCTGGGACTAGAGGAGCCCGAGGCTGCTGCTGAGGCAGGCTTTAGGAGAACAAGTACCTCGGGGAGGGCCCTTCGGCACATCTGTCAGGATCTTTAGACTTACATGTTTCGTGCTCTTCATGTCATTAATATCTTAAGATTCTCTCCCAGGTTTTCTGATATGTTAAAATTCTGTTTACCAGAAGTCTTAAATCCTGGAAGTTATTTTTCCAAAGATGTCAAAATTAATTTGGAAGCAAGCTTGTCAGTGAACCTGAAGAACTGGAAGGGATTTTAGTGGGAAACGCTGCAGGCTGTAGGTGACCCTCTGTGAAAAACCCCTCCACTCAACCCAGGTGCAGTTTAGTCTCTTACAGCCTGTGGAGACACTTAAAGATGATTTTCTGGATCGTTGGTGTGTGCTGATTGGCAGATGAGGGTGAAAGACGCAGTCCCTGGCAGGTATGTGGACTCAGGTCGAGGTTGTATGAGTAACATGTGCTCCCCATCCCTCTCCCTCTCGAGGGTCCCCGAGTGCCCCGTGCCCAACCCCGCCGACCGCGCGACAGGGACGAAGCTGCTGGGCTGGGGCCGTCTGCGCAAGGTGGGCTTCCTGCATGCCCGCCTCCGCTTCAGACCTCTGCTGCGCGCCAGGTTTTGACAGATCTTTAAATACTGCGTGAATGAAAGTCTGAACGGCCTTTGTAACAGCAAAGAATAACAATAATGGTCACAAATGCGGATTAATTTTGCATGTCATTTACTTAGGCTTTGGCCAAAGGGGTCTCCTTCCTAGATGATTGTGGTGGATGGGAGTGACTCCAATGGGACAGTCCTTTCCAGCCACGGGCTGGGGGGGAGGAGCGTGCGGGTCCGTCTTAATCCCTGTGCGAAGTCTGGCTGGAGTCTCCTGGGGTGCGCAGGTGTGTGGGTGCGGCTGAAGCCGTGTCGGAGCTCTGCAGCTCCTGCCCAGCGGCGTTCACCGGATCCACCTCCCGCCTGCGCCGCGGGGCCACTCGCCCGCGGGGTCCATACTGACCCATCCTCTCTTCTCCGTTTCGCAGAAAACAGGGCTGCAGTGTGCGGGTGCCCTCACTCAGTGGGGCAGAGCGTGTTCCCCGCCGGCGGGCGCAGCCCCAGGCGCTTCCGAATGAAGGCGGCGATCAGGCGCTGGGGCCGGTGCTGGAACTCCCGCAGCACCTCGCGGGGCGCCCGGATCTGGTCCCCCTCCAGGCGGTCCAGGAGCACCACACAGACGACGGCGGCTGCGGGACGGCCGGGGGCTGCCTGACCTCGCACCCCAGGGCAGGCACCCCCCCGCCTTCAGACGCTGCCCCGTGGGCAGGAGAGGAGCCCTGCTCCCGCTGCCCGCCCCGCGGGACACGCCTGAGGGGCCCAAGCGGCAGGAACGCGGGGAGCCAGGCACCCCGCTGCCAGCACCCTCCGCTTGCCCCCTTCCTTTTCCAGCAGAGCAGGGGGAGGCAGCTGCGCCACTGCGGCCAGGGCTCGTTTTAAGGCCAGGAGAGGGATGAGCAAGGATTAAGTTTTGTTGTGCCTAACATGCGCTCAGGCCTTCTAAAACAAACTTGTGTTTTATTGAGCCACAGAATTTGTTTTAGTGCATTCTGTAGTTAAAATCATTAGAAATGCGGTTCTGGCCTTCGGGTTGTCTGACTCTTGCAGCAAACCGAGCTCCCAGGTCAGGGTAAGGTGGGGGTGTGGGAGGAGGCGGACGCGGCCGGGGGGGACTCACCTCTCAGGCCACACAGCCTGCACAGGGCAGCAAATGCCGTGGACTCCATCTCAATGTTCCTCACGCCGGCGTCGTAAGCTCTTTTTAAGTAGTCTAACTTTTTTTCACTGGAAAAAGAGCACAATGCTCCATCTAATCTTCCCTGACCTTGAAAGGAAGCAGAGAAGTGTCACTGCTGGCCCTGCGCCGGTTTGCGGTCACGGTGAACAGGGTGGTTTCAGATGGGAGGTGCAGCAGTGCCTGCGTTTTGTCTGAAGCCAACTAATAGTTACTTAACTCCTATTAACCTCAGTGTTTACAGCCAGGGCGCTATGCCTCTGCACGGAGGAGGAAATTGCACAGGTTTTAACATCTGTAAAAAGGAGGAGCAAGCCCACAGGAGTGGAGCACAGGGGATATTTTGCACTCTGCAGGGGCAGCTCATCGCAGCTCCTCCGAGGTCCGTGGCGTAGGCCAGCCGTGGAGGTCTGCCAGGCTAAATCCCAAAAATGCCAAATGACTGTGGAAGAGGTGCAGCAAGCTGGGCAGAACAGGAACACTGGGGAGAGGAAAACACCCTTCATTTAGGTCTCATTTTTCTTAAGGGGCTGCCCTGGCTGGCAGGCGGCTGGAGCTGCTTGTGCGCCACGTTCCCTGCCCGGTGTCATCGGTGCTGGCGGGGAGCGGGGTCCCGGGGCGCCCGTGCTCCCTCCTGCTCCCACCTCGGTTCCATCCCGACCCTCTCCTCAGACTCCACTGGTGGCTCTGGCTGTCCCACAGCTGTGCCGGGCTCCGCAGCGCAGACCCGTGCCCGGTGCAGCCGCTCCTCTTGCACAGGATGGAAAGTCCTTGATGCGAGCAAACGTGTACCTGCGGCTGCACTAACGTGGGCAGAGCGCTTCTCTTTATTGCTGTTCCTACTGTTAATCCTCTCAAATAGCTTTTTGTTTAAATAAAACATGGCCTTGAGCAACACACAGATGGTCGCATTTGCAAGCAGATCCAAAGGTTTATAAATAGTCCTCAGGTTATTAATTCTTCATTTATTACATTTCATCTACTCTGCAATCAGCATTTAATTTTGCAAAGGAAACGGTTCCAGAGTAACCCAAGTCTGTTTACGTAAATGTCACAGGCTTCCTGACATTTTTCTAGTGTTTGGTAGTTCTGAGGTTACAGCCTTGTAGGAAACAACTCAGCCTGCCCCAGCTGTCAGGCCTGTGCAGGACTGTGGGCCAGGGGCTGTTTTCTTTTCACAAGAGACCGGTCAGCCAGGCAGGGCTGGCCTGGCCAAGTGCCGAAATGGGGGTTGTGTGTTCTGGCAGTTTTGCCTCCACCAGAACGTGAAGACTTGGCACTATCTGGGGGGAGGAAGGACAGTTGAGGATCGTTTTACCTTCATAGAAGTCGTAGGTGCACATGGTGTGGCCGATGAGTGTTGGGAGGTCGGGAATCTCCTTGCTGCAGGTGAGGAGCTCCTCCGCCAGGTCCCTGTCGAGCTCCGTGCTCCGCACCACCACGTCATCCAGCACCACCTGCTCAAACTGTGGCTTGAAGGAGGAGTCCACTGCCATGTCCGTGATCACAACGGACCCGGCCTCAATCCCTGTCAACACGAGGGCTGAGGCTAAGTCAGAGCTCATAACACTTGTGACCCGCTGCAGAGCTTCAGCATGACAGGAGACTCTCTACAGATACACATGTGACTGCAGGATTATTCTTTTTAGTGAGTAAAGCAGATGTGAGAGAATAATTGAAATTCATGCGGTAGCACAGATGTACAAGTAAAATGCACAGAATCAGCACCCGATGAGTGATTGTGGGACCGTGCTGAGCAACAGTGGTTTAATTGCTTCTGCCTTGCAGAGATTGTGTCCCCCCCCCCCAGCCTGTGCAGGCACAAGCAGCAGCACTGCCCCAGCCGGGGATCCCCAGCGCAGGGGCCTGCAGGCACCGGCACACCTGGGGGGATCCCGCAGCACAAAGGTGGCTTCCAGTCAAGCGTTTTCTGCTTGAATTGTGGCACCCAGTTGTTGTGAAGTCGGAGCCTTTGTTTGTTATGAAAATGGACACTCTGTGAAGCCAGTCGCTAGAAGTTTGCTGGGTTTTAACCCAAAACAAAATATCACGTTGTTTGGTATTTGGGGACCTGACAAAATGCTAAAGCTCATAATTGCATGACCTATTGCTGAGAATTTCTTTTATTAATAGCTCTGAAGAAAGACCATGGATAGCTTACCTAAGCCTCCGGAAGTACCGATGCGTATAATAGTGACGTCTCGGCACTTTGCATGGTGGAGCAGTTTGATTAGCTCGTGGAGCATGATGGAGATGGAAGGGATGCCCATCCCATGCTGTCGGGAGGAGAGAAAGGAAAAGCGTCATTCCCTGTGGGGCTGTGGCAGGTACGCAACCGCAGCGAGCTCAGGGTTCCGCTGTGGCCTCTTGCTGCTGCTGAGGCCAACAGCCATTTTTTGAGGTGGGAGAGACATCTGAACGGTGTTGTAGCCTGCCCAGGTAAAGCACCTCACCCTCTTCTCCTCCCCTTGATGCCTTTAAGGCTGCTCTCATCAACAGAGCTGGTGCTCACCCACCCCCGGGCACCGGTTCATGGGGCGCACAGGTGGGGTCTCTCCCCAGACGCATCCAGGACCGTCCCCTTGCCCACCCTCACACCAGGCGCTGGCTCTGCTCGTGCCCTCGGAGCGGTGGAGTTCAGCAAGCAGAGCCCTCGCCTCTGCCTCTCTGGGCGCCTCCCGGCCCGTCCTCGCCCCACACCAAGCTCCAGAGTGCCGGGTGTGTTCGTGCCCCTCGGTGAGGGCTGGTTTTGGGGCCAGGCGTTTGCCATGTGAAGCCTCGTGCCTCGCAGGCCACCGGTCCTGCTCCCTGGCTCGTGTCCCCCTGTCCCCAGGGCCTGCCCGGCTGCCTGCGGGCTCCCCCCTGCACCGGGACTGCCCCCTTCCCCGTCCTCTGCCCCCGCTGCCACTCCTCTGGGCTGGCAGACGCTCGGCAAATCTCGAGCTCTCGAGGCTGCCTCTGCTTTCCCCAGGGCTCCCTCACGTGATCATCTCAAGTTTTCTGCTCCATCGCTCAACCAACGTTCCTTTTCTCTGCTCTACCTCTAAAAACAAAACCCATTTGGTGGTGTGGGGTTTGTTTGTTCCCATGAGAAATGCCTCAGGTTTTTTTGATTTTGCTATTGTGCTCAAAAAACCTGATGGAAGCACACGTGAAGAAACAGAGTTAATTTAACGTATGCAGGCAGTTCTCGTAGTGCTTTGTCTCTTTTCATTTGGTGAGACTGATAGTCTGTTAGGCTTGTATCGTGTTTTAAATACAAAAACTTTTGCATGTTGTTATTCTGGAACATCAGCCTGACTTACTTGCCAATGCCTAAAAAATTTATTCTCATTGTAAATATTCAAAGCAGGAAACTGTGTCCCTGCCTCCGGTATGTTTGAGTTCATTTGTGTTTCCAAGCAACTTGCAAAAATGTGATGTTGGCAGCTGCTCTGCATGAAGCATTTTTGGGGGAGGCTCTCTGCGTGCTCTGCCCCGCGTCCCCTTGCAGGGACCAGCCGGGGGGTCGATGGCTTCTGCGCTGGCCCAGAAGTGGCACGTGGCCAAGAGCCCAGTGTGGGCTTTTCGTCTGCCGCGTCACGGCTGCTGCCAGGCCGGGCAACAGCAACACTGGTGGGGTTTTTCCCCTTGGATCCTGTCAGATCAATTCCCTCAGGCTTCTCCGTCAGTCGTGTTTGGTTTGGTTTGGTCAGAGGGACCAAATGTGAGCTCTGTCACATGAGTGACACTGTCTCCTGTGAATCAGACTTAAGACTAATCTTGTGCCTGAAGAAATGACAGCAGGACCCAGCCTTGGGGTGCGGGCGCTCACCAGCACAGCCTGTATTTGCCTTTTCTCTGTGCAGTGCCAAAAATTCTGCTCTTAAAGAATAATTAAGCAAGGTTTTCACTTTAGAACTCATGTCAGTGTAATAGTTCCAGCAATATTTCATAGTTCATGCGTGGTGGGAAGTGGGCTTTGCCTCTCAAATTGCCAGGCTGCTGAGCTGAGCAAAATACGTGCATGTTCATTTTTAATACAAAGCTTTTTAAACCGAACGTGTGGGGTGTCAAGAAATATCATTCAGACAGAAGCAGCTTTACCACGGCTGAAAGGTTGCACTGGTGGCAACGGCTGAAAACTGAAAAGAGGAAAAAAAATCTGCCGGCGGGGTTGCGGGAGGGAGAGGTCGTGCTGGCCGCCCTCTCTGCCACCGGGGCAGACGGGCACGGCGCCGGCAGCAGCTCAGACCCTGGGGCAGGGACTGCCCTGAGCGCCCACGGTGGAAAACGCGTGCAGTGTGGCACGGTGCGGTGTGGCGCGGTACTTACGCTGATGGAGAGCACAGGCCCAGCCCGGTACATGGCGTATCGGTCCGTCCCCGCGCAGATGTCTGCCAGGTCCTCCCCGTCACCCGCCAGTCCCAGCTCCTTGTGCATGAACTGGGCAAACGCCCTCATCCTGTTGGGGCTGCCCCCAACGCAGACAAACTGGGTGTAAAATAGGAATGTGTCAGTACTTTTTAGCTAAAACAGGTACCAAGAGTCGGTCTCAATGCGGCAGTGGCGGGCTGTGCCAGACGCGTCTCCCCAGAGTGCGCCGTGGGATGCCGCTTCCTCGCAGGCAGTCAGGGGACTTCAGAACCACTGAGGGTCTCCAAACCAGGAGTTAACGCTAAAATCAAGCTCTTACTCCGTTAGGGCTGTGGCTACACTAGGTCCAGACAGCTGTACGGCTGCACACACTTGGTGTCAGTCCCACGCCAAGACAATCTCAAATAATTCAGCAAATCTAAGCTATTAGTATTCCTACTGACAGCAAAGCAAACCCACATGTTAGAGGAGCTCGTCATTTAATTATTTCTATCAACAGTGCCGACTGCAATTAGCGAGCACTGCTGATGACACAGAGGCCATAAAGTCAGGGAGGAAAAAGGACAAATTTTACATATTGAAGGAAAAAATGTTCCCTGAACGTAGGAAGGGGACCAGTGTGTGGCTGCAAGGGCAGCGCTGCTGATCCGGCTGCCAGTGGCCCAGGGGAGCGGGACCCTGCCCGTGGCTCCGGCCCCAGGACCCCAGCACCGTGGGGAAACGCTCCAGTTTCAAGAGGAGGATGCAGATCGTGACAGGCTGGCTTTGGCAGCAGGTCTCAGCCAAAAATACAACATCCTCCTTCCCTTGTCTCCAGTAGCTGATGATCAGATGCTCTGGACAAATGCTTCTTCCATCTGTCCTCCAACACAGGGGCAATATAAAATTAGGTTTTACGGAACTACAGGTTTTTAAAAGGATAATTTTCTGTTGGGATTTCTGCCCAAAACAAGCAAGGCCGGCTGACCTCCCTGCGCAGGCTACCTGCGGTGGCCGGGTCCCTTGGCCGAGCAGCCGGCCCCTGACCTGGGGGAGCGTGGGACGGCAGAGCTGCGGGGCGGGAGCTGCTGCTTCCCTCGGGCACCTCCTGTTTACCTTGACATCCCCAAACATCGCCGTCAGGTTGTGTGTCTTTGTTCCCAAGTCCAAGTGATACAGCACGTCCTCCTCCATCGAGTCCAAGTGCGGGTTTTTAACGTGGACGAGCCCACTGCTGTGGGGAGACAGGGCGGAGCAGGGTCAGGGGCCCCGGGCCCTGCCTGTGGGAGTGGGGACGGGGCAGGACGGGGCAGGGGTGGCCTGGGAGCCCTCTGGGGGCCACGCATGGCCCCGGTGTCAGGGGAGGGATGGGACAGGGGCGTGGCTGCCTTTGTCAGAGCCCCACTGTCACAGGAGCTCCTCATCCAGCGCTATTGGTAACCTCTCTGACATCGCCGTTATTATGTCTGCTTGTTCGGCAAAAAGCGTTTCTCAGTGTTTATCATCAGTTTTGTCAATGGCAACCTTAGCTCTTCCTTTCACTTAATTCTGACAGAAATATCTAGCGGGTAATGTACTGTGCTGTTTTGTATGTGACAGCTTATTAAGCTCTTAGCAAATCAGGATTTTATATTTATATTGTCCCAAATAACTGCCTAGCAGTACCAGCGGCAATTTAAATTCAGATTCTGCAGGCAGCGGGAGGCCAGTTTGCCTTCCCTGTCCACCTGCTTTAATAGATGGAAAGCAACTTAGTAACAATAGTGGTCAATTTTATAAATAAGTCTTAAAACCCAGAGAACATTTTTCTTGTCTTACTAAAACAAATTCAAACCCTCCGGTTACTCACCCGGAGTAATCTGTTGTTTCGGTCATAGCAGCTTTACCATAGTCAGCTGAAAGCGATACTCTGCGGAGGAGGTAAGGAAAACACCCTGCTATTTCTTCAGCTGTTGGGTTTGGAAGCTCGGAAGAGGTTTTAAGGGTCTCTTTGGGGGGATAAATACGCTTCCTCGCTTTGTGTGGCTCCCAAGATCAACAGTGGCCAGTCCCCCTCCACCCGCTCCCCTTTGCCCCGTCAGGTGCGAGAGGTTCCTCCTCGGGGCCGGCGCCGTGGTTTGTCCCAGATTGGCTGTTTTTGCAGGTGTGTCACCGTTAACCTCGACTCGCCTTCTGCCGGGGCCACTGACCCGCTGGCCCTCCGCCCGCCGGGGCGTGTGGCTGGCACACGTGCGCGCTGGGGCGCTGGCCCACCCGTCGCCGGCCACGGCTTTGTGCCAAGGGCTTGTCTGGGTTCGCCGCCGCATCGTGGGGCCCCGGGGATCGGGAGGGTGCTCCCGCCCTGCATGGCGGCTTCAGGCCCTGCCTTCCCCTGGCCCATCCGGTGGAAATTCAAAACCAGCGCGTTTCTCTCAGGTGCCCAGAGAAGGAGTTAATGTTGTAGCAAAGCTCCACAGGCTGCATGGGGGTCCCTGCGCGGGCGTGGTCGGCCGTGCCCGGTGCCGACAGCCCCGGGGGTGTGTCAGCCTGACGGGCGCTTGAGGGGACACACTCCCCGGGGCCGGGGCTGGGTGCGCTTGGCTTCGCCCCAGCCAGCCCATCTGAGTGTGGAGTCGCCGGAGGCCGGGACGGCTTCTACGTTTCAAAGCGTCATGGTCCTCCCCGGTGGCCCAGGAAACTATCTGAGAGGGCAGACGCTCCCCAGGTGAGCGTCGAAAGGCGGATGTGCCCATCCCCACCACTCCCCGGCTGCACCTCCTGGCTCTTAACACTGACAAGTGACTTGCAGTAGATTTGTCTCTCTTGTTGGCTGCGGTGCCCGGGTGCAGTGATGGGCAGGGGCTGCGCCGTTCCCAAACAGATCCCGAAGCGACTCGTCCTGGCCTGGAGAAGCCGATTTCATTCTCAGCAGCGCCCAGACAGTGGTGCTTGTTCTCACTGTCTGCACCGACCTCCAGCTCAGCCCTGGGGGTGCTGGATGGGCTCTGGGGAGCAGGTGGCAGCACCGGGGTGGCCACCACGGCCCTGCTCGTGGCTCAGACCCGAGGGCAGCGCGGAGGCAGCGCTGCGGCCAGGCCCGGCCCCCCCAAGCGCAGGAGGCCGAGCACGGCTGCGGGGGCTTGGTCGATGCTCGGCGCTTTCCAGGCGCGTCCGCCAGCAGCGAGCTGAGCCACGGTTTGAGACAGAGAGCACAGGCGTCCTGCACTGCGGGAGCGGACTGGAGACACTGATCCCGCTGCCTGTCCTGACACGGCTGAGACAGTGCCCTGGAAGATATTTTAGGTGGTGGCTGGAGGGGCAGAATCTGGCTTTTGCTGTTGGGGCTTGGAATGGTGGATGAAAGCTCTGGTTAAGCAGCTAAGTGCTAGGTAATTAATTACCATGGTGACCGAACCAATAAACACCTCTGATTTCAGTGCAGATTTTGTCAGCCAATGCTTTTGATCTCGGATCACTTCTCTGTGATTTATGTGATCGCTGTCGCAGGTCCCGGCTGTTACAGCAAATGCTTGTCCTAGCAGTAAACTGCAGAGAAGAGTCTGCAGGAGCAGCCAGCGGGCTCATTGCAGCCCCTGGGCAACCTTAATTGCCTACAGAGGTTTTTATTATGTTCTTTTTTAGCTTTGACGACTTTTGTAATTGGAGCTGCGCAAACATGGCCAGGCCGGGCTGGCCATGGGCTTTGCAGGCTGAACTGCTGGGATCTGGGCTGGGGGCAGGCGTCCCCCGGGTGCTGGTGGGCTCCTGTGCCCAGGAACCTAGCCTGACCCCCCTGGGGATGGCTGGAATTGCCTCCCCCAGCTGTGCTGATGCCCCTCATGCCCCCAGTTCAGTAGCTGGTCCCTGCCAGGCTCACTGCCCCGCTCCTGCCTGCCTGCTGCCCCCGCACCCCCCATTTTCTGGGCTAGTACCTAATGATGGCTTCAGCTTCTTCCAGTGTTCTTTGCAAGGCCCCCTCCTTCCAGATGCCTTCACCCCTCATGCATGGTGGTTTTCTTCTTTGCCATTTAGCTGGTTAATAAGCTCTAAAAATAAATGAAAGGAAATCAGTGCACGGTTGCTGTCGGTTCAAAGCTGCAGCCCTAGTTAGAAACATTCATTCTGTGTGTGGCCTGCTTGCAGCGGTAATGAGGCCCTGTTCTGCTAACGAGGTGGGGAAGGTAATTGCTGTAACTGAGGCACGCTTTTGCTGGGCAAATACACCTCCAAACCCTTAAAATTACAAAACATTGTCTAACTGCAAACAAGCGTTACAAACTAGAGGTACAGAAAAGTGTCAGCTGGGTGTCTCGCCCCAGAGTGGGTCAGGCTGGATCCGCGGAGGGATGGGAGCGAGCAGAGCCCTGACGGGTATTTCAGACTTGCTGGAGTCGTACCAAAGCCAGGCTGGAATGATTTCTCTGCTCTGATGAAGTTCTCCCCTCCCTGGATGCTGTTAACATTTGCCTGCCAAAGATGAGTTATTACTGACGCTCCACAGCACTCCTGAAGAATAAGGATCTGGAGCCTCTTTTTCCTTTCAGACTGCACCAGATTGCACCATGAGGTGCACAGAAAAAAGTTTCCTTGGGGCCGCACACATCTTCCTCCTGCAGCCTCGAAGCGCCTGACGCAGTGCAATTGCTGTGTGTTTCAGCATAATCCTCAGTGTTCCAGGCACGTTGCAGTTAATGCAGTTAATGTGCAGGCGGATCGTTGCAGTTTTGTCCAATTAGCATTACCTGATTTAGAGAATACAATAGGAAGGTTTGCTGCTTGCAAATGGCAGCTGTCAACACGCTGGGGGAGGCAAAACCTCAGTTTAGGCCTCCCCTGCCCCAGGCTGGGGGGAGCCAGGGCGATTCCCCAGCCTTTGCTGAGAGGCTGATTTGGCACACGGGGCCGTGCTGTTGTTGTTGCTACCCGAAGGAGAAGGAACAGCTTGTGCATCGAGCCCAGATGAGTCCGTGGGATGAGTGGGTGCAAAAATCACCTGCTGCAAAGGGAGCGCGGCTGCGAGGGACGGAGCGGCACAAGGACTCGCCCCACTCCATCGTCTTCCAGTGGCTCCAACGCTGACTTGCAGCCCACAGCCCCCGTGGGGTGCGGAGGAGGGGCTCTGGCCTGTGAAACACCAGCTCCGCAGCAGCTGAGCCCACCCGCGGGCCCGGGCACAGCTGGGCAGGGACTGCACGGGGGAGCAAGTGGCCGGTGGTGCCGGAAGGAAAGGCGGGACCTGGCAGAACATTGTGGCGTGAGTGGCCCTGTGGCGAGGCGGGAGCGGTGTGGCCCCGAGCTCGTGTGGGCAGAGGTTGCTGCCTGGGTCTGCTGAACGCAGCACTCCCGCCTCTCCCCCTTCTCCACCTTTCCTGGAAGAGCATTTGTGGGCACACCTGGCAAGGTCTGCACCTGCACAGCTGTAAACCATCTCAGGACAAAACAATTTCCTGGAGCACATGGACAACTTCCTCAGTTAAATATTTACTTACGAACTAAAAATAATATTCTAGGACACCCAGCTGCCATCCATGACATCCTTGCCTGGTAGTCAGTGAAGCCCCAGCTCTGCCCCCAGCATGCCTGGTCCTGCGCAGGGAGACCCCCGCACCCTGCGTGTGGCAGAGGATGAGAGTTTGGGGGGGGCGCTGCTGAGTGAGCAGGGACAGAACCTCCCAGAGCCACAGCTCTGCCTGGATGGGCTGGCCGAGAAATCACCAGTAAGCAATGTTCCTGGCAGTGTTTGTCCCCGCCGTGTTCAAGGGAACAGGGACAAGCATGTTCTTTTTAAGTAAACATGATTGCACCAAGGGAAACAGTTGACTCGTGCTTTTGGCTTCCCAGAACTGATGTTTAAGGGGCAGTACCTGCCGCAGCTACCTGGGTTTTGGCGCCTGCCCCTGCACTGGTCAGCTTGCTGCCTGGCCCATGCAAATGGTCCCTCACGTTTGTTTTCCTCCTTTGTGATTATTTTTCTCGTGCTTGCTCTCCTTCAGGATGGCTTTAAGTCTATCCCAGGCTGAGGTGTGGCTGTGCTGCTCTCACCGACTGTAGGGCGGCTCATGCCTCTCAGGCACTGCTTGCCACGGCAGAGGCTGCAGGAATGGAATGGAATGGAAAATGTTTTCCTTTGAAAGGGACCTACAACGCTCATCTGGTCCAACTGCCTGACTGTTTTCTTCTTCTGTGAGGCAGGGTGGGCAAGTGGGGATGGTGAGAAGGGGAGCTCATTGCCCCGAGCAAGTGTTTGTTTGTGACTGATTCAGAGCTAAATTCAGACTTTCCAAGTGCCAGGCAGCAGAGCTGTTCGCACATGTGCTAAGGGATGACAAATAAAGCACGATGAAGTATACGGCAGAGTAACATATGGCAATCTAGACAGGCTCTCAGCAAGAGAAGAGCTCGGGAGAGCCAGCGCTCCTGCGCCCATCCAACACATCTCGTCATGTTAAATGCTATTTTAGAACCGGCAGCCGCCCATCAGCCCTTGCGCGGCAGAGCCGTTCCCCCTGCCGCGTCCTGCCCGAGCTGCTCCAGCGTCTGCTCCCAGCAAGCCTGGGCAGTTCCTTCTCGACTCGGCCCGTTCCTGACTCCTCTCCCCGGGGTACCTCGGTGCGTGCTCCACTCCCTGATGCTGCTGCTGAACGAGATGTTCCAACGTTTGGCAAGCAGCCCCATCCCCAGCGAGGGCAGCAGCCCCGGCAGCCCCCCGGGGCTGGGGCTGGGCAGGAGGGGACGGGTTGTGCCCCTTCTGCCACCCTCACAGCAAGCCCCTGCTCACACAGTGCGTTAGTGTCAGCTTTTAAATTAGCAGTTCTGGTTCGTTAGCAGAGAGCTTATGAAAATTCACAATCTGAGAGATGTCTGGTGTATTCCTCTAGTAATGATTCCTGGCAGTCAGCACGAAGGAGCAGAGGAAGCACTGGGGAGAGTTTTCACCTGACAGAAACAGGGCTGTGAGCCAATTGCACGGAGCTTTCCCCCTCCCTGCCCTGCCCCTCCCCTCCCCCTGTGCAGATCCAGGATAGCAAGCAAGGTGGGCAAAATGTAGATTTTTATCAACTGTTTGTTCTGGCTCTTTGGTTTGTCTTGTTTATTATTGGTATAAATCTGTTCCTGGCTTCAGAAGAAGTCGGTAAAACACTCTCAGAAGAAACCAGGCACCACAAATCCTCAGGGCATGTGAGTAACAGCAGCTTGTCGGGACATGTTTTCCCTTGAGGTGAAACACTGGCATAAACCCATTTATTTCAGGCAGAAATCAGCCGCCTGACATGTGTAGCTGCTCAAGGAGCCGCTGATCCACCGGTCCCTGTGTTTGCTGTGCTGGAGGGGCTGAGCACTGGTGCTTCGTTGCAGGGAAGTTTTGTGGAGTTCTGGACAAGGTTGAGTCGCTTTTCCCTTCATACCCATTCTGCAGCCTTGAACACTGCGTGCTGGCTCGCTCCTGGGGACGGGCGGGAGTCTGCCCGCGCTGCAGACACCTTTCTGCCCGAACCCTGCCCGGGCAGAGGGGGGACCATGCTCACGCAGCTGCCCAAGAGGTGCTGGTGCCAGGGCAGTGGCCTCGCATGCTCGACAAGCGCCAGCCTGGCCTCTCATGTGCCGCAGGAAAAGCCGCTCCAGTTGGGTTTCTGGCCAGAGTCTGTAGTGGCTCTGTTGCAGGAGCATGGGGCGCTGCCCCAGCCTGGCCTGGTCCTAGCGGCTCTGTGTGGTGTTTCCCCCCGCACCCCACCAGGTCTGCCCGCCGCTCTCTGTGCCAGCAGCAGCAGGAGGGTTTATTGCAGTTATCGCCACTGCCCAGTGGTGCTCTTCCTGGACAACTTCCTTCCCTGGCCCAGCACCGAGGATCAGCTTCAAGAGCAAACGTTGTTTTTGGCATATCGCTTCTCCAGAGGCAGAGTTCCTCTGGCACCTTCGCGCCAGATGGAGAGTCACGGGAGAGAAAAGCTCAGCGGCAGGGTTGTTCGGAGGCAGGGACCCCTCGCCCAGGCTGGGTTAGGTTTCACCTCGCCTTCCTTTAAGCTGCTCTTTGTTCCCGCTAACTGCAGCCCCAAAACGGGCTTTGAGAGCGTGAGGGCAGTGACAGCCGTCTTGGTGTGAGAGGAGCTTGGCAGGCACCATACAGCAGCTTAGTTACTGCTCGTAGCGCAGCTGAGCGCTGAGGCCCGGCTGGAGGCTGCTCCTCCGCTGGCAGGGCTGAGGGGCTGGGACATGATTGTTGCACGACGGACCCTTAGTGCATCCGCCAGAGCAAACATACCCCGTCCCGGAGCAGAAACCCGTAGCCTGGAGGTGGCTCACAGGAAACGCTCCCCGCAGCTCTGTCGGTGACTGCTCCCGACCAGCTGCGTCCCAGCAGGAGCCTGTGCCACCGCGCAGCCCCTCCACCAGCCCCTGCCACCAGCTCCCAGCCAGGCCAGATCCCAGTGCCGCCAGCACAATCGCAATGTCCAAGCTCTGCTGGTGGCCGGCTCCCGCAGGAATTTTGTGTCAAAGCTGGGCTAATTCCTGTCTTTTTTATTGCTCATTGATTAATTGGAGTCACTAGAGACTGCAGGAATTTGTCTGGCTCCTGCCAGACCTCTGCCGTTGCCCTGCATGTCGTTTGTTGTCCTGGCCCTGCCTCAGCTGGCAGCACATGGAACCAGCGTGCTGTGCCCCGTTACTGCTCCACAAGTGTGAGGTAAATGCAGCGGTGGTGGCGCGGTGCTGTACGGCTGTCACTGCCATTGGTCTCCACCCCAAGGCTGGGATCCCGCGCCAACGGGCACAGCATGCCCGGGTCCCATCGTCCTGTCGTCCCGACCCGCCTTGTGCCCTCCTGTGCCTGCGCAGCTCCTGCCCCAGCCAAGCCTGGCGGCTGCGTGGCCTCCGCGGGGGGAGCGGGGGTGCGGGGAGGCTGAGCCGCGGCGGATGGAGAGACCCCGCTCCGGCGGGGTGTCCCCTGCTCCTGCTGCGGGCTCTGCTGGGGGAGACACAAGTGACCTCGGCTCCAGGCGCCTTGCCACTAGCGATGACAAACCCGGCAGTGTGCCAGGGCAGGGACGTGAGCGCGAGGCGGGGGCGGCAGAGCCCACCTGGCCTGCCCCTTCTTCAGCCCTGGTGAGCGGGAGCCTCCCTGCAGGGTCAGGCAAGAGACCTCTCGTCCTTCCAAAAGCACAGATGCTTGGAGATGATAAAACGATGGTTCGTGTGTGGAGAAACGCCTCAGTTTTGTTAACTCGCCAAGGCGTCAGCTCTGTCAGGGTCCTGGCCCTGCTTAGAAATCGCCTCGCATGAAGTGACTCCAGCTGGGGCTGTTTGGGGGTCGGCGTGCCGGCAGTGCCGGACAGTGCCAGGGCACGTCCCCCTGAGCACGCAGGGCTGGCACGGCCCCGCTGGGAGCCGGGCACTGGCACAGGGAGCCGGGCACCGGCACCGCAATGGGGGCTGGCAGCAGCTACAGCCACAGGCAGCACTGGCAGCAGAAAGCCAAGGATCAGCCGAAGAGCCAAGGCCTGTGGAGGGAGGGTGGACACTTCTGGAGGCAACACTGGGGGTAAAAGGAGACATTTTAATTTTGAGCAAGAAAACTGTTTCCTGTGGTATGTGCAGAAAATAAAACAATTTGAGATGTTAATTTTTTAAATTAAGAGATTGCAACAAATGAATACATGACTTCGTTATGAATTTCCAGTCTTAACAGGAACAATTCGCAAGATCCTCAATAAGGGCTGTATTTAACCCAATCCTGAAACAAGAAACAATCTCCAGGATATTCTCAGCTTAACTGTTGGTGTTTTCTGTGTAGCTCTGCACTCTGCGTTGCCAACAGAGGGTACGTCTGCCCGGGTTTGTGTTGTTTATGCACCATTCAGCATGACAGGGAGGGTGGTCCTGGGGACGGTGGCTCGGGAGCCCGCAATGTGGATGTTCCTGCGGCAGAGGGAGGGCTGGCTGGAGGCATTTGCCATGAGGCCAGAGCTTGCCGTGCCCCAAGGTGTGAGACGCGTCGGGGAGCACTAAGGGCCCAGACCGCCGGGTCTCTCCCGGCCGACCCATGTTTGCTGGGCCTGTGCCCACCGTCAGGCTCAGCCCTTTCCTCTTGCCCTGTGCTCGCCTGCTCTCCTGCCCGGGGGCTTTACGAAGAGCCGGGACCAGCTGTCCTGGGACAGGGCACTGGGTGCTGTGACGGCTGAGTTTCACACGTCTCCACGGCCCCTCCAACCACCCCTGAACGCTCACCAGTGCCCCAGCCTACGTGCCTGCCCTACGTGACAAGAAACTAAGGCAAGGCTTTGTCATTAAGCTGCCTGCTCCCCTGCGCCTCTGTAGTAGAGTCAGCTGCTCCAGTCCTCCACCGACTGCGGGATGTCATCGCCAGCAAGTCCTTGGTGTGCTTCGTCCCCTCGGCAGCCACCAGCAGCCCCTTCCTGGGGGCTGCCCACCTCCGGCGGAGCCCCCAGCCCTCCCTGGTGGCCCCGTGGCCCCTGGCCATCTCCAAGAGCCTCCACAGGGGCTGAGGCAAAACATGGGGGGATGAAACGCTGCCTGGTTTGCTGAGACAGAGCAGGGGAGCGGCTCGCCCTCACTGGAGAGACCAGCTGCACTCACTGAGAGCACACCGGGGCCTGGCAGTGCTCCCCGACTCCAGCACCAGCAACTGTGCTCCTCTGCTTGCTCCCTCCCTGCTCCCCCGGCTCGGAATCCAGATGGTGCCTGGGTTGTCGATTTTTTTTTCTTTTTTTTTTTTTTCCATGGGTATTTTTATCCTTTCGTCCTTCCCTCTCCAGGCTTGTGGGTGCATGTTGCAGACACCGGTGCCTGTGGGTGCAGGCAGGAGAGAGGGCTAGGTGGAGGTTTGGACCACAATCGGGTGAATGACGCAGGGCCTGAGTGCGGTTCGTATCGCCGCTGTGCTCGTCGAGCCCAATCACAGCTCAAAAACAGGATGAGAAACAGTTTTTCTTCAGGCAACATGTAGGGGTTTACCTGCACCTGTCCCCTCCAAAGCTGCCTGCTCCTGCCTGCATGCCCTGCGCTGACGGGCCCGTGGCTGGTGCAATGACAAGCCTACACTGGCTCCATTAGTTTAAAATGAGGGGTGCAGACCATACCCCACCTGAGTTTATTGAGATGGAAACGCAGAAAGAGAATAAATACTGCTTTCAGAGGAGGAATCCCGGTGCTGCTGGTGCTGGCTCTGCATTTCAGTGCCTTGTGGACACACGTGCAGGGCACTACTAAGCCATCCCCACCTTTCCTCCCTCTTCCCTGTACCCTGCTCAGCCAAGTGGGCTTGATATATGTATTTTTTTCTTTTTCAGACAGTTCCTTTCCTTTTCCCTGTATTTAAAATAATTTCTCTCTTTTTACACATCTCCCTTCTCATCCTTGGCCACGTGTCTCTGTGGCCTTCCCCATTCTCCTCCATGGAGGCCGCAGAAGGAGGCTCTGCCCTGCACTCCCCCCAGCCCGCTGTCCCACTCCATGGGCCTGGGAGCCTGAGCCCATGGCCACTGAGCCTGCACCAGGCAGGCGGCAACCACGGACCTGGAGACAGGTGAGAGAAGCATGAGAGGAGTTAAAAATGACAACATGAACATCAGACTGGTTTCTTGCAGCATTCAGGACATACCCCTGCCTTTCTCTGCAGCTCTGAGGACCAAGGACTTTCATGCAAGTAAGTGATCTTGCAGCTTCACCAAGGTTTTTAAGGTTTAAAACCACCAAACATTGCAAGGCTCCTGCTGAACTCTCGTGGTGCACGAAGGTGGGGATTTAGCAAGCCACAGGCTAAGACTGGAGGCTGGAAGGGGGGAGAAATAAATGGTGATGGGGCCTTAAGGGTCTCCACAGCCACGTGAGCTGAGTTTTGAAGATGTAGGTGAAAGGGGTGCTGGGGTGGGCCTGGGTGCCACAGCATGCCCGTGGAGAAGGGCTGCCTGGGAATGGGGCTGCTGGCCACGCTGCTGGAGGAGGTGCTGGCACCCGGCTGGCGGGTCACGACAGTGCCCGGCGGGCTTCATGCAGGTGGCGAGGAGCCGCAGGACGGCCCTGCTCCTTTCTTGCCCTGTGAACAGGGCTCAAAGACTTCTCATCAGTGCCATGCCTCTGCACAGACCCACATTACCTACAGATGGGAGTAAAGGGGCCAGATGACCCAGAAGATCCCTTCCGTGTCTGACCCCGGCAGGGCTGCTGGCCGAAGCACTGGCCGTGCCTCACTTGCACGCTAAGACAAGGGATTTCTGCATTGACGGCGTCTCTGGTGCTGTGGGAGATTTGGGGCCAAAGGGCAAGTGGTTTTAGTCACTCAGGAAGTGCGATAACCCTCTGAAAGTACACTTTGGTCACGTCCCATTTAATTTTTTAAGTGTTTGTGCCAAGCATTTGCTGGATGCAGATGAGAAGTGTGCAGTAGAGCATATAAATATCCCAGGAGAATCACAGTTTATCTTAACACAGTTCCAGGCTGCCTAAGCGTTTATGACGGAGCAGCCACCTCGCAGCCCCTGGGGCGTGACGTTCATCTGACGTTCAGTTCAGGGAGGAGCCCAGTTCAGCACCCTGAGCATCATCCACAACACTGACCTGCCAGGTTTTTCTCTTTTTTAGCCTAAGGTAGGAAAATCTCTATGGTCCTCTGTTCTTGTACCAAACAGGGCAGGCTAGAAGTGCTTGAAACTGTCTGTTTTTATAAAACTAAGCATTTTAAACAGATGAGGCACTTAGCTATTCAAACTAGAAATTAATTAGAAAACTAAATAAACAGCACATGTAGCCAGGGCAGAGAGAAGTGGGTTAATAATTTGCCCTGGACAACTCAGAAAAATAGGTCATATATTTTCATAATCGCAGAGCTGAGAGCTCTGTGACTTTGACTCGTTCTCAGCCTGCATGTGACGTGCCAGGATGGGTAAAACAGAGGCTTTAGAAGAAAACAGAAAAAAAGCCAGCAGAAGAGTCCTGGTCCCGGGTGGCCGGCGTGTGGAGCGGCTGTGGCGCAGCATCCCAGTGCTGCGCTGCAGGGTGAGATGCAGCTGCAGCGACGCTGGTCATGGTGGGAATCAGGGGCCCTTGCATGGTGCTTCTGGGAGTGAATGAGCAGCCCGGGCCGGGGGGACAGGGGAATGCGGGGACAGGGCCCCTCCTGCCAGCCTGGACGGTTAGTGGTGGTGGGAGAGAGGGGGTTTGAATCCCCACCTCCAGGGATGGCACTGGGAGGTTTGTGCCAGGATTTCACCGCAGGGCCATAGCAGGGCGCCATGGCTCTGCACCAGCGAGGAGTTTGTCACTGGAGGAGCTGGGTGCTGGAGCATCGCGCTGCCGCCGGCAGAAGATGTTGGCCCCGTGGCACAGGCTCTGCATGATGCTGAGCCGGGCTGGAAGGACCGAGAAGGTCGCCCGGGCCAGCCCCATCTGAATCGGGGCTATCGTGTGAGGTCAGACCTTGCCTGCAGTCTCGGACAAACTGCACCGTGGATGTAAATTTGTATATCGAAATACTTCAGCAATTCAATTGAGTGCCATCATTCCAGCTGTTCTGCAAATATGCATGTTAGTTAAATATGCATAAGCCATCAGGGAAACTCAGCACCTCCATAGCCTGCCATGTGCCAGAAAAAAAGACAGTTTTAGCTGCAGAAAGAGCACTCTGCTGTGAATTTGTTCATACTATATGCAAATCCATTTGCAGAGCAAGAGTTCTGTTTCCTGCAACTCAGGAACACGAGAATTCACTGTATGGTGGCAGCAGCCTTTGGTAAGTATTGGTGTGATTTTTCTGATGATTTGGAAATGGGACACTTAACGGTAGCTACATTTGATGAGGTGGGAATTCTGGTAAGTTACTTCTCAGACCCAGACCAGTCCTCATGTGGGTTTAAATCTGAACCGGTTCAGCTGAAGGATGTGCAATTCCCCTGCGGTAACGCCCTGCCAGCGCTCATGAGCTCTGAAAGGAACCTTCACAGCTCTGTGTGCTGAAATGGTGCATCACAAGCAATGCCAGCCCTGAAACCTGGGGGGTGGGAGCAAGGCAGAGAGCAGAGCGCTCACGGCGACGCTTGCCCTGGGCCCAGCCTGAGCTCAGGCTCCCATCCGCACCCCTGAAAGCGCGGGAGCCGACCCCAGGCCCACTGGTGAGTTGTGGAACAACCACAGTGGGCCGAGGCAGCACACTGGGCCTGAGCACACCCACCCAACAGCACCACAGCAGCCGGGCTCTTGCAGCATGCCATGGCAGCATGCAGAGCTCACGGTTAACCTCCGAAACAATGGTGCCCAGGCATCTTCAAAGCCGAGGTCTCTGGGGTTCCATGGGAACCCGGGAGCTGGTGAAATGGAGCTGGCACAGGGTGAGTGGGCGCATTTAGGAGGGAAGAAGGGGCTTGAGAGCACCCTCTCGGCCAGGGCTGTTGGCAGTTTTCACACAGACCATTTTCGCACTGTAAAAGGCCAATTCGTCAAAAGCAAATACATTTCAGCGAAGACAGTACATTTTGATCAATTCCCATGTCAGCAAAATACCCAAACGAAAAATGATTCATTAATGTCAGCTCAAGTTGACATTTGCAGAACATGGTGTCTAGATTGCCATGTAGGACCTTCATTCCTTTGAAATATATTTCCTTTTATATTAGAAAAGGCCATTTTTTAAAAGCCAAAATTGGAGCACAGTGCTTTGATACACTAGAAAGTCTACTCCTACCCCAACCCAGCTCTGATTTTAGGAGAAATACTGAAAATTTAACTGCCAGGATAAACATTAACTGGCAGGAATGGCATTTTGTACTCGGGGCTGTGGGTGCCCAGGGTTTTGGGTGCCCGGGTTTTGGGTGCCCAGCGTTTTGGGTGCCCGGGTTTTGGGTGCTGGGGTTTTGGGTGCCCAGGGTTTTGGGCACCCAGGGTTTTGGCTGCCCTGGCCCGGAGCGCTGTGTCCCTCCCCGGTGCTGCCCAGCATGGCTCTGCCGGCGGACGGTTCCCAGCTGGTGCTGGGTCAGCTCCAAGGACGGCGCCCGGTGCCCGGTCCCAGCCCTCAGGGAGGTATTTGCTGCATTTCAAGAGAAGTCTGAGGAATAGAAAGCATCTGTCTATACACGGAGCCTCCTCACCAAAGCCACAACCCCCAATCCTTAGTTTCTCACAGAAAAGATGACAGAGGCACTATCTTTGTAATTCCTTCATAACTCTGCTGCTCTCTGAAGTCTGCTGACCTAGACAGATGCTGCACAAAATGAACTCCCTGGCTTTACCAGCCACGGGACCGGCTCCAGCACAGCTCTGGGATGGACCCAGGGACGAGCTGTCTGACTTGGGCAGTGAACATCTTGCCCAGCACCATCTGGGCGTCTCAGCCAGGCCACCATGGTGTCACCGTCTCACTGCATGACGCAAGAGGCTATTTCTAGCTACACTATTTCTAATATACAATGATATTTTGCATTTTCTTTATGTGGAAAGGTCAGGATCAAAAGCAAAAGCCTGTAGTGGCAGGCAGGCCTCTTCAGCATCCTGCATTTGACTGCAAAAGCACGTCATCCATCAGCAGAGCTACAACCGGTCTGCACTGTGTATGAAAAATACTCTAAAACACCTTAACTGTGATTTAAAGTTATAGGTGCAAAACATGAAGCTGCATCAGATGAAGCGCAGGGCAGATCTGCCGGGAGCACATACACTTTTGTGCCCATCTGCAGCAGGAGGTGCAGGGCCCAGGGGCCGGGGTGCCCCCAGCCCGGCTTGGGCAGCCGGGGCACTGGGCAGGGCTCCCCTTCAGCTCCCGGGACCGTCCCTGGGCCTTGGGAGGCTCTGAGTGAAAGTCTGCCTGTCCCGAGGGGGACTGGCTCAGCTCCCCTCAGCGCCTCCGTCCTGCTGGCTCCTCACCACTGAACACTGGTTTGATCATGGCAAAATTTAGTTCTGTTCCTGATTGTTAGTGCCTAGGAAAAAAACGATCGCTGATGAGTGATTTAATGACAAATTATGCATCCTCTTTGCTCGGAGTTAATTTTCAGAGAGTATTTTCAGGTGCCTTTTATCTTCTCTGGAGCGAGGCGAGAAGGGAAGGAGACAGGTGCCACCTTGTGTGGAAACGTTTCTTCATGCAGTAGGCACAGAGAGAGAATTTATTTTCTTTCCTTTTTTTCCATTTCGGTCTTATCTTTGATAAACTCTTCACTTCTGACTGAAATGCAGCCAGCTCTTTATTAGACTGTGCCAGCTATTTAAAAATGCACAGTGGCACAGAACCACTTTCACAGAGACAATGGTGAAAGATGCAGCTTGCATTTCGAAGCATTTCTCATTTCTCCACTTGTCGGTGTAATCCTCCCCTCGCCTAACCCTGCCGAGTTTCCCTGCTCTGGGCTGGGCACCCCGAAGGCACCGGGGGGTTGGTGGGCTGCCGTAGGGGGACCCGCCTGTGCCCTGGCAGCCCCTGGGGTGGGCTGCACCCACAGAGCCCCCCCAGGCACCCTGCAGCGCTCTGCAGCGTCTGGGTGCACCCCTGCCCTGCTGCCACCTCCTCCCGATGCCCCGTCCCCTTCATCTCCGCTCTCAGCGTCGCCTGCGGAGTTAAAGCCGACAAGCCAAACGGCAAGAGATGCTCAAGGCAGAAATGTCTGCAGGTTTAACTAAAGCTGTCACGTTTTTCATCAGACATTTCTGCCTGAAGTAAAATCAGCCCCGTGGTGGCTTTCTGCTGAGCAGCTGCAGGTGTTGGAGCAGAATCATTTTTGGAGGAGACTGGCTCTATCTGGGGTGTGGAGCCCAGAGCTGCCCAGTGCCAGGCCATCCCCCTGTGCTGCGCAGCCCCGTGGAAATGGTGGCTGCCCTTGGAACCGGGTGCTCCCGGCTGGCTGCGTGGGGGACATGCGTGTTTTCATGTGTCTGGGGTCCCCGGGGACACGGGGGACAGGCAGCCCCATCCCTCAGGTGCCGGGGCACTGCCTGGCTCTGTGGCCAGTGCAGGCTCCTTGCAGCTGTCAGACACTGCGGCCTCGGGGCGAAGGCAGGAAAACAAACAGTAAAAGCAAATCAGTGAATGTGCTGAAGAGCGGCGGCAGAGCGAAGGGGCTGGAGCCAGTCTGTCAAGAACCACCCCAGAAACATAACGTAAAGGTGAGGAAACTGGAGCCATTCGCTTCTTGCTTGAGCTTGAGCAGGAGCAGGCCGTCCTCCCGGCACTGTGCAGCTGAACACGAAGCCAACGGACCAAACCGGGACAGATCATGAGGAATGGAAGTGGACAGTGTCAGTGCTTCTGCCTTTCGCAGCGCTGCCAGGAGGGAGGAGCAGCGTGGACGAGCCGGAGGAAGGACAACGGGTCCGTCTCCCCAGCCCGGGTGGCCGGCTGGGCGACTCGGGGCTCTGGCAGAGCTGAGACTGCAGCACCACACTCCGTCTAATCTCCCTGCTGTTCGTCTGCTTCGGTTTGTAATTACTTGCCCCAACATTGCCACGAGGTTTACGTGAGTGACCTCGGGGCCCCTCTGTGCTACGGTGCCTTCGCACAGTAACAGCCGCGGCTGCTCTGAAAGCCCTTCCCTTGTTTGTGCTGCAGGCACAAACTCCCTCTGTAAAAGCAAATCCAGCTCCCACGTAATTATTTATGCGCTGGCCAGCAGAGCTGGCAGGCCGGGCGG
Organism: Strix uralensis; assembly: GCF_047716275.1. Classification (NCBI taxonomy): domain Eukaryota; kingdom Metazoa; phylum Chordata; class Aves; order Strigiformes; family Strigidae; genus Strix; species Strix uralensis. Next base: position 45,369,910 of record NC_133977.1, on the reverse strand, counting down.
GCGTGCTGATGACACGTCAGTCCTCACCTGAGCTGGCACTGCATCTCCAGACCTGAACACAGACCCTCGAATAAATAATTACATTCCTGAGCTCACCTCCAGCTGTAGCAGTAATTATTTTATCAAGGCGATAAAAATAGCAGCCATTAAGACAGCACTAGCAGTTGACTCTGAGCTGTGTATCCCAAGCCTTTATGAAAAATTCATTTGAAAATCGTAGCCCTCAGACTGGAGGTGGAGGTCACCCCAGCCACACCGGCAGTGCTGCTGGCCCGGCACCGTGAGCATACCCCGCTCTGCAGCGCTGCCAGAACCCAGGGGGGCTGCTGGAGGAGGGAGTGCAGCTCCCGGCAGCCTGAGCTCGACTGAAATGCACAGAGGGCAGTGGGTGCTGGGCCACCTCCCTCTCCCTCCGCTGGCCCTGCTCAGCCCTGTTTTCCTGCAACAGCTAAATCCAGAAATGCCACTGCCCAAACACCAGAGGAGGGTGCACGCAGCAACTGGTGTTTGAGTGTTTCATCCCAGAGTCAAGGCCAGGTTTTGTTAGCCTGGTGCTGTGAAATGGAAGGAGAGCCTGACAGCAGAGCTGGCCCAAATGGCAAAATCGGGCGGCCTGGAGCTCAATTTCTGTAAGTCTGAAGGAGGGTCATCCATAGCCAGCTCAGGCCACCTTGGTCGCGCAGGCAGCCTGCAGGAAAGCTCCTCAAGCAGAGGTAAAACCAGGGCTGGGGGGAGTTCTCCAGTGCCAAGCTCCGGTCCTGGCCTGGACAGGTGTGCTGGGCAGGGGGTCGGGGCAGGCAGGGGCTGGGGCGGGCAGGGGTAGGGGTGCTCAGGGGCTGGGGAGGTGAGCGACGTGGGGGCAGGCGGTGTGCTGGAGGTGCCCAGCTTGGGGAGAGATGTCACTTCTGGCATTTTGGCATTTTTGACCCCTTGAGGGCCGCTCGTGGTCTCTCGGTACTCCAAACCCACTCATCCGAGAGCAGGCGGGTGCATTCCCGGCAGCCAAGCAAAACCACAGCTGGTGCTTCCTTCCTACCGCGTTTCCAGATCTCATGCCTGCGGACTGGGCCTGGAAAGGCCACGGGCAACATTAGGCTGGGACAGAACTCGCTGTGGTGCGATGCTGCTGGGTGCAGAGGGTCTGTGTGTGGGCATCTTTGGGGGCCCGCGGAGGAAACCCAGTGAAAATCCCGAGCCCTGCAGAGCGGCCCTGCCCTGCAGCCTGTCCGTAATCGCATCCAGGCCAGTGTCATTGCTTCGGGCAGTAACTCACGGTTTTAAATGCCAGCGCTGCTAAATTTGTGTCTGTGTAGCGTGGTGGCTCCGGTGTCTTTCTCATGGAGGAGACAAGCCAAAGAGGCAGCTTGGTGCAGGGGCCTGTCCTGCCCACTTGATGACACTAGCAAAGGAGAGGCACACTGGCTGTTTAAGGGGCTCCCCACCACCCCACTGCACCAGGTACCACTCTGCTGCCTCATCCCCCCTCTCAGGTAATGAGAGAAAGGCAATCTAATTAAGTATGCCAGGGCAGACAGCCTACCAGTCGATGTCGATCTGTGGAGGAGCCTGGTTTCAGCGCTCACAACTTCAGGACAATTTATACATGAGCTGTGAACTCCTCTCAGATATCCAGCCATGCAGGGTTACAGTGTGGCCAGAGCCAGGTGTCCATGCAGCGTATTTTCTGGGTAGCTGCTCTTTTTTTTTCACATACCTCTCACTTTGCTAAATTATGAATGCACTTCCGTTATTTGGCCAGCAGTTGTGATTCTGTCATTCAGATGAGTCTCAGATTATCACCAAACCTAGAGTTTCCTTATTGCTTTGCAAAAAGAAGCCTAAAACAAATAAATTGCGTTAAGGCCAGTAGGGCAGAGCATCCTTTTTACAGCAATGACCTGGCTTTATTTCTTACTTCATGCTGGCTCCCTGTCCCCTACCCCAGCTCACCCCAGTGCTGTCTGGAGCCGGGCTATGGCAGCAGCACTCTGCGATGACCCACTGTGTATTTCAGCCGGGTTTCATCCCGCACGCAACGACTGCGCTCCTTGGCAAGACCCTGCAGGGTAGCGGCTGGCTGGGTGGCCCTGAGCTCATCCAAGAGAGGAGGAGGTGAGCCAGGCTGCAGTCTCATCCATGCCAGTCACAGAAGATCTGAAGAAATCGGGGACCTTCCAAAGTGCTTTGTTTAAAATATAATGGTATCTCACAGCACGTGCTGCCCTTCGCTGCGTTCGGCTGTCTGCCCTCTGATATAGTGCCGGGTTATTTCTATCACGTCCAATATTAACAACCATTCTTCCTCTTTCCCTTTCCAGCTGTTCAGAAGCATCACAGCGAGCAGACTTTGGTTCCTTGTCCTGAGCCAGACGATGAATTACACGTCTTCCCTTCACCAGCTACTTAATCAGCTGTTGGAGAGGAAAATAAAAATGGTGCCTGGCTTTATGAGAATTGATTTATGAGAACTATCTTCAGACTGAGACTGCTGTCCCTTTTAGCCTTCACTTCAGAGGAGCTGCTGAGGACCTACCCTTTGCTGCTCTGATCTCATGCCCTGTGCTTTGGAGGCATTGGAATCGTGGGCTCTGCTTGGCCGGTGTGAAAGGGTGGGCCAAGTCCTCGCACCCAGTACCGCCTCTCGCTCCTAAGTCTAAATTTGGCCACTGCAGTCCACTTCTCTTTCCCGTGTCTGCTCTTCAAACAGAAGAGCACATGGCAAGAGCGGCTCCAAAATACTCGGCATGGTTTTCCAGCACAGAGCCTGGCTATGACCTCCAAGCAGAAGGCTGAAGAACTCTGCCACAGAGTGGGTCTTTCAGGGGTGGTGCGGGCGACGAGACCTTTGAGGGATTCCTCAGCCATGGTCAGGTGGGAAGTCCTGAGAAGGATGAGTGGGAGAAGAGGATGCTGGTGGCTGAGATGGCTGCTGGCTGCCTGCTTTGCTCCCGCAGAGGCGAGGGCTCCCTTGACTCTACCCCAGGGCTTTGGACTGCAAGGAGACAGAGCTGGAGACTGCCTCAAAAATCTGGAGGTTTAAAAATGTTTTTTTTTGCTGTATTGTCTGAGTTTTTCGGGTTCCTGTCTCAAGTTCCCTGCTGTGACCATAAGGACCAGAAGCCTCTCTTCTTGTTCTTCACCACCCCTGAGGTGTCCAGGACCTGTGGCTTTGGGATGACCCCAAACCATGGCCGGGATGGGCTGGTGAGCAGCGGCTGGGACCCACCACCGTCCCTCATCAGTTTTGGAGGCTCGGAGGTTATCGTAAATCAGGAGCGGGAAGAAGAGGCTCTTTGGTAATGTCTGGTGTTGCTTTAGGCTTTTTCATAGTGCCTGGAACATCTTTATTAGACAACTGTGGGAGTGAGGCACCGCTTTCTGCTGGCCTCAGCGCTACTGCCCAGCTCCCCTCCTGCGCTGCTGCGGCACGGGGGAGGCAGGAGTGTCCTGGCGGGCAGCGCGGCACTGCGGGCTCACGGACTGAGGTGGGGACCACATGACGGCTCCACGCGCGCAGACCAGGCCACACGTCTGCTCTCTCCACCTGCCCTTCCCAGGCGGTGTTTGCAGACCCGGGCTGCAGCGGGAGCATTTAAACACACTCCCTGGCACATGCATTATGCAATTAGGCACTTTAAACCACTTTCTCTCGTTAATTGAAGTTGTGGCAGGCTGCTGACCACTGCCTGTCCTCCTGTTCCCCTCTCTGCCACACCGCATGGACCCAGCTGACTGGCCCTACCTCACCTGCTGCGTGCCAGCGCTCTCTGGGCACAGCCAGCTCCTGCAGCTGGCCCGGCAGCGAGCCTGGCCCTGTCTGGAGACGGAGGTGACACAGCCGTCACCCCTCTGAGCCTGCCGCCACCTCCTGTCCAGCCGGCATTCCCCTCCCTCTGGGCACTGCGAGCACGGCCGGGGCTTCAGCAGCGCCGCAGGGTGTGCTAGTGCTGGTGGCACACACCGGTCACCCCCAGCAGCTCCCGCTCCCCTGCCACCACGCAGCCAGGGGCGACGTCCGCTCGCTGGCACGGACCCGACGCAAGCGCAGAGGAGGGTTTGGGGAGCCTTCAGCTGGGCTTGGCAACGCGACTTTAATAACATGTGTTACAAGCCCTGGAACTTAAATATTTTGCTGCTATAAATGTTAGCAACGAGAGATCTCGTTACATTTAAATGCCAGATGACAGAAGCAGAGGCCAAAAAAAGCACCGGTCCCAGCCAAGTGGGAAGAGAAGGGGGCGACCGCGCCAGCGGGGCCATCGGGCCGCAGGGCCGGCACTGGCCGTGCTGGAGATGCCCACACCGGGTGGGGTGGGCAGGAGCATGGCCCGGCCGCGGTGCCTGGGGCTGTGGGGAGGAAGGGGCCAGGGCCTGGCACAGCAAAACCAGGCTGAGCAGGGCACTGAGTGGGGCCCCGGAGATGCACCGTGGGCCGCAGGAGCCAGCTCACTTGTGTTACAGCCTCGGCGTTCGGAATGGTGACGAGCTTTGCGGCTTTTTCAGCCCGGCCGCCCGCGCTCAGCCGCGTGCCCCGTGACACCGGTGCCAGAGTTCTTATGGGCTGAGGCTTGGCACGCGAGGCCTCCCACCCAGCTGGGGAGCAGTTTTAGTCATTTATTTTTTGGACATAATTTCAATAGATTCCAGTTGGCTGTTCCTAAATAACACCCAGAGCAGAAAGAAGTTGCGCAGCCGCGTGAAGTGAATCTTCGCAATTAGAGAACTTGAACACTTTTTGGTGGGTGTTTTGGTAAAAACAAAATGTTGCATGTGATCAGTTTGGAAAGCAAAGAGGACTAATTACAAGAGCTATTTTACAAAATGGAATGAAAATGAGTTATGCTGCTAATGCTCAGATGCAAGAACATGGTTTGCTTAATTTAATAATACTGTGTAATTTGTATAAAACTGAATTAGTAGCAATTATATGTTATTGTTAATCACTGGGAGCTGGGTTCCCTCCTCCGTGCTCACACTGAATCGCACCTGGCGCCCTGAAGCCACCGTGGGATTTACGGCATAAAGGCGTGTGTGCGATGTAAGGACTTGAACAAGGAGAAACGAAGAAGGTGCTTGGGGTCGGGCCCTTCCCAGAGCCACTGGGACAGCGTGCATGTCCTCCGTCCTGTCCTCACACTAATTAAATCTCCTCAGAGGAATTAATGGGCGTTTTGCACGCATGCACTGGGACTGTTAGGACAGGTCTCGCCGGCTGTCTTCAGCAGTCCAAGCGCGGCTCCTTTTGTGACTCACGCGCCTGACTCACAGACGCCTGATGAAATACATGTAGTCTCAGTCAAATTTATCACAGCTAAATATTAAAACAAGCTCTTTAATTTCAAACCCAAGTACTTCCCGGGGTTTTCTCAGCAGCTGTACTCCCAACAATACCATGCTGTACGCTTGGGAAGGGGCAGTGATGTAACTGTCGCTACATTACAACTGAAAGATTTGCTTATTTGCATGTATATATATATATTTTTTTAGAAATTTCCCCAAGGCAAAAGAAAATGATTCATGACAAGCAGCAGCTTGGAAGGTCATCTGGGTTATTATTTCTGTACCACAGCTCACCTCCAACCCATAAGCAAAGTCTTTATGAACTGATTTTAATAATGGTAAAAGAGTTTAAAACCTTAGCACTACTCCAAGTAATTAGTGGGTAGGCTTTTTCATGTACAGCCTCATTTCATGTACTTTAACACAAATATCTTTTACTGTGTATTTCAGAAGGAATAATAGTGTTGGTTTGGTTTTTTTTTTTTTTGCTAAAGAGGCCTCTCTGTTCAGCAACGTGCTGACCCTGAGCCTCCCACCACGCTTCTGCTGGCAACGGTGCCCGCCTGGCAGCCCGGGCCTGGGCAGGCGCCTCCAGCCCTGCCTGCTCCATCCCTGGGGCGGTGCTCCCCGCTCCCCGCAGCCCCCCACGCCACGGAGCTGCCTGCACCTCGCCCATGGGGTCGCACCGAGCTGCATCCGCGCAGCAAAACTGCCCCCGGCTTTCCCGAAGCAGAGAGACACGCTGAGAGTGCCGGGGATCCGGGGAATTGCCGTGTGTGCCACGTCAGGGCCGCGCTCGTGAGAACGGCAAATCTCCCACTCAACTGAGGAGACATCGGAGTCTAGAGGGAGATCACTTTACTAAATGAGGTGACAGGTCTGGGGTCCAACAACTCCTCAGTCTTCCAGAAATTTCCTTTATGTCATCTTTAAACTGTGCGAGCTGTTTCTACACTCCCAAAGCACTGTGGAGTGCTCTTACTTGAAATTTCAGCTGCTCCAGATAGAGGCAGAATTTATGAAGTACAACAGGGTTTCAGGTTACCATGGTAATAATTTCAAAACAGAGAAGCCTGATTTTGCTATATTTGCTGTCTTGTTGGGAGAGTTTCCTCTGTGGAAGGATCACAGGGTGAACCTGCTCTACAGCAAAGGCGTGCTCTGCCTGCAGTTGTTTTCTGGGACCCAGGTACTTCTAAAGAGCATGACATTTGCATTAACATTAATGGGTTTACTCTAACGTCAGTGCGTGGCAATTTATGCGCATAGTGCTCCTTTCACATGGACATGCCATTATTACACCTTGCTTAATACCAAAATTATCCAGGAAAAAGTTACAAGCTGTACACTGGCACGAAAGCGCAGCTACAAGAGGTACTCTGCCGTGAAGTGGAAGGCCCCAAATGTAATCGTGCTCCGCTCCTTGTACAGCTGTGCCAAGCCAGCTGTGTATGAATACGCTCGTGAAATCCAGGACACCTTTCCTCGGGGGGCTGTGAAATACCTGAAGGAGCTGCGTGTTTCGCTGCCCTCCCTGGGCCATCCCGGCAACCGAGGCACAGAGAGACGGCCCCGGTGACCCTCCCCAAACCACCGGTCAGCAGCAGAACCAGCCGTCCCGATGCTGAGACACCACAGCCGGCCATTAAATGGAACACCTCGCCACAATACTCAGACGTCAGCCCTGTTTTTCTCCCCAAATAACACTATTACAGACAAAATTCTACTTACAGCTGGAATTTCTTGTCAACACTTATGATACTGATAGAAAAGATAATTGAAAAAAACCCTGTCCTTTTGCAAGACAAATTTATTTGTAAGGATGCTTATGAGTAAGAAGTGGTATTCAGAAGGACAGAAAAAAGAGTCCTCTTTAAAGATTATGCTGAGATTACTTCACTAACCTAATTCTTCCCTCATCTTCACTATTAATTCAAAATCAGCTGCATGTAAACTGGAGGTGATCCAGTACGTGAGGCTGTGGGCAGAGGCTGCTGAGCCCTAATTCCAGTTTCTAGCACTGGTTCCTTCTGCAGCTTTGAACAGCACTTAGCAACAGCCATCCCTTAGCGAGCCGTGTGTGGGTTACTTAGAAAGTGAGTCTCCAAAACTCACGTTGTTCTACAAAAAGTAAAGTAGAAACTTTTCCATGCAAAGTGTTTCTAATCCATGCAGTTTCTCATGTCACCTGAAAGCCTGCAGCCTGTCATTAGCTAGAGATGGCTTTTAATCCAACAATGTCACCCTTTGTTAGGAGCTCTATTAACCGTGTGGGCTACTATTTTCAAAAGTGCTTCAGGCTGCAAATACGCAGCTAGATTTTCAGAAGTGCTGGCTGTCAGCACCACCTGTGGAGCCTCAAAGGAAGCTTGGCATTTCTGGAAATGTAGCTGTTTACTTCTATTCCGTAAAGTCATGTTTAGATACCCAACCTTTAGTCTTCTCTTTTGGAATACGGTCCTTGTTAAAACTTATTTTCTCCTGAGGAACACCTACACATGAGCTACTTGAATGTCACATTCAGTTATTTGGCAGTACACTGTGGAAAATTACTGGCCTTGTACTGTTGAGCCAAACGCAGACCTATCTGTATTTTTAAGGGAATTAGTATTCTCTTCTCTGCTTAAAACATTCCTATTACTCATAATGAGTCAAATCCTGGCCCTATTCGGGGAGAGTGGTGCAGAAATGGGCCGTACGCACAAAGCAGCTTCTGAGAGCGCACTTCCCAAACCCTCGGCGCATCTGCCTTTTCCCAAGGGATCCAGCATTCGCTTCCCACCCCAACACCACTGCTGCGATTGCCACCCGCATCGTCCCAGCCTGACTCACGCTACGTCTCCATGTCTTCTGTTTTCACTCCTCTTAGTCCCTCACCTCCTGTCTCACAGATGCTCATGTCACTGCTTGGAAAGTGCCGTATGTGTCAAGAAAAAGAACAAAATACGTCCCCTGTCATATAGGAGAAATGGCACAGGGCACAGCATGCCTCTCCTCTGGCCTGAAATCTTCCCCTGCAGCCTCCACAGCTGCAGGTGGCAGTTCAGCCAGCCTCGGGAGCTCGTGACTGTCGCAAGGACATGGCAGACCTTTGGTGTCGGCCTCCCCTGAATCGGGAAGGAAACCTCTGCAGTTCACCCGCTGGTGCTTGCGGTGGGCTGTTAAAGCCTGCAGGCTCCACGTCCAGCCGCGGCAGGGCTGTGCATGGCGGGGTTTCCTGGGGAAACAAACACGGTCTCGCTGAGCTGTAAGTGCAGAAGGACGCTCCCGGGCGGGTGAGAGCATACCGTGGGGCGATGGCCCCGCGTCGATCACAGAGGGACGTGTCATAGCTGATACAGGCCGAAGTCTTCGGGAACAAAGCTAACGTTTCAGAGAGGGTTTGACAAACGAGACCTGACAGAATGGTTTCACACAGCCTGAGCTGCTGGTGTGGTGGGACTCGCCCTCGCTGCCTACCGAGTGCTCTGCCATTGCACTGCTGTCTCCAGGAAACACGGGGCACCACAGGGAAGCCCTGTACCACGGGGCTGAAGTCAGGAAGGTATGCGGAGCATCCGAAGGTCAATATTATCTGGGAATTAATGATGTAGTCAGTCTGCTCAGAATTGTTCAGGCTTGTTTAAAATGTTTTCATGTCCTTAATTCATCACATGATAATTTAAGTGCTCTGTTGAGAGTAATTAGATGCAACTATTCTGGAAATCTGCTTCATTATCCCCCTTAGAAAGAAACCTGTGCCTTTTCAGGAACTTCCAGCGACGTTTATTTAGTGCAAGCAGCGCAGCGGCCGCGCCCCCTCAGTGCCGGGGAAGATGGCTGCCCTGCGGCCCTGTGCCCCGCCAGCGGGTCCTCCACGTTCCTCCAGACCCCGAGGACCTCCCGGACCTCGGCCAGTCGAAACGCCCTTCTCTAGGCCCCGGCACAAGGCACGGACGTCGGGCCCCTCAGGCCCGGCTCGGGGCCATCCCCTTACTTCGTGAGGGAGCCCCAAGGGAAGGCCGCGGGGCGCTCCCAGTGCCAGGGGTCCCAGCGCGGGCACCGCTCTGCCACGGGCACCGGCAGCCGCGTTGCTGTGGGCCGCCGCTGCCGCGGGGCTGGTACGGGCGGGGGTGTCTGCTGAGGGTGGCCTTTGGCCAGCGAATTACTCAGGTGGCGACTGAGGGGCTGCAGCCAAGCGGCTCCTCAGAGCGCGCGGCGGGCCGCCAGGGGGCGCGGCGCGGGGCGGGGCGGGGCGGCGAGCGGAAGTGACGTAAGGGCGGGCGGGGCGTGACGGCTGCCGGCGGCCATTAGCGGGGCGGGGCGCTGCCGCCGCCACCGCCACCGCCCGCCCGCTCCCCCCTTACCGCCGCCGACCGTCGCCGCCCCGCCCCGCCCGCCGCGCCATCCCCTTTGTCAGCGCTCCGCCGCCGGCATGCGGGCGGGCCGCGGGCAGGGCGAGCGCCGGGCCTAGAGCGCGGCGGCCGCGCCGCCCATGGCCAGCCCGCCGCGGCCCTAGCGCGACCGCCGCCGCGATGAGGAGGTGAGTGCGGGCCGGGCGGCGGGAGCAGCCGCCTTGGGCCGCGGCCCGCCGGGGAGCGGCCGAGGGGCAGCGGGGCGGGCTGAGGGGCTCTGCCCGGCGCCGCTCCCTTGGCGGGCGCGGCGGAGGGCGCGCCGAGGGCTCCGGGGGGGCGGGTTGCCGCCGGCTGACGGGCGGCTTCGCCCCCGGTGCTGGAAGGATTCAGCCGGCGAGCGGCTCTTGGCGCGGAGGGAAGAGCCGTGGGTGCCGCGTTCCTCAGCACCGGGCTCTCGCCTCACCGCGCACGGGGAGCTGTATCCCGGCTGCGGGAGGAGACACAAAGGATTTCGGCCCCTGTGGCTGAGGTGGTTCACGGCATTGCGCTGCTCGCCGGTAAACAAGGCTGCCGTGCCTGCGGAGAGGGGCAGTGATTTGGGCCTCTCTTTTTTAACTCCGTAAACTCCTCCAGATTGGAGGTGCGGGGTTGTGCTGCCTCAGCACGAGCTCTTGAAGCGTGCCTGTGCTGGCGTTACTGATGGCAATATGCTGAAGGTCCGTGGATGGATGGGAAAAAGTAAGTTTTTGGCCAAAGTCCCTTGTGCTTATTAATCTGTTAAAGGCACTTCTTCCTCTGCCAAATATGATGGCGTTTTGCACGGTGAGTCAGTAGGGGTCTAGCTCAGCCTGCTTCTTTCCAGTCAGGCAGCTCTGAATTTCAGGAGGAGACAAAGGGGATGGTACGGCTGTTGCCTGAACTCCTGTCAAGACTTTTGCTGGGGGTGGAGGACGGCTCTGTAGAAGCAGGCAGTCATTTCAGCCTGCCTAGATCTGCGCTTAACCTCCAGGCTTTTAGAACCACATGCTGCTCTGTGAAATCTGGGGCATGAATATAGTAGGGGAAGCTGCCCGGGCAGTCTTTCCAACTGTTAGTCTATAAAAATGTGTTAAAATAACTTGTTTCGGGCACTACTTTTGTAGTAAACTGGGACTAAACCACTTTATTTTGCCGAAATTGAGAGAGAAGCTTATTTGAAGGAGTAGGGGTTTATGAAGGTGTGCTGGAGAGACTAATTCAGCAGAACAGTGTTGTTACTGGTGGCATGGTGAGGTGGAAACTTTCAGATTCTGGACTGAGCTGCAGAACTGGCACTGTTGTATAAAAACACTTTTTATAAATGATGCATTGAGCTTTCAGAAGAGAACAGGTTCTTTCCCTGAATCTCATGTGTTTTTGTGGTATGCATTGAAGCTTGCCTGTCACAGATCTCAGCCTTTCGTTTAAGAAAGCTCTTATGACTGTAGCAGTTTGCTGTGGGCAATGACAGGTCTATTTTTAAATCTTTGGTTTTCTTTTGTTTCCTGTAATAGGATCTTTACAATGATCCTTACACTTACACTTCAGAGAAACAGCAGTGACCTGGAATGCAGCAGACACTTGGTTAAACCTCTCCAGGTTCTGTCCTTGAAGGTCTAGGGCTGTTCGAAGAGTCCTGGCTCGTCTTGAAATTGAAATCGGCCAAAGATGAAATCCTCGATGTGAAAAGCTCTCAAGTGCACCTCCACCGTAACTTTTTTCTGGAGGAGGTGTTACAGATCTATTTTAGGGAAACAAAAAGTTCCTGTATGCACTGCCTCTCCCTGGGAGGTGTTAAGTGTGCACAATGTTTTGAGAGGTTTGCCTTCCATCTCAGTATTGTGTTTGCTGGGATAAGACCTGCATTCCTCTGCCTCGTTTTGGGGGGGGGGGGGGTGAGGTGGGGAACTTCTTGCAAGTAGTTACTGGTGGTAAATCTCTGCTTATTTGTCTTCTCGTGCTGTTATGACAGGTGTGTTTCATTTTGTCTGCTTCTGTCTCCATTTCAGGACAATCTTTAAGGTCTGTTGCTGTGACTCAGATCACCCCCCAACCACAGTTTGTAAATAATCAGCTTTTACAGACCTAAATTGTAGTTAGGCCAAAACTGTAGAAAGTGAGGCTGTTACTTAAATGAAACAGCCTGAGGGGAGAAAACTGTGGTTTATATTTTTAGTTTTAAGTCTTATAACACATTTCAAAGTTGCAAGCTGAGAAAGGGGAATCCTACTGACCTGGTACTGATGATGTTTCCAGAGATGTTGTCGACAGTCTCTGTGTAAGTTCAACTGCACAGTAACTGTTGCTAACTTGTTTTCTCATGACTTATTTTTATATGTGCATCAGGAAACTGGAAATATTTTGGTTGTATAGCTGTTGAGGCTGTTACTTAATGTTTATACTCTCTGTAGAGAATACTATGTCTGCATTAGTTACTTACAGAAGTATTAGTGAAGGCCTGAAGGGTGCACGCAGAACTTCAGCCTCATCCTGACTTAACTCGAAAAGTAACTTTGGTTGTATTACATTCTTGGAGCTTGCAGTTTAACACACTTGGAGATGTGAGATTTTTTTTTTTTTTTGCCTTAGTAGCTGGATATTTGATATTCTGATGATTGTTTACACTATTCTATATTAACATGTATTAAGTTGGTTGCATTTTTTCTGCTGAGGTGACCTGCTAAAGCTCACCTCTAACAGCATTTAGAAAGATTCTTCTGCAGGAGAATGCAAATGTGTTGAGGAGCTGAGGTGAAAGGGGAGGGCTAAATATAGCCATTTCCTGCAAAACTTGTCTATTTTTGAGGCTAGCTCTCCAAATGGCATTTATGTCTTCCCAAGCCTACAGAGAGGGTTTCTCTTCCTGTTTTACTCTTCACAAATAGTTGCCTGCAACCTGACTGCAGTGAGTAAATCCCAGTGCAGGTGTAAGGAAAAGCGAAGGGATTGCTGGCCAGGGCTGGGGGGGACAGGAGGGCGTGTGGCAGCATACCTTGACGTGGTATCACTTGCCTGTCTTAGGTCTGTGTCCAGCTGGGAAGGAACGGAGACTTGCCAAACTGCCAGACACAGCAACAGCAGAGGCATCAAACAGCTTATTTGGGAGGGATGCAAATGAGTCTGGGAGAGGGATAAAAATCATTTCGAGAAACACCTTCTCTCTCTCTCAAGCCCTGCTCTGTCCTTGCATTGCTCTGTCACAAGCTGCACGCTGCTGGGGAAGGGAGAAAGCAGTGGGCTCCTAGCAGCAAAGAAGCTCTTGGGGTAGGAAGAGAACATAGGCGGGGGAAAGAACACCAGTGGCGTGTTGTGGGTGGGTTGCGTTTGTGGTTTTTGTTGTTTTTCTCTCTTTTTTTTTTTTTTTTTTTTTTTTTGGCCAGCTGGTACTCTGAAGTCATGCTTAAATTTAATGAAAGCCTAATGCTAAAATAGGATCTGGGGACAGCCGTTGTAAAATAATTAGGCACCCTTTTAGCCCCTTCGTCCTTGCCAAAAAAAAGCTGCTTGAATTCACTTGCATTCTTTGGTATTTGAACTCTCAAGTGGGCATCTCAGTATCTGCTCTTGTACCCTTTATCTCTTCTACTGTGCATAGACAGGTTGAAAACATAGCCCACTCACCTGTGCAGCTGTGTAGAGCTATAGAAGATTATGGTGGTGGTGTTGAATGCAGTAGATTTCTGAGTGATAAGTGGTCTCCTCCAGCCTCTCTGCAGAGAATTCCTGGAGATCCATCGGGACGCCTGGCAGGTTGGCCAGGTTGAGGGCAGGCACATGTCTTAGGGGATTGTTTGTTTTCCTCTGAGACTTGAGGACAGTCAAGACCGAGACAGTTTAAAAGCACGGTAGTTACAAAGGTATCCAACACTGTCCAAAACCACACCTTTTGTGACAAGTTCAGTGACCGCACGTTAAGGACGCAAATCATTTATGTCTTTTATGCATCTGTACGTATCTGTAAAATAAGGAATGATAGTATTTCTTAGCAGTGTTGGAAAGCTGAATTCACCTAAGTTTGTAGATTGTTTTGGGATCATGAATTTAGAAAATGCTATTGACCATGAAATGTGTGGAGTTCCAAGAAATTCCTTTTTTCTTCGCTATGTTTGCAGTCAAAAACACAGTTTTGAACTAATGCTTTTAAAAGCATAAAAGGGTAGTCAAATAGCAATAAGTAGTTGTAATGAAATACTTTTCTTTGTTATATACTGGACCGTGAGTATGCACGTGACCCAGTTTCAGCTGATGGCTGGTCCCTTCCTTAAAATGTGGTCTTCTGCAATTACGTGTGTGCAGCTCAGTGCTCAGAGGTTCCCATTTCAAAGTGATTCGCATTTGTGAGTCTTACTGGTATTCGATATGTGCTCTCAAAATTTTAGTCTCATAACAAGATCTACAGTGAGCTAACTGATTATAAAGTAGCATTGAATCTAGCCTTTGACGTTAATTCCGTGGGATGCGAACAGTTTTCTAGTAGGAACATCAGGTGTGCTGATACTCCGAGTGAAATGAGTACGGTACTTCTTTCTGTGAGGGAAAGCAGCGCTGTGTGTTAGAAGTGTGAGGGTGTTCTCTGCTGGCAGTTTGGATGCTGACTTTCCCCTGGAAGGCCAGAACTGACCTTGTTGACTATTCACTGGCAGATGAATCACATCAGGTGCTGCATCATGGCCTTTGCCAGTTATTACCCGGCCCCGTCTGTAACCAGGGTTCTTTTGATCTGCTCTTTCATGTCAGGCTGAGTTTGTCCTGGCTGTCGGTGCTGGGCCGGCGCTGGCTGTGCACGTTGCTCTGCAGGGTGGTGGCTGTGCCCGCCAGGCCAGGCAGCCGGTCAGGTCCCAGGGCCTCTGGGCCGGGGAATTGTGACTGGTTCTGGTCAGAACATGTTTTACATTCTTTGTGCCCGTGCAGCCGGCTCCGAAACACCGCTAGCGTCTCCGAGATCAGCGTCCCTCGTATGGAGTGGTGGTGCCCCATTCCATTTAAGTACAAAGGCAGCATAAGTCTCTAGGCAATCAGGATAACTCACTGTCCTTCAGAACAGCTGTTTCTTTATGCTCAGGACTCGGTTTAGTTTTGCATGGGGTTGGCTCAGTCTTGTTCCACAAAGCTTTGTGAGATGGTGTAGGTGCAGCGTGTCTAAATAAATGGACTCTTGCTGAGAAGTGTTTGAAAGGAAATACTATAGAGGCCTTAAAGTCGTGGTTGAAATGCGAGTAAATAGGAAGTGATGATTTCACATTATTTCTTATGATGTAAGAAACGGGGAATACCATCTGTAGTCAATAGTCAGCAGTTTTAAAATGTTGTAGGTTTTGTGTGGTGCCTGTTTTAAGTTATAGGATGATTGCAGTGGGACATTTAAGAGAGATTTTTTTGGTTTTCGTTTAAGAAAGAAATTGTGTTTGGTCATAGGTCTGTGGGTGGACCTTGAGATGCAGTGGTCCAGGTGCTGTTTTGGGCTTGGGAATTTACCTCTGGCTGGGAAGCACAGGGCGGTGGGGCAGAGGAGGCTGGAGGAATGACCTTTTCATGCTGTGTCCTTATGCTTCTTCCTAATCGTCTGCTACTGGCCTCTCCTGGAGTCAGCAGGTTACTGTTGAGCTGGGTGTATGTTTTGTTCTTCTACTTCTCCCATTGACCTGAAAAGGCAGCTAAATGGTTGCTCATCCCCAGAAGTAACTTTTGTCAGTGCATCTCCCTCTTTTGAATTGCTCCTGGCACTGTGAAACCCTGTTACTGTTCACTACCTGTAGTACTTCTGAAAAGATGCTTATGGAAGTGTCTGTTGTAAATGAATTCAAGTCTCCTTTAGGGAAAGGAAGACTATGGCTTGATTAGGAAAAGCTTATTAAGACAGAAGGCCTCCAGTTTAGTGGTGGTCTAAGGCAGACTTTGGACTCTTCATTTGCCTTGTCTGAAGTGAACAAAGGTGGAGGCAGGAGTGGAACACCAAGAGCTATTGTCTAGGCCGTTTTACAGAAGAGGAGCTGGTGCTGCAACTCCTAACCGTCTGTCCGATGCACCTGGAACATTCCCCCTCAGCACGCTGAAACCGCCGATCGCCCTTGGTTGTATAGAGGCTGGTAGGAGGACCTCTTCCTCCTCTTACAGAGCAGTTGTAACTTGCTGTGCTCACTGGAGGTCAGGCATTTCTTGTTCTGACTACAAACCTTACCTCTGCTAATAAGCTGCAGAAGAGAGGCCAACAAACACCTCTTCTAATTGCAGGTCTGCTGGTTGTCTGGCAAGTATCCTGTAACAGTAGGAGCAGGTTGGCAGCTTTTTGACAGCCGCCTTTGGCTGGGCGGATAGCTTGGAGGCTAGAAGTGGCTTCCTTTTGAAGTCCTGCAAGCTGCTGATCTCTGCTTTCCTGAGTCAGTGTGCCTCAGCAGGCCCCTCCGACCTTCCTCTCCCAATGGCCTGGGGTTCCTGGCTGAGCAGTTTCAGGCAGTTGGTGCTGTGGTTGCACAAGCCTTTTTGCTGGCTACTAATGCCCGGGAAGTGAGTAGTCGAGCTCGTCCCTCTCCGTGTGCTGTTCTTTCTCCTGTTCTGGCACCTCTGTGGCATGTGGTGAGCTGGATAAGGCTTTAATTTGGTTAAAAATCAGTCTGTCTTTGCCAGGTTCGTTCTAACCCGAATTAATTCCTGGCTTGTTTTTTCATGGTGGTGCTGAGGAGGGGTCTCAGAGGGTGTGAGTGGATGGGCAGACACGGAGGACTGTGTGTGCTCCCTCGGTGTGCCTGAAAGCCATTGCCTCGCTCGATCGAGTGTGTGGTGGAGTTTGACTGTGACCAAGGCTGTTTGCAGGGTGCCTTGGCCTAGTTTGTTGGTGCTAGAGTGGACCTGGTGTGGTCCACTCCCCTGGAAGAACTCCTGCAGGTTTCTTTGCTGCCTGCTTGCTCTTGGCCCTGGGTGTTACACCAGGGCATGCTTGAACACACATTTTTTGGAAGCTCTGCATGGCTCTAAGGATTGTGACTAGCATGGCAGCCAGCCTGTCCTCCGCACACAATGGCACATCTGCCTGCCTTACTCATCCCTTTAGGGGTGGATAATTTCTTACAATGTCAGTTAGTATTGAATTGGAGGTAGAAGAGATGAGATCTAAATCTCCCTAGGAACAAATGTAAAATTAAACAAAATGCATGTTTGTATTAGTCAGCCTAAAACAGACTGTGCTATTTAGGGCTCTCCACTGCAATAAAGTTGTCTCTTGTGTTTGTGTGGGTGGACTGCAACAATTAAGTCATTTTAAGGCTGAATCTTAAAAGAGAAAATAAAATGAAAATATAATGGTTTGGTTTAAGAGAATAAATTAATTGTATCATGTTACGTTAGAGAAAAGAGAGATGGTACCTTGCAGGTTGTTTATTACTGGTAAAAATCATGTCCATGTTGCATGTTGAAACTCTTCTTGACTTCATAAGGAGCAGTATTTTTTGTTTTTATCTGTTAAATTACATTCGTTACTGATGCTCTAGTGTAACTGCCTGTTGAAGCTGCCGTGCTGTGTAGCAGCCTGCCAAAGCATCAGTTTTGATTGCATGGGCTGGACAAATCCCAGGCTGTAGGATGATTTGGCAATGGATTTTATGTGGCAGTCAATCTTGTAGTATTATAATGCATGTGACTCCTTATTTTCTATTGTCAGAATGAAAAGATAATACTCAGATATAGTGCACTACAAGCCATATAGATTAGCTAATTCATATCCACTTACTATTGGAATTAAAATAAGATGTGCGTTTAAAAAAATATTTTCAATTTGACTTTTAAATACTGTCTCAAGTTAAATAGTAATAAAAAGTATTTTAGATGTACTCTTAGCTCATGAAGAAAGTGCTGATGCTTGTGAATTAGAAAAAACCCCAACAAATGGGGGGTGTGTGTGCTTTTTGTGATTGTGATTACGATAGAAAAATAAAGATTTGGAAACCTTAGGCTGAAACTCTTTTCTGGGCATTCATTCTTACTTATTGTGCACTGATCTAAGTAATCTTGATTCCACTTGACCTGTACTTTTGGACTGAAGTGTAAAGCCTGTGTGCATCCTGACTCTAAATGAAATGATGATAGAAAGCTGCTTGCATGGCGATTTTTCCCTCTGCCCGCTTTTCATCTCAAGGGTAACTAGGCGTAAATGTGGCGTGGGACCATCTCTGCTTATCTTGATTCAGGAGCTGTCTTCACTGAAGAGGAGGTAGTCTGGGGTCTTTGATGTAGTTCTGCCTCTCACTTGGGCAGAATCCTTTTGCAGCGGTGCCGAGCCCTGTCTGTCCAGACTAGCCAAGCAAACACAAGTCTGTGTAAGAGTGGAGGTACGTCTTTACTTTGTGGTTATGATGAAGGTTAAATCGTTCGAGTATTGGCCATCCTCCAGCATCTTTGCATAATTTGAACCCTTCTCTGTCCAGAAAGGAGCATGCAAGTTATTTCAAGTCACTGGGACAGAAGAAAAAGCTCCACCTAAAAGACTGCGAAGCAACCTGGGATAGGTTGCCCCTGCCTGCAAATTCCTGCGTCACGCACGTGCAGCACCAGCACAGGCGCAGCTTAGAGTGTGGCTGGTGGCTTCCTACTACTCAAATCCTTCCTCTGTGCCCGTTCTCATGGATCCTGCCCCTTGGCTTTTGTTGCTGGGACTGTGCCCTTCTGAAGTTCTTGAACAACTCCTTGGCTTTGCTCTTGCTATCTCTCTTAACCTCGCATTAGCTGATTGTCAATTAGGCCTTTACCAATGTGCCAGAAATGCCACGTAGACACTTTTGTTTGTGTTTGTGGACCCAGCATGTTTGCATCAGCCTTTATTAGAGAATAAGCTAAACGAGTAACATGTTCCAACTTGCCTAAACAATGGGGTGTTTTTTCTGTCTTTGTGTAGGCATTTTACACATTTGTAAGACTCATGTCCATACCTCTGAAGCAAACTTGTGCATAATTGTTCTGCAAAACCTGTTTTGAAATCTGAAGCTATTTAGACCCTTCCCTCCATGCACGTTCCTTATGACAAAAATAATATTTTGAAGAGTGCATTAATATGACTATTCCTAAATTATGAAAATAAAAACCTAAGCACCGTTAAAATACTGTTTGAAAGAAATACAGTATTTCCATACCTTGTGCAAAAGCGGTGTTTTTTAATGAGTGGAAAAGTCTTCATCTTTTTAGTTGGGATTTTATCCTGGATGTTGTTAGACATACAAATAAAACATTTATTGGGCTCTAATGTACAACAGCGTCCAGGATCTTCAGGGAACTTTATCTGGTTTCTCCATTAGGAAGGCCAAGATGACATGAGCCAGAAGACCGAACTCACTTTTAGAAACCGTTGGTTTTCTTACGCAGTTACTGGAGTCTCTGGTGAGAAATCAGTGTTTGAGTCTGCAATGCAGTTTTATGCCTGCTCTAACAAAGGGTCCACCAGGAGTAAAACTTGCTTTATTCCCAGTCTTGGGATTTGTAAAATTTTGACGTGTAGACCAGTTATAATTATGTTGGTTTAATTTCAAAAGTGAATGCTCTTATTCTAAAAGAGGCCCTACTACATGCAAATAGGAGTATCGAAGGCCCTGAAACGTTAGCATTTGAATGGTTTTGGCTTAGCTTTAAAATAAATAAATACTGGATGTAGAGCTCTGGGTAGCAAATGGAAAAGGTGAATTAACTTGAAGTTGTTCTGTAAGGCTGGGTTAATAGAGCCACAGCACATCAACACAGTGGCAGCTGAAGACAAAAGAAAGGGATTTAGAGAGCTTGTTTATATTTTGAGGTTATTCAGAAGTGAAGTAGATGCCATTCAGAGGCTGCAGTTCCTTTGT
Organism: Strix uralensis; assembly: GCF_047716275.1. Classification (NCBI taxonomy): domain Eukaryota; kingdom Metazoa; phylum Chordata; class Aves; order Strigiformes; family Strigidae; genus Strix; species Strix uralensis. The sequence goes on along the minus strand of NC_133977.1, from coordinate 45,350,457 downwards.
CAGAGTCCTCTTGTCGTCACTCTTACGCTGCAACATCAGTCCCTGTATGTCTGGCCTAAGGAAGGAATAGTGAGAAATGTTCCTGGCTGGTTTCTCACGTAGCGAAACCTTTCGCTTGCAGCTTTTGAAAGGCTGTGGTGTGTGTCTCATGGTACTTGATGGTTCTTTTGAGACCTGGTTGAAGAAATCAATGGGTTCCTTCTTTGAAGAGGGAGACATACAGTTTTTCCTGGCTGTGATGGAAAATCTGGAAAGAGGAGCGAGTGTGCTTCTTCAGGCGTGTGTGTGCCGCAAGATGACTGAAAGCAAAACAAATTGGCACCCCCCCCCCCCCCTTTTCTGGGAAGGGGGGGGAGCCTAGCTCATAGCTTTTGACTGCCTTCTGGTAGGAATGCGGGGTTGATAGTTCAGGGTGAGTGGAGAAGCCTCTTCTTTCCTTGATGCTGCCTGGTTGAGTGTAGCATGTGGCCCTTCCTTAACGGGTACTCTCTCTGCTCTTTTTGCTCCTAAAAGATTCATAAAAGGATGGATTTCTTTGTAGGATTATGTGATTGTGGGACTTCACAGCAGCTGGGGAAATTGGAGGACTTTGGTGAATCTGGGAGAGCAAAGGAACCTCCTTCAGCACGCTCTGGAGGAGACCTGCGGGGATATTGGGCAAAGAGGACCACAGGATTTGGGTGTAGGTAAGGTGCCTGTAGAAGTGAGACTGGAACCAGCCTGGAATTCAGAGACCCAGTGCAACCTGCTTTGTGTAGGGTCTTCAGCTTGGCCTTCACGTGCCTGCGAACCGGCAGTGGCCCTGGCACCACAGTCCCAAGGTTTACAGGGTGAAGAGCCCATGTGCTGGCAGGGACAGTCTCCTCTCCTGTCAGGCCTCTTGAAGGAGAGTTTTGGAGAACTGAGATGGATTTTGTCTCTCTTGGCAGGTACAAGGAATTGGTGGGGGTAGAGGTGAAAGAGGGATGCTCGGGCAGGCTTCATGGGACTCCTCTGTGTCACCATGAGAGGGGTTAATGGCAGAAGGCCAGGTGTGTGGCGGAGTGTCTGTAACAAAGTAAGTTATTGCTTGTCAGCTCTTAAGTGGTGCTGCTCAGCTCTGTGTGTACCTGTAGTGTTTCCTGAATATGGGTAAAACAGTTGCCAAAAACGTTTCATTGAGGTTTCGGGTGGTGTGTCTTGGTGCTTACCCTGCAGTGTCTGTGTCCGAGCTGGTGCACTGTCAGGTGGGCTGCTTGGTGGCAAGTCAGAAGAAATGGGATGGCATCACGTTGCATGTTTAGCTTGGGATTGTCTTACCTGAACAGTTCCTAGTAGTGCAGGTAACATCTCACAGGGTGAGGCTGTGGTTTTTAACAGCTCTTTGTCAGTGGGAGGGAACCTCTCTTGAGGGTGGGAGGCCTGGAGTCTCCCTGGTGCAGAATACATGGGCACCGACCCGCTGCAGCTTGGACTGCGGGGCCCCTGAAAGGTGTAGGGCTCGCTGGGCATCTGCTAAAGCCTCGCGTGGCGGTTAAGCATGAATAGAAAAGGTTCTTTCTAAAATATTGACCGATGTGAACATGACACAAAACCACAAGCAGAAGTGAACAATTAGCTGTAAAATGAAATCTCTGAGGGTTTGGTGTGCCAGTAGCGTGAAAGGATATGAAATGTATTTTTTTTTTCCCCTCAAAGTTCTGAAATTTTCTTCCAAAAACGATAAGGCTTTTTTGACATGAATGATCTTGTTTCAGTCCCCCAGCTGTGTTTGGTTGTGTGTGAAGTGAGGGATTCTTCTGAAAATGAACATGTTGAGTTGTAAAAGGTGGTACACAAACAGGTGGTGCACTGAAAGTGTGCCTGCCTATCCTTAGCTTGTGAAGGTGCTTTGAGGACAGTTCTTCCAGTTTCTCTGTCGCTCATCTTCTGGAGTTACAGCCTTCCTGTAACAAGTGCATAAATAATGGTTCATTTTTTAGTGTACTGTTTGTCTTAGCTTCATATTGGAGGTTTGCTTGTCCTTTGTGTTGTGCTCCAGGTGGCTCAGCAGAGATGTGGAAGCGCCTTAGGCGGCTTGTGTGTGCTCTTGTTGGCACTGCTGAACACCCCAGGAGGATGAAGAATGTCCCAGATTCAGTTCATAATGGCAGATTAATTAAAAAATGGATGTTGGGCAAGCCAAAAATGTCTGATTTAACACTCTCAATTTAAATATCACAATTGTATGAAAAAGATGTCTGTTAAAAATTAGTTGACAACCTGATGCAGCTTCTAATTTTTACCCAAATAATTTTTAGGATTACAGCAATCATCCCTGGTTCTAACAACTGAAGAAAAAAATATGCTTAATGCATTATCTTCTCTTTGGGTAATAATTATTGACCAAGAAGGCTACAGTAGCTACTGTGTCAAGAAGCAAACTAGCACCAAAGGAAAGAAGTTAGTCTTGTATGGCTACCCATGAGTTACAGCTTATTATTAAAGTGGGTTTTCTCACATAGTAAGAAAAAAGTACAGTGGATTTCTGTAGTATTTGATCAGTTTCTTGTGACACCAAGGAAATATTGAAGTATCTAAAGGCTAAAAGGAGATTCTCTTGATTCTTTGATCTTGAAAGGCTGCTTTTCTTACAAAACAAACAAAAAACCTGCAAAAACATGTTTTCTCTGTTGCAGGTAATTTAAAATGCTGAACTAAAATACATGAACATAGTAAAGATTTTCCATGTAAAACATGCAAAAAAAATTACCATTTGATTTTACTCTGAATTGAATTAAAAACTAGAAAGCTGAAACTTAGATCTCTGTGGAAGAATTTGAGGAAATAATGAGATTTTAATCCCTGAGCTGACGCGCCCCTGAAGCGATGCTGGGGCCAAGGTCCTGAAGAAGTAGACTTCACCTTTGCTGTTGGGTGTTTTAAAGTATAAAAGCTAAAATTAACCTAAATGGTCGAACTGGTTTGGGTTTAATTTAATTTGTATTTTTGTTTGCTTCTTTTTCATGAAAGAACACAGTAAATGCTGAATCAAGTTTAGTAAACGCTTGCCCCAGCTGTGTAATGAAGGTGATTTAAAGGCGTTTAAACACTCCCTCTCAATCTAAGATATTTTGGAGATTCCTAAAAACTTCTTCACATCTTTCCCTTCAAGACAGTGCACGGGCTGGTGGGCCCCGGCTGCCACGGGGATCGGTGCGGGCAGGCGGCCGGGTGGCACCTCCACCCGCGCTCTGCCGGTTGGCCGCGTTCCCAGCGGGGACTTGTGGGAACAGAAAAGCATGTTTCCATCTGACCCGTGAACTGGGAAATGGGCCGATCTTATCCCCCCGCACCCCCAGGTCACCCAGACAACAAGATCGACTGGCTGGTTTTGGTTAATTTAGTTCAGTAACTGCAGGTATAGTGTCCTCTGCCTAATAAACAGGTGCTAGTAGCAAAATGCTTTGACACGGTCAAGCGGTGTAAGCCTGTTTTCCAATTAAAAGTAAACTTTTGAAATACTCTATTTGTAAGAGAGTGAATAATCAAATGTATTGCTTTCTATTATGGTAAAATATGAACTATAAAAACGATGGACCTGGGTTCCTGGCGGTTAAAGCAGAGATGTGGAGCGGCTTTGCTCAGGGCTGGGTTAGGGAAGCTCTTCCTAAACGGCTGAGACTTAGGCTGTGATCTGCCATTTATGCCCCGCTCCTGCCCGTGCTGTGTGGTTCCTCGCAGCATGCGCGCTCGTTTTCTCTCGCTATTACTCCGGGTGCTTTTTGCATCTCTTTTGCCTCAATTCTTGGTTGGGGTAAGCAAAGATTTGCAGCAGTAACTCTGGGGGCTGTCCCTCCCCATTGCTGCAGGCCAGCACAGCATGCTCACAGTAACAGTCAAAAGTCATCTGCTTCCCTTACATCCCCTGATATTCTTAGCAAGACTGCCTTTTTCCCTGGGAAATGGTCTTAAGTTCCATAGTTGGTTAGTCTTAACAATATGTTAATTTGTGTTGGACAATAATTAACCTTTCTTCAGAAAAGAACAAAAAACAAGAGCAAAATCAGATGTAAAATTGGTTATTTAAATTGTGACCCAACTTGGTAATATAAATCACCTTGATCAACTTGAAAGTATTTAAATACATATCAAAACCTGAAATGACTATTCCACCTGTGCAAATGTAAAATGATAGTTTGAAAAATTCAGAGGACCAGGTAAAATTCCAAATGATGCGGGGTTTTTGTTGCTTTTGGTTTTTTTAAACCTTGAATTTTGCTTAGTTTTTCTTTGAATCATTATGCTGACACAATTACTCAGTAGGGTTTATTTTGCATTTCTGTAGCTGTTTTTTTCCTGGTAGTAGTCCAAGGAAACTTCCATGGAGTACAGAATTCCCTGTTCAAGTAAAGTGGCTGCAGCAAAAGGGGGAGTGTGGTTGGGTTCAGGGGTGCTGGATATTCATTCTGGGGATTTATCCAGCATGATCTGAGAGGGACTGGGGGTATGAAGTGCTTTGAAATAGTCTCGCTGTCATTTTAAGCATTTCTAAGAATAAGATTTTGAATTTGAAGGAGGAGACAGGAGAAGGGGGATGAAGATGGAATGAAGTCTTAAAGCAGTGTGGGAGGTCCAAAGAAACCTTTACCCTCCTGTAAGAAAATGTCTCTAATGCCAGTGTGGCATAGCACAGCCCCTAGAGCTGTGGTGCAGGAACTGGAGCAGTCTGGGGAGGATGGAAATACTCTATAGTGCTAAAATAATCCTGTGCAGTGTCACTTGCCTGGAGCAGCTTGTGCAGACTGGCTGGGTTTTTGGGTGGCCAGGGATTATTTTCTCCAGGGAGCAGCACAGACCTGCAGAGATCCTGAGCTCGCACAACCCTTCCCAGAACTGCTAGTTTGGCAACTCTACCCCTGGGAAGTTTACCACAAAATTATTTTGAAGCCGTTTGATTTCTTTGCAGTCCTGCTTGTGGGATTTTGGGGCTCAGTCCGCCTGCGCTGAGCGAGTGGTGCCGCTGGTGCCTGCGTTGTGGTGCGCTGGCAGCGCCGGCTCCTGCCCGGGCGATGACAGAGCTGCTGGAGCATCCCTCAGCCTTTGCCCCCCCAGCTGCCGGAGGCGAGCTGAGCCTGGGATGATACAGTCAGGGACAGACCAGGGAGCAGAGCTGTGACTCAGGACTGATGTTCCCAGCAGTGTGTAGGCAGGAACTGCTTCATGCTCTCTGGCTCACATGTGGTGCTAATACCAGATTGCCTATCTCTGGTCGTACAGAGGTGTGAGAGTTGCAGGACTTTTAAAGAAAGCAAACAGACTGGTGAGTGCAGCAGGGAGGTGGATCGTTTACCTTCCAGTTCTCCTCAAGCAGTGATCAGTGTTCAGTTGCAGGTCCAGAAATACTTGGCCCTCTAAACAGCTGCAGGTAAGAAGTCATCCCTTACAAGGGCTGTTACTTCAAGATCTGTTGTTAGTAGCTATCTTTCTTGCAGCAGTGTTTTTGTATCTGTGGATCGGTGTCCAGCAACACTTGTCTTCCCCAAAACCCCCATGCTGCATTGTTGAATGTTCAGTGTCCATGCTGAAGGTCACAGCTGGCTGGTGCCCTGGCTGTGCCCTTCAGAACCTGATGGGAAGAAAGGGAACAACAAAAGTGTTGATCTCAGCTGGAAAAATGTAGTTTGAGATAATGTGCTGCTTCAGTTAGAAAAGCTACTTTAAAAAAAACACGTGTGAGGGTGGAAGAGGCATTGGGTCGGCTCTCTCTTCTTAACCTTCTGCTGCTGAGGTGCCTGAGTGAGATCGACCCCAGGCCCCACATTCCTGTCAGCTACAAGGCACCTTCATTATTGCCTCCCTTAACTTCTTTCTTTGACATTAGCGCAAGTTCAGCCTAATCCTTTTGTAAGCAAGGTGATAATGCTTGAAAATTGTCTGCTATGTAGTATATGTGAAGTTCTTCTGGTGCAGAAGATAGCCAGAAGAGAAGGTGGACAGAAGGAGAGTGCACAGGCTGGTAGGCAGATGCGGAGGTGGAGGATAGGGGAGGTTCCAGAAAATGGAGTGAAAATAATGGCTTTGAAGGACTTGGAGGGAGTGAAAATGGTCCTGGTGTTAGTAAGTAAGCAGCAAGAGGAGAAATCAAAGTGCTTCTTTTAGTTACTTGATTGACTTATGCCACATAACTTCTGTAGGTAGTTAAATTTCAGTTTTAGGCATCATCATGAGTTAGGCATTAAGAAAATGCTGCATTGCTTTTCTAATTCAGGAAAATTCTAGGCAGAGAGAAGATTTTGATTGTATAAATGGCTCTTCACGAAAAATAAGTCTGACCAACAAGCAGCTTCATGCAGCAGCAGTTCAGTGGTGTGTTAGTTTCAAACTCTGCTAGTTCCCATCTTGATTGTCTTTGCCCTGGGAATCCATGGGAAGGTTAGATGATCTTTTCTGAAAATTGCAGGCGGGAGAAGGAGGCAGTCCCTTCCATCAGACAGCAGTAAGACAGTTCAAGCCCAAAGCTCTAGTAGCACCAAATGCAATCCTACCCATGTCTGTGGTGGATATTGCACAAACAAAAGGCAGATGACTGCTGCACAAATCCGTAGGGATGACTCTTATCTATCAAATTGTCAAGCAAGTTCATATTATGCAGTCAATTCTGGGAGTTTTGGAGATGTTTTATTAATTTCTGTGTTTATTCAGCCAACTGACATAGAAAAATAATGTATTGAAAGCACTGTTAAAGAATGAATTTATTCATGTCTAATCAGCTTGGCGCTTGCCAGTGCTTAGCTTTATTTGGAGCGCCAGGCTCCGCGGTGTGCCTGGTAGACCTGCGCTGGTGGCGGGCACGGGGTGGTGGCAGAGGCCTGCTGCTAGCAGGGCTGGGGGTGCAGGGAAGCGACTGTGAGTGCTACTGCTTTTAGTTAATCCTCCTTTTTGAAAAGGAAATAGCTAATAAGTTAGTAGATGCCTTGGGAATAGGCAACAGCTGGGTGCGAAACAAAAATCTGCTAAACCAGTAGTCATTTCTGAAGTGTTGCGTAGAGTTTTTTGTCCGTATTCAGTAGCAAACTACCATTTGAGTGTATGCTGTTGTCGCTTCCCCGGAGCGGGCTGGAGTTGGCGTGAGACATCTATTTGAAGCCGATAGTCATTGCTGTGAGACTTCGTTAAAATGGTTGTACAGTGTAGTGGTTGGCACTTTGTCCTTCCAGTTGCAACACGGTGGATTCTGTTCAACAGGAACTATTTTAATTGGTTTCCACTCTGTGTTATGTTAAAACTCTGCTGCTAGATGTAGAAACCCATGACATATGTTTTGTTTGTTCCTGAAAACACGCGCTTTATTCTGCTTTGGTCATTCAAATTCGTTTTACGTGATTGTCAGCTGAAGAAAATACTGTGTTTGGCAGCACTTCAGCAGCGAGGCAGCTTCCTGCGGCCCAGGACTATAAACTGTATAATTTGTCCAGGGGGGACTGTGCATTACAGAACTGAAAATTCCTTCTCTGGCAGCTTTCAGTGCTTAGCGCGCAGCATCCTGGCCGGTGAGGATGGGGGCACCCCGGGGGATGGGGGGCACCCACTGCTGCCAGTGTAAGCCAAAATGTCTTGCTAACCACCAGGGCCGAGGGTGGGTTTCGCAGCTGGTCTGGAGCCCCGGGCTTGGGTGCTGGGCGCTGCTGGGGAGCAGTGGGTGGGAAACATCTCTACCACATCACCCGGCTCAGCTTTCCCAGAGCACCCAGTTAGAGCCATGGTGGGAGCCACGTGCTGGGCCGGGAGCCAGGCCCTGCTCGAGCCTAGGTGTGCTGTCTGTCAGGGGAGAAGGCAGGCGGGGAGAGCACTGCTTTGGTGGTAAGCCTTCAGTTTGTAGTTCTCCTCAGTGTGATAGCTGGTTAGAAAATAACCACTAGTCATGACTTCTGTTAATTAACTACTAAGAGTTAAATAAATGTTGTTGGAAAAACTAGTCTGTGTTTATTTGGCACATCTTTCTCCAGAAAAGGCTGGTGCTAGTTGGTACATGCTCGATTTCTGTGCATGTCTACGGTGTGGTTTTATGTTTTTTCTCTGTATTGATTTTCATGATTCATTGAATGTGATCTAAGCAAAAAGCATACTTAAATGACACTGGAGACAGCTGTCTGTTAAAGTGGGACATTTATGTATGCTGAAATGGCGCCAGGTTTTTCTTCCATTACTTTATCAAGTAACACACACCAGTAATATTTCTTTGTTTAATTTCCTTTTCTAGGTCACTGGTATGTCACCTTTGTTTTGTTTAAAGAGCTATGGTAAATTCTTACTCTAAACTTTCGTATCAGTTTTGTTCCTGTTACTGTTCTGATAATCCTTTTTGAGGTTATTTTGAAGTGGAAAGGGCTTTACATTGTGTTTAGGAGTCTGTATGATGGACTTTCTGTTTGTTTGTTTTTCTTCTCTCTCTCTCTCTCTCTCTCTCTCTCTCTCTCTCTCTCTCTCTCTCCTCCCAATAGAGCTGTTTTGGGAGGTACATGTGGGAAACTTGGATAAAAGCAGAAACTTACAAAGCTCTGGAGGCTGATGTGTAGCTTTTTCCAGTTTTAATCTGTCTCTCTTCTTTGTATGGCAAGCTGAAGTTCCAGATGTTGTTTTGGCTTGGAGATAGTGAATAGGGGAAAAATAAGCATTCTTAGTGTTAACAGAGTCAGACTGGCTGGTTCTGTACTGACAGGAAAATGGAGAGATAAAACCTTCATTAATGGTGCATGCGCTGCCTAAGTAGCCAATAAAACAATGCTGTCTTCACTGGAAAGAAGTCCCAGATTGGCGATGATCAGTGCCAACTGCAAGAGGAGACAGCTGCAGAGGCTGAGAAGTATTAAAGCAAAACTAAACATCAGCTTACTTGGATAGCACTGCGGTTTTGTTCGGGTGTGCAAATCCCTCCCCCCCCTTTTTTTTTTTTCAGTTGAAAATTAATTCTTAGCCCCCTTTCTTCTCCTCCCTGGAACACCCCTCTTGGAGTCCTGCTTGCTGACCTCCAGTCCCCAACTGCGGGTGTGGGGGGTGCAAAGCTGGCCTCAAGGGACGTCAGTAAGACATGCTTTCAGGGACAGTTGGCTTTGTGGATCTTAACTGCATCGGAGTTTTGTCTTGGAACACCAGGGTGGTTTTTGAAGCTCATCCCCCTGGTGAGCTCCATTTACTGTGAGTTGCAGAGTGGTTTGGGCATGTGTGTGCCGGATTCTTTCCGGAGGAAATTAAGCTGCAAGCTCTGTCTCAGAGTATCGCATGTGCTCCATCCTGAAATGTGGGCATAAAGCTCTTGGCCTCTTCTGGATGGCCTGAGCCACAGGTGGTAGCAGCAGCGTCCAGTGAAGGGACCAGCCTAAATCCACACTGAAGTAAAACTGCTGAAATGCTTGTTAGGGATATATGTGGTGGCCAGGAATGCCATTCCCTGTCTATAGGTTGTACGTGTAATAGTCTATCCGTTTTTCATGTTATATTAAATATATAAATATGCTGTGTCGTGTGTCTATTCCTGACCTGTTCCTCCTGTCACCCTTATTTCTAAAATGTGTGAGAAGTTTGTTGCTAAACAGTTGCTGCAGTTCTGCTTATTTCCTCCTTAATCTCTTTTTTCCCTTTTTCCATTGTTGAGATTAGGAAATAGTAGTTTCTGGTCAGCGGCCTGCTTCCCCCGCTGCCTGTCCCTTCCAGTATGGTGTGGTTGTCCTTCAGAGTTTTCTGACCTCGGTGAACAGCTCTAGTAAGAATGCTCCATTCACTTGCCTTAGTGTTATCAAGCTAAAAGTTAATAGTGCTGACTCTGACTCACCTGAGTTACGGAGGAGCCAAGCTGTTACAGCTCTTCTGGTATCTGAGGTCTTGTCTCTTTGCTGCTTGGAATTGGGATAAACTTGTCCATGTCACCGTCAGTGTGATTTATTGATGTGAAGGTTTGGCGTTGTGTTTTGGGTGGGTGGGAGGGAACTGGTGCGTGTTGGTGTAACAGCAAGAGGGACTTGGAGCATGTACAGTCTTAGCCAGTTGGATGTGCATGTTAACATTGGCTAGGGTTGTAATGATTTCTCCCTTTTTACCTTGTTTTTGCCACGGAGGTGGAAGTGCGTGCTGGAGCCGGCTGCTGACCAGCTGTGGTTGTGTAGGCATTGCCTGATGCCCTGGAAACACCATTCTCAGAAATCCTACAGGATTTCTGGGCTGTACGAAGAGCTTCAGAATAAATGGGCTGTTGCACATGTTTTCAGGAGGAAGATGCAAAAAGAAAATCTGGGTGTAGGAGACTCCTGCTGCCTACCTTTGTGCTGCTCTGCATTCCTTCGCTCGGCTGCCCGGAGGCAGCAGTGGGGTGTCTTGCTCATGTGGTTTGTGATTCAAGCCAAGCCCAGATGTTTTCATGCCCGATCTGGCCTATTTTCTGAGAATAATTTTGGATGCCTCAGTCCATTTTATTGTGGTTTCCTTAGCGTCTAGTCCAGCTGAAGTGAAAATTCCTGGCCTAATTGAATGCTCATAGGCAGACATGACAGCTACTGCTTTGCCTCTGCAACCCTGTTCCTGCTGACTTTGGAGCACTCCGACTTAGATCTGCACAGGTGAGAACCTGAGGTTGGTTTTTGTTGCTGTTTTTCTTTGAGTGGAAAGTTTTGCAGCATGAAACTCAGGAGAGTCTATGTTGTGGCCAGAAGATGGGTGGGAACTTGGCAGATTCCTGTGGAGGTAGATCTGGCCTTGCTGACGGATCTGGCTTTCCATTTCCACCGAGCAGCAGTAAAGATGTGGGAGCCTTTCCATCCCGACTGTTGGACCTCTTCACCAGTATTACCATCTGTGCTGACAGGTCGATGACACTAATTATCCAGGGCATCCAAAATGTAGTTCCCCGTGCCTTTGACAATGCTTTTTGCCACTTTTGTAAGAACAGTTTTTGTGGGAAGTATATTCACTTCTGTAACTTGTGCTGTCTTGTCTTGTACCGTGTTCAGAATGGCCTCTTACTCCATCACTGCCCACTAGCGAGGGGGGCCGTTGACCCAAAGCATATTTGGGCGCTTCCTTTTTCAGGAGCAATTGGTGGAGGTTATCTCTGACTTGCTGGATCCTCTATGTGGGGATGCTGAACCTTGGAAATCACTAGTGGATGTACGTCATAAGCTCACTTTAATCAAGAGTATGGTTTTGTTTCTACGTGATCATAGATGAGTTGCTCTTAGGCGGTCCTTCATTTGGAGATCCAAAGCTAGGTTTGTCTGTAAAGAGAATTTTAGGTTGCATTTTACTTCACGTTTGCAGCTGGGAGTATGTGCGAGGTCAGCCACGGTAATTTAGCTGTTAAATAGTAATTTGATTGATCGCTTTTGGCATCTGTAACAGCAATTAAAACAAAAGTCTGGGTAAACATATGGAACAGGTTTCTGAAGATATGCAAGTACAGTCAGGTTTGACAAGGCCGTATGAGATGCGTGACTTTGAAAGCTTACAGCTCAATAGGTGGAAAGGGAACACTTATAACAGCTCTGGAGAGAAGTGTCAGAGTTGACGCTTATATTTGGAATAAATGTGATGTAGGGAGAGGTGACAAGATGCCCGATTATTAGGCTGGGGGTTGCGTAGTACGGCAGGGATGAACGTCAGTGATGAACGTCAGTTGTCACTGAAAGGGAAGTTGTGTTAGCAGGAGACACACAGATGTTTGTGAAATCGAGATAGACATGGCTAAAACAGCAACTAAGGAATGTCAGGATGGAGTAATCTGGAGAGAAAGATCTCAGGCTGTTTTAGCATGCAGGTTGGAACGTTAGCTGGCTTAGCGTTGGCAGGTGAGGCTGCCACAGGTAAGATGCGAGTGGAGCAGAGACCTGTGGTGGAGGCTGCGGAGCCTTGTGAAGCCTCGGCTGAGAAAGGAGGACAGCTTGCAGGACGCATCGAGGGAGTGGGAGCAGGGCAAGGGGGAAGAATCCCCGTGGAGGCTGAGAGCAGAGGGGAAAGCTGTGCTGTGGACAGCAGCAGAAGTAACTTTGAGGTTATTGTTGCCAGTGTGGAGGGGACAGAAGTATCACTGGAGAGTTCTAGGGTGGAGAAAAACCCCAATTGTTCTTTACCTCACTAGCTCCTTAAACTCAGCTTTAAGTTACATTCATCTTACAGTGATGACCGACCTTCTGACATTATGTTTCTAGATTTAATGAGGTTCTGTATGCCTCTGCGTGGTAGTGTCCAATTTGTATGATGTCAGCAGAAGAAGAAAGATTGTGGACCACCATGCCTGTAATGTAACTTGGTTTTGTCTGTACTTTGTACTTAAGAACAGACTAATACAGCTCTGGCCTGTCCAAACAGGCAAGACCAAATTGTAGAACAATATTGTTAAAATTCTGTGGTGGGGTAATATAATCTCTGAAGAATTTTATTTTCTCGTGCAGCAGGGTGTTTCCTTCTTTTCTGGATTGCTAATTGCATTCAGCTTTTTGGACTCCAAAGTAATAGTTAATGAAAGAATCTGATGAGATGAAAGGCTGTTCAGTGACACGTGCCTATGGAGTGTTAGGAACTTCTGTTCTCAGTCTGATTGTTCTAAAAATATTTTGTTAATTTGTATTTGGCTTCCTTTGGCTCGCTGACATTTGGGAGTAGTTAAGCTTTAAGTGGCGTGCAAAACGAATACCTGACTTTTTCGCGTCCCTTAACCTTTCCTACTTTGTAGCAACCCATCACTCCTGAAGAATGCTGTCCTAATCCCAGTGTAACCCGTGCGCCGGTGGTGCAAAGCCGGGCTCTCCCAGAGCGCTGCCTCTGCTCTGTGCCCCTCGCCACGGGGCTGTGCTGCTGGCAGCTGCCCTGGAGTTCTGCTGCACATCTTGCCCTCCTGCCCTGCTTGTTTTTATGGCTTTGGCGGCTCTATTTGAGCGAATGGCTGCGTGTTTGCTGTGTCATGCTGCAGTTACATTATTCTCCCAATGCAATGAAATAGCTAAAAAATATTTTTTAAATCTAATTTTTATCAAAATAGCACGAGTTGCAGTCTGATGTCCCTCAGCCAAAGCATCCTAATAAGTAGAATATTCTTGTGGTAACGACCCTGTGAAAATAACGGTAGAGGTTCAGATTTACCCAGGCAGGCAAAATCCCTCGGGGATTATTGATGTGCAAATGAGAGTCCTCACTGGTGGTGAAATACCGGCTGAGATAAGGGGTCACCCACTGGAGAGTCCTGCAGCGCTGAGGGAGCTCCCAGCAGCTCCTCCAGTTCCCTCTCTGGGCTTGGCTCTGGGTGATCCAGCCTGATGGCATCAGGGACTGAAAATAAAAAGCATTTGCACCCTTAAGGTCCCTGCATATGGGAAAACACAGAACTGGAGTGTAGTGAGACGCTGCTTAATTAATACATTTGTAGGAACTAGACTACGTTTTTACCTTTCAGCAGGGCTTGCCAGAGTGAGAGTGTCTTTAAATGCTGTTCACAGCACAAATCAGGCCCGAGCTTCTCTACTAAAAGAAAAAAAAGAACCCAAACCCCACAAAAACTACCCAAGGCAAAGAAATGAGTATTTAAAGTTTGTGTAAAGAAAAAAAAAAGGGGGGGGGGGGAACAGAAAAATTAATTTTTTTGAGGAAAAATTAGGACTTTCGGTGAGACTGAAGCTAAAGATTTGTTTTCAAGAATGTTTGTTTTATTGGCTGAAGTGTTCCACAAGAAACTTTCAATGGGCAATCTATGTAATATTTAAATAGTTAATAAAAAGCATTTGATCTCACAGAGACTGTAACTTCAACTGTATCAGTTTATTGTTAAGATTATAACGCAGTTTTCTGGAAGAGTTAAGACAAACTGTGGGACAGGGCAGTGTGGGGACCTTGGGTGTCTCAGTAGTGTACACAAACCGTGACACAACCTTGGACTTCCGTGGGGCTTGACATCGGTGCATGGTTTCGGTACCTGGTTTCTGTCCAAGGCGCTGATGTAAACTTATTTGACCGTCTGGTAAAAGTGCAGTGCAGAGAGCTCCTCTGTCATCCTGTCCAGCAGGCCTTCTCCTGAAACTCTCGTGAGGCTGGCTGCGGTGTTCAGGTTTCCGAAAGCAAAATGTTATTTGGGGATGTAGCAGCAGCTTCTCTTCAGGGGTCTCGGGAAATGGCGGGGACCAGCCTGCCAGGAGGGCTCTGTGCTGACCCAGGCCGGTATTGGAGGGGGAGCTGACAATTGCTTGATGAAAGGAGAGTGAGTAATGAAAACAGGTGCTTTGTTTTAGACTGAAAACAAACAAAAAAAACCCCCAGAAGAGTGTTCTGATGAAAATACTTCTTTACTTGACAGATTGTTAGCATTTTGCTTTAAAAAGTATATTTTATGTGGAGAGCTAGGGTGTGATTAAGACCCTGCTGTCTGTCTTGCTAATTCTCTTGTAGGGACTGAAGGTGTGTTTTCACTGTCATCTTGTTTGTTTGTTTGTGGGTTTTTTGTTTTTTAAATCAACCTAAGGTTTTGCTGCCAGTGGAGGGATGCCTGTCTCAGATAGCCGTGCTCCCACCACCTTTCCCGTGCTAGCACTGGCAGCGTGGCCTACCTGGGCTGAGCCTTTCATGTGTAGTCCTAGTGAAGACTAAACAGCGCGTGGTCTGATCCGGCATACCCCGTGGCCTTGCGATCGCCACAGCCAAGAGGAGGGGCGAGAGCCGCCTTGGAGCGATGGCACTCAGCTGAGGCCACAGCTGGACAGCCAGTGTTGGCACTGCTGTGTCTTAGACTGGTCCAAACTGGTTGTGAAGCTGTACCCTCATAAAACTCGACTCCAGTCCTGTGGCAGACTCTCTGCCCTTTCTGTGCAGGTATGGATTAAGCACCGTGTTTCTGCCCGTGCTTCTTGCTTTCCTTACCTGTCAAGACAGACGCACCCAGGATGTGATATAAGCTGTGTTTGATACGCAGTTTTGAAACGCCTGCAAGCTGTGAAAGTGTGTTCCTCCCTGAACTCCTTCGTCACGTAAACAGATACAATCTTTAATAAATAAAGTATTGCTAGCTGGATGAAAGCAGACTGAGTCTCAAAGAGGTAGACTTTTGAGTAAGTTAAAAGTAAGTTGCTGTTGCTGAGTGTGTTTTGGGTTTGTGTGGTTACTTTATTTTTCCTAAAGAATGCAGAAACAGCTTTTACAGGCAATATCTGATAACTTGTCAGTTGAAAATATTTGTGTTTGGGTTTTAATCACAGCTAATGGATAAATCCAGATTTTCTGTTTAGATTAGAGGAAGTTTATATCGTCACTGGAAGTTCTGTGCTGAGATCTGACAGCAGGTACTGGCTTCTGAGAGAGAACAGCTCCAGGGGGTAAAGTACCATGTCTTGCAGCAGGATCTGAAAGGATATTTTCCTTGCCTCTTACACCCAAGGCCTTGGCACAAATTAAGTCACCAGATGTTAATGGAAATTGTCTCCACTTTGTGTGGGCACTTGGAGTGGCCTTAGCAAAGTGAGTGGTGCCCAAGGTTGTCTACAACTCTGAATTGCTTCTAAGAGGGAAAACGTCCAAGAAACTTGGTGCAATGGAGCCTTTTCCATGACAATTACAGCATGCAGTGTTCCCCTCTGGTAGGAGCTGTCTGTGCGATGCAGTAATACCTGTGCAGCAATAAAACATAAGTAGTATAATAAAGTAACATCTTTGTTTATACGTGCAATGTGTGAGAAGCCATGGTAGTTCCCGTATATCTAACAGTGTCTTGAACCGATACCTGCTGGATGCCTCGGGCACGTCTATTGTCAGATGAAGCTGCTGCCTGCTGGACTGGTCACTTGACTGCCTCATGAAACTGCCTGCAAATTCATCTCTGCTAACTTGCCCCTGCAAACGGAACTGTGTGTAGCTGGTTCTTTGCACGTGTGGAGCTGCGTACCTCACTTCCAAGACGCTCACAGCAGCGGCACGATCAGTGAACCGTAGGCAGTAATTCAGGCAATGAGCATTTTAAGGGGTGTTCTGTGTGCAGGCTCTGTGGACCAAAGGTGTTACATGGTGCAGTGTTAATCCTCGAGAGCTGCCTCCTGGTGAATTGATTTACCCTGCAAGGCAATAAATGATGTGGAAGGACACGCCTGTGGCTTCAGAGGCACTAGGAACTTGCAATACCCACTGGGGTTTTCAGATCAATTTGAAAATGTATGTTCTTGCTTCATGATTTGAGTAAGCTGTCCACTGCTGGGTTGCCTGACACCCGTATTGATGCAGTACTACACACAACCCAAACTTCTGGACTTGGGCTTTCTACTGACAAGCCACTTCTGTCTCCTTCAACCACGTGGAGATGTTCTCCTGCCCACACACAAGGTTGGAGTCCACCTGCTCCCCAGCTGACCTGCACGGGGAAGCTAGCATTATTTTTGGTCTCTCTTGTGCACCCTGGGCCTTCAGCTGCTCTGCTTCTTCCCAGGGCTTGCCCCTGGCCTGGGCACAGGCCAGCCCTGCCTTCCCCCCCATTAGAGGAGAGGCTGTACGTGTGCGACTCGTGTCTCCCCTGTCCTGCTTGGGCAGGGGCCCCTGCTGCCTCTGCTTCACTCCTTTGCCTGGGTAAGGGTTTTTCTCTCTCGGCTAAGAGGTTGTGTTGTCCCTCCATGTTGTCATGTGTCTGTCCCCCTGCCCCACAGCGACTGTGACTTGTTTGCTGTGCCGTGCTGTGCCACTGCCGCAGCTGGTGTGTCAGCTGGAGCCTCTGGGTGACGGCATGGGCAATAAATGGATTCTTCCTTGCATGTGCCAGGAGCGAGAGCAAATGGGCTTATTTCTATAAGTGATGCTGGTGCTTTGTTACCTCTTCCTTTTCTTTTAAGGACCAAGGGAGTGGCTCTTCAAGAGCATATTCAGAGGCATTAACCTCCAAAGGAATAACTTTCATGACACTTTACATTGTTTTCCTCCTGGTGGTTTTATTCTTATTCAGCAGTGTCGTGATTTTGCTTTGCACATGAGGAGAATAGAGAACCAGGATCTTGCATGCTTCACTTTCTCAGTTTTAGTGGTCATTTGAATCTGAGACATTCAGCCTTTCAAGGTGGCAATCTTTTTTGCAAATTTTCTTGAGCTGAAGTGCATTGATGTATGCCTTGTGCACTTGCAGGTGGATGCCAAATGGAGTTTGTGGCTGGCTTCCATCTTGCTGAATTCTGGCAACGAGGTTTAGCCTTTTAAAAAAGGAATACTCAAGGTTGCTGTTCCCTGACGTTAGGAATGCCTTTGTGTGTGCTGTTCTGAGGTTGTTAGTTTGTGTGAGTTTCAATTAAAAAAAAAAAGCAAGCTGTGAATTATTGCTTCTAAATGCACATCTTTCCTTCTAAAGACACAGCTGTTGATGAATTTAGCTTGTGTGTGGCTATTGTGGATGGTAGAATTACAATCCAGCACTGTGGATGTTTTCTTTTGATACGAATCTGGTGAGGTACATGCAAAATATGTACAGCCCTTGGGCTCTTGGCGGGTTGCCACCAGGACTGTCAGCGATAGTGTGGGTGCTTCTGATCTCATCAGAAAAGTCTGAGCTCCTCTAATGGTTCATGTTCCCATGTCTGTGTCATGTTGAGATGAAATGTAATCTTAAATTTCTTCACTAATTGTACTTGCTCTTTTGTCTGGCACAGTCTTTGCTCTGGAGCAGGGTGGTGGCATTAGAGACTAAACGCCGTTTCCCAACAGCCCGGGCTGGTGTCGCTGGGGTGTTCCATGTCATCTTCGCTCTGGTTCTTCTCTCCCCTGCGGCTTCTTGCAGCAGCGATCTTGACAGCCCCAGCTATGGATCTGAGGTATCTCACCCCCGTGTTGCTGTTGGGCCATAAAGGAATGGTTTGGCAGGAGACAAATAGTTTTCTTAAGACGAAAAGAGAAAGCAGTTTATATTTGCTGTGAAAGCGGAAAAGGTATTAGGGTTTTCAGGACAGACTCTTTAAAGTGTTGGGACTTTATGAATACAAACGTAGGAATTCCATCAATTCTTACATCTAAAACGAGTAGTTGTGTGTCTGTGTTAAGTTGGCTGTCCTAACCAAGTATTGTATCTGCTATATGATATGCTTATTGTTGTTCATTTACGCTTCTGAAAACAGTTTAATTGATTCCTCCCTTGGAACCCAAAGCTGGCTTCAGAGCAGATGCCGTCCCGCTCTGGAGCTGGGTTTGCTTTGTCCACGCTTCACAGGGAGTTTGTTTGGAAATCTGGTAGCTGCCACTTTAAAAGAGAATTTTCTCTTGTGACCTATAGCAAGTTTCAGGTTTTCTAATTATATATTTTTGTAGGAAACAGTTAAAAGCAAAGGATCTTCTCTTCAGGCCCAGGGATGGAGTTGATGGGCACCGTATGCTCCCTGCGGCGCCCAGCGCGGGTGTGTGGGGCAGGGTACCTGTGGAGTGTGTGTGTCTGGAGCCCGCCGCTGCCTGCGCCAGGGGACGGTCAGAGCAGTAAAGGTTGGCATGTCTAGAAAGGAAAAGAAATTTTTTGCATTATTTGCTGGTTGCTTTCTAGTTCCTCTTCCTTTATCTGGATTAAATCCCAAGCCTCCCCTTTGCAAAAACTTCTTGTGAAGTCAGACACCACGTAGTAATTGGATATCTTACGGGTCTCTACATCCATAGCAGCTTGCTGTTGGGTTTTATTAGAGCGTTTTGCTCTCTCCATTAGAACTTGTATTTTCTTTCTCTCTAAACAAGTAATAAGTGGAAGAGGTGTGCTTGCTGGTGTCACGAGAACCAGACTTTGGTCCTCACCTATATGTGTTATTAATTGCTTTTAAAAAATGACTTCTTCTAAGCAATGGAAGCAGGACTTTTAAACTCGGCCTTTGCTGTGTCTGCAGTTTGCAGCTGGGATAACCTGCGAGTGAACTAGAGCAAAAGCCTGGCCGCAGTGCTGTGTGTGGTTTCTGTGCCTTCACTTAAAAGGCTGCCGTGGGAGTGCAGATGACTCTAACAACCAGAGCATGCTGCGGCTCTGTCCCCGCCCCGGCACCTGCAGGGGCTCTGAGGGGGCCAGTGCCCAGTGGGTCCCCGGAGAGGGACTGCCCGGCCCCCTGGCCCACAGCTGCCTTGCAAGCAGTGTGCTCCCCAGGCTTATTTTTAACTGCTGATTTAACAGGCGCGCAGCCGATACAGCGTGCCCTCAGCAAAATAGCAACCAGCAAGGGATCGTGACACCTCTTCCGAGGCCCTGGCAGGATTTCAGCTCTCCAAACAGTGCCTCGGCCAGCGCTGGGTAATGGCGTGGGCTGGGAGTAGGCCCTGCTGATCCCACCTCAAATGCTCTCTTGTTTTAGAGCAGGGATTAAGGACTTGACGTGGTTTTAATATAGTGAAGAGTTTTATTTCTCATTTTTAATTTTTAGAGTGGGTGCACTTGGTCTCAAATAATCTTGGAAGGAAAAATCGGTGTTTCTCAAAGGTCAGAAGCTCCCTCCCAACTCCTCCCCTCCTCTGGTCTCCCAGCCCCAGCAGACCCAGTTGAAGTGGTGTAACTGGGCTGTGCTGTGCTGAGGGCTGTGCCAGCAGCTTGCCAAAAGCCTGAGAGCTGTGCTGAGCCTCCACATAGACAGTGCAGGGTTTTAATTGGTGATAAGTACATGCAGGGTGGGTTTTTTATAGGCTGTTGTAAGTATGCACAGCACTTCTCAGCAAAAGCAGACAAAATATTCTTTGAGGCTTTTGGGAAAACTAATGTCTACAGGAACAAAGTTTCATAGGAGCAGGGTTTAAATTCTTAGTATTTGGCTTTTTTCTTTTGAGAGGGCCATGCATGCTGTGAAATGCATAAAGTCTGTTAATAGCCTGATTTTGTTGTTTGCATTTATAATAGGGAAAGTCTGTTCATAAACGTAACCCTCCCAAAGAGGCTTGCACAAGTAGTTGCTTGCTAGCGCAGGGCTAAGGCGGGTCCTGCAGCAGCAGCCCTGTCTGTAGGAGCCGGGTGAGCCGTTTCTGAGCCATTTCTGGCCCGTGGGACCAGGATCTGCTGGAGCAGCCTCTGACCCAGCCCCCCCATGTCCCCCCCACATCTCTGCAGGTGGCTTCACTTCAGTGTGTGCCCTTCCTGCAGCTGTGAGGCGGGGGGAGGATGCCAGCCTCCTTTGGGTTAGGCACTGAGATGTTTAGCAACAAAATTTGGTGTCATCTCAGGTGTGTTACTCAGTGTTACTTGGGATTTGTTGAAGAGGAACCCTGAACAGTGTTTTGGATGAAGGATCAAGAATGACTGTTACCGTGGGTTTGTGGCTTTTCTCCTTATTTGATCCCTTTGGTGGGGACTGGTAAAAATCCTCATACTTGCTGATGAGCTGCTGTCTGTCTCAGCCAGTGCTGGCTTTGACCTGAAGTGCAGATATGGGCTGGGAGCATGTGGAATCGGAGGATGGGGAGCTGATTTCAGCATCTCGAGTGTGTTATAACTCCCCTGTTGAGACGGCAGGTAGTCACCGCAGGCCAGCTCCTGTGCGAGGCTGTTTGCCTCTTCAGGGGAGTGCAGTTTGGATTTCCTTCCTCTTTCTGAGAAATACAGGGCAGGGGCTTTGTGTGTATGTATGTTTGTTCTTTTTTTTTTTTTTTGGGAATTGGAATAAACTATTTGTAAAGAAAACAAATAGGTACATGCAACTTGCAGAGCTTTCCTGGTTTCCATACTCTTGTCTCCTTCCTGTATCTTGAATTCTTCTGCCCTAGCCAGCTCATGTTTCTTGTGTTCAGCCTTCCCTGGCAGAACCAAACTGAACCCATGGCAGGTTCCTCCTCTCCTGCTCTCCGTGCCTCACCCAGGTTCAGCGGGAGGAAGGGCTGGAATGGCCGACGGTGGAGGGACTTGGGGGTGGTGGGTGGCTGGGCGGAGGGAGGCAGCCCCACATAGGGGGGCCGCGGCGTGTGCGGGTCTCCAAGCCGAGCTGCGGCGTTGGAGGTGGTGTGGTGGCTCCCCACCAGCAGAGAACGGCTATGGTCACTCTTTAATTGGACGTGGGGGATGTACCATGAATTGCAGATCTGTAGAAAACCCGGCAGCCGCTTTGCATGTCGGCAGCATGCCCCTGGTTAATGTCTTAACCCACGTTCTGTTGTTAAATTCCCTTTCTCTGTCTCTGGCAAGGCCCTGTCCCCTGTGCTCAGCGTCCCTGCTGTCTGCAGGGTGCTCTGGGCGGACGGGCTGCCAGTCCTGGCTGGGCCCCCCCAAGCGCTCCCCAGCCCTTGGCGGGGCCGGCTGGCCCAGCTCCACTGCGGCTGCGGGCCGGCATCATTAAAATCAAAGTTTTCTGCCTCTGCTCTTTGAACCACTGATGTGTTGAAAGAAAGAGGGCACGGCTCATGAGCCACCTTTGTCTAGACTTGCAGAGAGCTATCCGGGTGTGATGCCGAGGAAAACGCTGGTGTAAGCTGTTCAGCCCAAGGAAGCACGCGGGCTGGCTGAAGGGGACAGTGTCGCCCTTGTGTCCTGCCGCTGCTCCCCCCCTGCGGAGCAGTGGACCCCTCGGAGCTGGTCGGGGGCACTGAGCAACTGATGCGTCCCTGGGATAGCTGCCGTCTGCTTTAAACTCCCTGAACTGGATTGCTCAGTGATTGTGTCCCCTTTCCTGCGTAATTGTTGAAGGTTAAACACTGGCACATGTTGCGAATGCGTCGGTGTGTATCGGGCGTGGGGAAGGGGCAGTTACGTGGCGAAGGGGTGTTGGAAGGAGTTTCGCTCCTGGGGGTGAAGTGGTGAGCGCTGCCTGATCCTTTCTGTGGGGACGAAAATGGAATACTTGGGTTTTAACTGATGATGAAGCAATTACTAAAATGTTTTTTATATTCTGCAAAACAAATCCATGTCAGGAAATAAATCCAGAAGTAAATGGCTTGGTTTTCATTGACAAGCACTTAAGCAGCCTGCTAATGATTGGGAAAGGCAGCAACAGAAGATATCTGAAAGAAAAATGGCAGTATCAAATTTATTTTCAAGTTTCATCTGTTTCACTAGAATCAAATCTGAAAAATGAAGACAAATACTTACACCTAAGAACAACAGTAATGACTCAGTGCCTTGGTCAAGCAGAGTAACTCTGTTTTGCACATACTACTTGCCGCTGCTTTTGACTGAAATTTTATAGCATGTGGTTAGGCCAGAGCGTCTCTGTAGGAACCAAGCAGCACAAGACAGACGAGCCCTTCTGAGTCATCCAGCTCTGCTTGTTGGGTTAAACCCCAGTGAAGTCTCATTGTAGTTAATCTCTCTTCCTTGCTAATAGTGATCATGTAAATGCAGAGTTTAAGAAACTTCAGAAAAGTTCATTTTCAGAAGCCTGTTAAATAATTCTTATTTCACAGTAAAAAGTGGAGCTTTTATTTTCTTGTAAAGACCATGTATCCTGGAAAAGATTGAAATACCCAGGAGAATTCCCTCCTTTATTTAGTGTTTTTGAGGGAACATGGGCCTCTACTGATACACTGGAAACAGCTGGAGTTTTTACACAAGATGTAGTTACCTGTTTTCAACAGCAGGGAAATGAAGCTGGGCCACTGAAAGGAAAACCCTTGGAAAAGCAGCTCTTCTGAGAGCTGTGTCTCCTGAGATACATCATGCTCTTTCTTGCCATCAAGCAATGGTTTCTGCTGCTTTAAGAAAGTTATTCAGAGGTTCTGGCTGAGATCTTTTCTGTTTTCCCTCAAAGCCCAAATAATACAGTTTTACAGACCACCTTTTCAGTTCACAGTAATTTAGCTTTTTAATACCTGGCTGAAAGAACTTACCTTCGATGATACGTGCCTGCTTGGTAGGGAAAGGGTTTGTGTTTTCCAGCTAGCATGCTCCTGTATATGCACTAGTTGCATGTGGTGTTTCGGTGATTAAAAAAAAAAAAAACCCAAAACAAAACCTAAATTTAAGAAACTGCAGTAAATGATGGATTTGATAAATGAAGGAAATGGCTTGGGAAACAAGATACAGTAAGAAGGAGACCGATCAACCTTGGTTGCTCAGTGTTTGTGTAACGGATTGATTTTGGGGTGGTTATGTTTTAGGACAACAGTGAAGGTGTACACAGCTCTCATGTCTCTTCTCTTTCTGCAGCTCTACAATGGTAGATGGAGTTATGATTCTTCCTGTGCTGCTGCTGCTGGCATTTCCCTCCCCGGGCTGGCAAGGTGAGCGGTGTGCGCGGCGGTGCTGAAGCTGGCTGCTGCTGGGGGAGCTGGGGGCGAGTGGCGACTCGGCTCTCGGAGCCAACAGCACGGGCAGGTTCCTCTGGGAATCAGATGGTGTTTTTCCCATTTCAGGTCGCTTCAAAGGATATTCACTGCCCGTTTATGTACAAGATGTGTAGCACCTGTGATGGGCACAGGTCTTGCCAGGGCCTGGGGAGGGAAGTGGGCAACCCTCTTCGAATGGCGGATTACTGAGCTGTGCCATGAGTGGGCTGAGCGGTGGGTCTGTCGCTTCTGTTCTTAAAGCGAAGCTTTTTCTCTGGGAAGGGTCTTGGGAGTAGTTAGTGCAGGGTTTGGACCAGTAAGGTTTTTGGATGCAGAAAGTGACTTTTTTATAAATTCCTTATGCAGTTGTGTGCATGTAAAGGTTTTAGGACGTGCAGTGCGTTTAAGGTTTGCCTCAGCAAAACGGGAGAAGGGTATTTCCACTGCCATGGAGAGGCAGGAGTGGGTCATTTGAAGGTCTTCTGGATGCTTTGGGAGATGACCTCTTGAAAGACACGTACTTGCTACTTCACAGACAGCCTGTGAAAAATGTTGAATAAAGGTTTTCTGTGAGTAACTTGTTTTTTCTCAATTTTAGATTTTAAATGACTCGAGGCATATCTAGTGTGTGTTATGGCATATCTGTGCTCTTCTGTGCTTAACTTGTGAAATCTCCTTCTGAACTACTCTGAAATGCATTTATTTTCAGATGTTGATGCAAGTAATAAAAGGCAGAGCATATTAAATGGAGTGTTATAATGGATGGTGGAAGGTGAAGATTAAAAATGCACAGAGGTCTAGTGGTTGACTTTAGTCATGTCTCTGAATAGGAAATTGAGACTAAATTTAAAAAGGGAGGAATGTGGGATGAATGTTTGGAAATACATTAAACTGCTAATGTTACTGATACAATGTTATCTTGAAATAAGGTTTGGCAGCAGTTATCACACTGTACCTTCTTATCACTCTTGAATTGCAGCTATCTGTTTCTTGAAAATGTTTTCTCAGCTTTCAGAGCTGCTTATATTAAACATCTTAAAGTTAAACCCCCTGCCTTTCACATCCTTAACACGAAGAGCAGTAGATGGAGAAGAGAAGCCCATGGGAGAGGCGCATATTAAAGCCCGGAGGTCTAGTTAATTCTCCTGTACAGTGTGTGCGCAGCCCCTCGCGCTGCCTGTGCAGTGGAGCCCACAGAGCAGCATCACCCTCCCAAAGCCACCCTGCAGGCCTTCATCGCAGTTACTTGGCCTGACCCTGCTTCAAAAATTGAAAGTAGGTTCTAGGGCTTAAACACTGTCTTTTTATTGAAAAGATGCCACTAAGTGATCAGCCAGACTTGAGTTACTAAACCTGTACCAAGACGGTTTTTGTTCTTTCCCTGGCCACCTGTGGCACTGCGGGTGGAGGTGTGGGACTGTGCCTCTCTGGGGAGCAGCGGCAGAGCTGGACTAGTCGTGCTGCTGTGCTGGGCTTTGGGCAGTCTCTGTGGGGCAGGAGTGTGTGCATAGAGATGTGCAGCTGTGGTGTTCTTGCTGGGCATCCACAGAGAACAGGGTCTCCTGTTCACCACGTGGAGCTGTCGTGCCGAGGGAGAGCTTGTCCAATAATACTTTCTAAAGAACTCTGGGCCTGCATTTCTCTCCCACAGTGACAGAGCTCCTGTGAGAGACTTTGTAGAAGAAACATGACAGTCTTGCTTTGCTTTGCTTGCTTTAGTCTTTCCCTTCTCCTCTCCTTGTACTTCCTATGGTGAGTTTTCTTTTTCTCTGAGCAATGACTTGTCTAACACACATAAGCAATACTGCTCTTCCCCCTTCTTGTGTTTGCTAGTAGGAAATGCTGTTCCCTTTCCTTTGGAAATAGTTTCCTACTTGTAAGCTGGTTGCAGAGAAGTGTTCGGGGAGGCAGAAATACCTAGTGGACCCCTCAGCAAATTCTGACAGATGTCTCTCCATCAGGATTTTGGCCTCCGTACAAGAGATACAGTGACATCGGGAGGACTCAGCAGTTTGTCCCTTGAGCATCGAGGTGCTGCTCGGTGCTCACGAGCTGGCAGCCCGCGCTCGGGCTCAGGTGCCCAGAAGCGCAGCCATGTGCTTGGGATGTGTTTTGAGGGAGAGCGCGCCTCTGGAGATCCTCTGAGGGACTGGAGGGTGATCCTCTGCTGCTGGCTGACAAGCTGCGGAGGTGGCTCTGGTGCACCCTGACCAGCATGCTTTCCCATGTGATTTTTTCCACATTTTTTTAAAAAGTTGATGTTTTGGGGGAGGAAGTTACTTTGTCTTCCCTTTGCACAAAATAACAACACAAAAAAAAGCACAAAGCCTCTGATATTTTTTCCTGTGTATTTTATCACAGATCAGTCCACTTCCTTTCACTGTGATTTGGACCAGGTTATGGGTGGTGTTTGTTTTTTTTCTTTTTTGATGAGTGAAAAATGTCTGGGCATATCTTTGGGTAGCATTCGGGACAGACTCTGACTGTTCCTGCATTGCTTCTAGGCTTCAGGTAATGAGATTAAACATGATCTTAAAAAAAAAAGTGACCCCCACAACCCAGCCCAAAAAATGAAGCACTGTATAGAATACTAAGTGCAGAAGCATGTCTCATCCCTACTTGAGCCCAGAAAAACCTTTTTATTCTGAAGGTTTATTGCAGCGCTTCTGTGTTACTTATTAGCCCTGTGAAGTGGGGCAGGAGACTTTTTTCTTCATTTCCCAAGAAGCTCAACCCTGACTAAAGCAGACCACTTTCTAAATAATGTAATGCCTATGTGTAAGAGTGTGAGGTTTTTCACTTGCTACCGACTGTGCACAAATGCCGTTTCCTGATCTGATGGCTGCGCTGGGAGCAGGATGGGTGAAGTGCTACTGATGTGTCTGCCCTCTCTTGTGGCAGGGGAAGGTGTCTGGGCCGTGCTCTGCTCTGGCTGCCACCGCTTCCCCACCAAATGCAGCCCCTCTCCTGGGTGTGAGAACCAGGGTGGCCGGACAGGGCCTTGTGCCCCAGCCAGGGAGCATCTGGCAGCCACCAAGGCTGTGGGAGCTGCTGCCTGGCCTGCAGGAGCTGGCTCTGGGAACAGCACTGCGCCTGCTCTGGAGCTGGGCCAGGGGGCTGTCCCGCTGCAGGGCTGGGCACCTTGGGGCTCTCTGGTCATCGGTGCCACAGCACTGGTGCTTTTGCTGCTTTAGGGCTTTTTGTAATAGGGAGAGCAATAATAAAACTAAACAGCTGTTTCTTAGTGCTGGAAAAGTCAAAGGCTTTTGTTAATAATTTATTTTATGTAGGATTTATGAGTTTACAAACTGCCCAGGGAAGTGGTGGAGTCACCGTCCCTGGAGGCATCTAAAAGACGTGTAGATGTGGCACTCAGGGACGTGGTTTAGTGGTGGCCTGGGCAGTGCTGGGTTAACGGTTGGGCTCCATCATCTGAAGGGTCATTCCAACCTCAGTGATTCTGTGATTATTGTTATGGCAGTCGTACACTGCTTGTTACCATATGCACTGAGAAAGAGGAAATAAAACTTTGAATGGAGTAGTCATCTCTACAAGCTTATTATTTTCTGTTTCCCTGAAATGGTGAAGAATTTAAAGGGAAGCTAACCATCAAAAAAGAGCTGTCTAATGTACAATTAAATGGATTCTAAAGAGTTTTTAATTTCTCCAAGTCTGCTTTCCTTCATCTTCAATTCATTATGATCTGAAGCACTAGCAGATTTCACCTCTTCCCCAGCCCTAGTCGCTTAAAAAGAGAAAGAATATTGCTGCTTTTAAGTATTCTGGCTTCTGAGCCTGAAGTCCCTTTCATCCTACTAGAGATTTCAGCAGCTCTTCAGCAGCTCATGAGCTTCGCCCCGTTTGATTTCCAGGTGTTCATTTGATGAGAGGAGTCCTGCTCAAAGCCAGGCAGCCAGCCTACCTAGGGGAGGGCGGCCGCAGCGTGGCTCTGCATGGGCCCGGCCCGGCTGGCCAGACCCCGGCGGCTCGAGGGCTGGGACTGGCCGCGCGTGCTGAGGCCGGTGGGTGACGGCAGCGTCTGTGCATGTCCAGAATGCGGCTGCGAGGCACAGCTGCTCCCGCGAGGTCTCCTCTGCCCCCTCCCCGGTGACCGGAGCTGTCACTCCTCTCTGCGTCACCTCGCTCTTGGGTAGGGAGCAATCAGCAGGGTGGGGTTGTTCCCTTCAGCATAGGCTGTTGCGAGGTCACGTCTCGGCGAGTGAGGGTCGTGTTTGCCTTTGTCCACCTGCGGCCTCCGGGCTGTTTTTCCAGCCACATGCTAAGAGCTCATGTGGTGTCATGTAGGCTGTTTCTCCGAACACATGCTCACATGCACGTGCTAAATGTATGTTTTACCTGTGCAGGGAGGTGTGGTAGCCTTTACCTGCAAGGTGAAATTTAGTCCTGTGGAGAGTTGGACTCGATGGTCCTGATGGGTCCTTCCAACTCGAGATACTCTGTGATTTGATGAAAGTTTGAAAGGGCAGGTGTGCAGTGGTGGTGCATTGATAAAAGGAAATTGTTTCATAAAGCCCTTCTTTAAAAGGTACATGTAATGTAATTAGAGACTGTCTTTAGAAAGAAAATTGAGACTTAGGGTGTGTGGTTTTACTTTTTTGTCCTTCTTAAAATTACTTCAATATTTGCTGATCATGTCACATAGTTAAAATAGGCATTTTTTTCAAGTCAAGGATAGTTGAAGAAACTGTGTTGCTGTAGTGCCAATACAAAAAGGTGGCCAAGTGCCTATTCTACTAACTGTTCTGGTGGAAAATGAATCTCTCTTCTAAATGTGAAGAGATCGCCTCAAAATTAAGATGTGTTACCAGAAACCTATGTAGTGTATCTCTCCTTGGGGAGAAGTTGTTTGGTATTTTCCCAAACAGTTAACAGTGTTTACAGTCCAGGAATTGGATATGAAATGTGAAGTAAAACTCTTCAGATTGGTAAGGGGTTGTGAGACATAAACTCCACACAGAAGTAAATAACTTGTAGAGGTGCAAGGAAACAGAGACACTTCCATCGCTAACCCGCGTTCTCGGGGTCTTGCAGTTTGGTGTCCTGCAGGTGCGGGTGGACACACCCGGGGCTGTGTGCCGACACACCAGCAGTGTGACGCGGCCTGTGCAGTCACCAGGGGGTTAAACACTGCACCTGCCAGTTTACTGATTAAAATGTGGAGTGTCTTGCTTCTTGTTCTCTTGAAATACCTAGATAATTAGTCAGCTCTCTAAACTGACTTTCACAAAGTGAATAAGCAAACAAAATAAAAGAGCTTCCATTTTTGACGCTTTTCTAATAATGAACTAATAAACTAGGTAATGAGCAGTTAATGCTAATCTCTATCTTTGCATAGCAAGTCAGATTTTGTGTGTGTGTGTGTGCACAGTATATATGGGCTCGAAGCGCAGTGCTGAGTCTGTGTATTACAAAACAGAAATACATGCAGTGACTGTCTTTAGGTCATGGAAGTATTTTTAAGCTTGGCTGCTTGTCTGCGAGTGTGCCCGACCGCCCCAGATGTAGCTGGCCGGATGGCCTGGGGCTCTTGAGGTGATAGATACCCCTGAGCGCATGGTGGGGGGGGTTGGTCTGCTTCAGCCAGCACCCTTTGATCGCAGCTGGCCTGTGGCATTTGCTGGTCACGTCTGTCCCGCAGACTTGTCCCCCGAGCCACACTCACGAGCTGTGGAGGAGCATCACCCTGCCCAGCTCTGCCTCTGCTCTGGGCTTGCTGTGTGCCAAGGGGACTGTGCTTTGCAGGTGCAGCTGGCTTCACTTCAGGGTACGGCTGGAATATTCAGCCCTTCACAGCCGGCTTTGTGCGTGGCAGGAGGGCTCTGTGGGTGCAGTAGCATGTCCACTGAAGCATTGCCCCGTCTGTCTGCTCTTGGGCTTCTGGCCTGTAGCTCTGCCTTCGCTGGTGGCCTGTGGAGGCAGGGACGGGAGGGCACAGTCAGTGCTCCGGCTGGTTCTGTAGCCTGCATGAGCCTTCCTCTTTGGGTAAAGCTCAGCTGATGTTTTTGTGTGGCACCGCAGGAGCATTAGTGAGCGAAAGGCTGGCTGGTACATGGTAATATACCATGGGGTTGGAAAACCAACTGAGTAAAGGAGCAGTCTGGGCATAAGGAATAGTAACAAGTCATGAAGGAGAGTGTTTCCCTTTCGAACCCAGGAATTCTTCAACAGAAATGTTTCACTTTTACAGCAGGTAGTTGTGTTGGTCCATGGACACATCAGGATCTGCAGCAGCTCACATGTATATAGTCAGTGTTACTCCGTCTTCATGCTCTGTTAAACGTCTCCACAGCCGGTGTGTGATGTTGCACTGCTCTCCCTGCCTTCAGACCAGAGCAGTCCTCTCAGAAGACAGGTAATGTGCTTGGAGTCGCGGTGCCTTAGTTCATGGCTCGTAAGGGATGGCAGGTTTGCTCTGCGTGGGCTGATTAACTGTGCAGAGGCTGCGCAATCATTCCTGGCCTGTTTTGGGATCGCAGAGCTCCTCCAAGAGGTGCCATGCGAGGGGAGGTGGTTTTCTGCCAGAACGGCTCCACTGGCTGCATCAGGTTTGCTCAGTCTTGCAGGGTTCTTGGGTCAAGAGAAGAGGGGGAAGTGTTAGGCTGGATCGGGCTGCAAGCCAGATGAAATTTCCTTGTAGGCTCAGTACGGCTGTTGGAGGGTGGGCTCGCTGTCCTGCTCTTTATAGCCGCTATTTCTGCCACTTCGTCAGAGCCGAACTGTCTGTTCCTGTGGCCTGCAGCCCTCGGCTCTGCTCACAGGCCAGTGTTTGTCAGTGGCATCAGGAATGGCTTGCTTGCTGGAGGGTCCGAAATCCTTGCAGGTCCTGGGCGGCCTGGGCAAGGCTGTCCCTGCCAGAGGTGCGGACCTTGGGCTCTCTGAGGCAGGACGCAACCCTTGGAGGTCTCTGGCTCCAAATGCCTTCGGCAGTTCCAGCCAGCCAAACCAAGATTGAGGGCTTGGGTGTTACAATACCAGTTGTGTTGCACTGCTGCTGTTGGGAGGAGAAGGAACAGAACTTTGATTATAGGAACGTTTGGCATAATTTTTTTCTTTTTAAAAAAAGTTCCACAAAATTGGCAAACTCATTACTTGGTATGTGTATACCAGTACTTGAAATCAATGTCATAGATGCTGTCTGATTTCAGGATTCTTTCCCTAATTTAGTTTTTGTTAGTGGTTCAGAAATGGAAAATTATATTTGTGTATTTGTTCATTGTGGGAGGAGGGGAGGAAAACAAAGCGGAAGACAAACTGAGTTATTCCCAGTGGGCAGACTCTAATGATAGGCTTGAGAAAGGCCAATGCATGGTATGCTCAGCTCCTATTTTAGGAGTGTCCACTGTATTTGTGTCTGGAAATGTTTCTTGTGTGTTAGAACTGAAAAAGAGAATGTAAATATGAGTTGTGGCCATCGACATGTGTGTGTGTATGCAGGGGTGTGTGTAACAGCGGTGCCTTGCTCTGTCCTTCACAGCTGTGCCTCTTGCCTCGGCTATTTGTGAGCGCAGGTGGCTGTGTGCCACCACGGGTACCTCCGTCTTCCAGGGCAGTGCTGAGCTTCCCGAGTTCGTGTGGGCTACCCGAGAGCAGCGTCCTCGCCCGCAGAGGCTGGAGTGACCCGGTGCCCTTCCTGAGAGCGGCAGTGTACGCGGCTCTGCGCAGAGAGGGGGTGTCCTGTCTAGGCATCTCTGGACGCTTTGCTGAGGATACTTAGAAGTTTAGTTTCCTACTCTGTACATTCACTTAAAAATTCTTCCTTTTGCTTAGCTGAAGCATCTGGATTTAGAAGGGAGCTGTTGTACCTGCTGACAGGGTGTGCTGCCTCTCGCTTTAGTTCTTATGTCCGTGGTTACTCAGACTGGCAAGGTACTCCTCAGAGGCTTCTCTTCCTGGGAAAGTCGGTCCAGATTTACTTCTCAAGCAGGCTAGTTAAACCTGCTAAATCCTGTGTAGCTGTGTCCACTGCGAATTCAAATGGCCTTAATTTGATTTAAAGTAATTTCCGGAATGCTCGAGAATAGCTATTTCCATACAGAATTATAATGTGGTTTAGCAAATCTGTTTTGAATTTACGCTGTTTGTTAGGATTTTTCCCTCTGCAGAGTGTCTCTGTGGAGATGACCCTCCCGTGTTGTATACCCGCAGTAGTGTATTTGCCAGAGGTGATGTAAAATGTCACTGAACTCTTGAAATTTGAGTACTTGGAGTGGGCAGATAGGACTGGTATTTCTTTGATGGTGCAAGCTCCTATCTTTGTCTTGCTGAAACGGCTAAATTACTGTCGTTAGCTCCTACTTGGTGGTTCTTCAGCACTAGCTGCATGTTTCTCCCTTTAAACAAAGGGGTTTATTGTCTAATGATTTCATTATCTCTGTAGAACTGAAACTAAGAATAAGATGGTGTTTTTCCTCAACTCTCCCCTTCTATAGATGATGAACTGAAGCTAAATATGGTCCACTACGAATGTGTGTGTGAAGGCATGTCCTGTGGGAATGGAGATCGTTGCCAAGGCCAGCAGTGTTTTGCTTCCCTGAGCATTAATGACGGTGCTAAGGTTTACCAGAAAGGCTGCTTCCAAGTCTACGAACAAGGGAAAATGACCTGCAAAACACCTCCCTCTCCTGACCAGGCTGTTGAGTGCTGCCAAGGATACCTGTGCAACATGAACATCACCGCACAGTTGCCTTCCTCTAAAGGTGAGAGGTTAATAAATAGTGAATTTTGACAAGGAAAAAAGGGTCGGCTTTCAGCTAACGTGTTGGGAGCAAGATGGGTTCAGGGCTAGTGAAAGTAAGGGTTTAATCAAGGCAGTGAGGCCTGGTCTGCGTTGTTCCCCACCAGGGCCCACTGGCACACCTCCTGTGACCAAGAGATTTTTTTATCTCTTTTTTTTTTTTTTTTTCCCCCTCTCCCCTCTCCTTTCCAAGGGCAAACCTTTCAAGGAGAAGCTGCGGGTTACAGCATGGAAACACTAATCATCGTTATACTGGCTCCTGTGATCGTGCTGATAGTTTTTTCTGCAGTAGCTGTGCTGATCATCCGGAGAATACAGAAAAACCATATGGAGAGGCTCAATTCTAGGGATGCAGAATATGGCACAATTGAGGGACTCATTGCATCAAATGTTGGAGACAGCACGTTGGCAGTAAGTAACCTGTGTGTGTGGAGAAAATTAGTGTGAGCTTTCTTCACTTCTGAGCTCCCTGCTCGTATCCTCCAAAGGTGGCCACATCAGTAACAGGAGCTTTTGCTGCTGGGGGATGCCACGTAGCATCAGAGCTCCTGTGGTGACATCCCTCTGCTTGCAGTGGAATGCAACCAGAAGACAGCTTTTGCAAGTACAGCTCCTTTGACCTGGAGAATCGCTGTAAACCGGAGGCAAACTGTTCATGCTTCTAGAAGCAGTGTCTGAACAGCAAAACAGTATGCCTGGTTGGTGGGTAGCCTGAAGTGAAACGAAAAATGCAAAAGGCAGCCTGAAAGGCTGGAAAAGGTGTGATGTTAGGGGAAGGAGAAGATACAGATATTTTTAACTTTTAAAAACTTCAAGCCTGACTCCCATGATCTTAGTAGCAGGGTTCTTGCATGACTAGGAAATTAGTGAATTTTTGTTGATAGAAGAGCGATAAGAATTTTAAGAAATGAGAACTGCTTACTCAAAAATCAGTTTTTAAAATAAGTTCTTGTTCACACAGTCTCTGGAAAATAAAATGACATGGGGAAGTGTTTCCTTTTTAGAGACTTAATGTATCTTACCCTTTCACTTGAGGCTAGAAGAAAAAGTGTTCCCAGCAGCTTTCCCATGTTTTATCGAAACTGAGCAAGTGAGGCTTCAGAGGCAGCTGGAGTGTTTGTTTGAGACCAATGCAAAGGGAAGTTTCCTTCTCCTTGCATTTCTAAGATAAAATCTCTCCAACATGAAGAGGTTGGAAAACGCTTTCAGTGCTTTCCCGCCATCACGTGCTTTCACTGCAGGGTTGAAAAGTAGCTAAGGAAAAACGGTCCAAAGCACAAATATTTTTTAATAATATGCTGCTAAATACATTGACTAGGTATTTTATTGCTGTGTTTCTCTCTGTAGGAGAGAGAAACAGAAATGGGTATTTAAATGAGGAATTACCTTTGGTATCTTCCTTAGCCCAATGATTTTTCTAGATGCTACATGTTTGTATATATTCAGAGAGCAACAGGATGAGAAGACTGTATGTTAAGCACATAAAAAAAAAAAAAAAAAAAATCAGCTAAGAAAGTCCCTGAGCTGAATGTTCTTGGAGGCTGGGAGAGAGGCAGAGTATCATGTATGTTGAAGTATTCTTGTATTTGCTTCTAGTTCACTCCACTTCTAGTATCCCAGTGCCCCTTTATACTACCATATGTCTAATACCCCTCTACATCTACTACCCCAATTCACCTCACCTGTAGTACCCTAATAAAGGGCACCGCTTTTGGGTGCGGTCAGAGCAAGAACGGGATCTAGAGGGGCCTCAGAGTGGCCGTGCTGGTACCAGAGCTTGGCTTTTCAGTGCTGGTTTCCCTGGTAAGGCAGGGCAGTGGGAACAGCCTCCCTCCCTCCTAGTGCTTGAAACCTCGCTGCAGGCTCAAGGGTGGTGCAAGCTGCAGCAGCTTTCTGCTCCTGCCCTGCTATTTTGCTTCAGCTGTTTTTTTTTCAGATGGCTTTGGCTCTCTCTAATGAGCCAGGAGACTTGAGTCTGTGTTACTTTTTAAAACAACCAGTTTTGATACATTCACCATGAACCAGGGATGAGTGCAACTGGTTATCTGTCGTTGAGCGCTGACTTCCAGCTTTTACCGGCTCTTATCTCTTATCAGTGCAAGACCATTTCCATTCCATTTGCAAACCTTTTGCACTTCAGGTCATTTAATGTTACTTAGAAACGGTGATTAAACCGAAGAAGAATAAATCAAAATTCTTTTTACAAGAAATTGGAGAAGTTGCTAACTGTAAAAGTTTGCTCTAAAGGAGCTGTTTTGTTTTGTTCTCAGCTGTCAGACCCGCTTAGCTTTGTGATTGCAGTGCCTCTGGTGTGCCTCCTGAGTGCTGCTGATGTAAAAAAAGTAATTGATAGTTCCTTGTTTCTAAATGTTCATCTAAACACTAAATCTTTTTAAATTCCGGATTTTTCTTCTCCATTGTGTGCTTTAAATTGCTGGTTTTGTTACACGTTAGATTAGTTTACATTGAGGATTAGTCTCCATAGTGTAACAAATGCTTAAAGCCCTAAGCTTCCTAATGGGGAATGGAAAGAGCTGTGTCCTCTTCAAATCTTGTTTTTACAGTTGCTGCAGATAAGGGTTCTGTGGTGGGTTTTTTGTTGTTTTTGTTGGGTTTTTTTTTTCTTCTGATACAAGCAGGAAGGAAAAGGAGTTCTCGGTTTGTATTGAAAAACAAAACAGCAATCTCCTGTCATTCTTGAATTATCTTTTTCTTGAGCACTCATTTAAAAAGTTGTTAGGAGAAATGAGATTTCATCGGATCTGGTTAAAGTCCAGTAGTGCAGTTTGCTGGAAATATTAGAAAGTTAATTATGCTTTTGCTTTTTATCCTATTTTCCTTTTTGAAGGAAAAAAAAGTCCAGTAATAACAGTTGTTAAAGCTTTGAACTAGTATGGATGCCCTAGCCATAAAAGTAGCTGGGTATTAGCATTTTAAAGACTAATAGGATTTTAACATTCAATTAGGTCTCACTCACGGTTTTTTATAAGCTTACAGTTTAAAGTCTCATTTCCATGCACTAAAAATACAAGAAACTGAGAAAAGCTTTTTGAGAAGGACTTGTTACAGAAAGTTTTCAGGAGTATCAATGACATATCTAGTGTACACATTGTTTATTTTAAAACCGTTTTCAGTTATAACTAACTGCACCAAACTTGAATAGTTTGGATCAAAACTTCCCATGACTTACCTACCACAGAATTGACTTTTTTTTTTTGAGGGACTGTTCATCTAGCATGGTTCAGCCACTTTAGGGAAGGAGACTTACAATAAATTATTTGGGTGTTGTCTTTT
Organism: Strix uralensis; assembly: GCF_047716275.1. Classification (NCBI taxonomy): domain Eukaryota; kingdom Metazoa; phylum Chordata; class Aves; order Strigiformes; family Strigidae; genus Strix; species Strix uralensis. Next base: position 45,315,254 of record NC_133977.1, on the reverse strand, counting down.
AAAGAAGTTCTAATTTGGGGCAGGGACTTACAACCTGGCAGGCTGCCTGCACAACTGCACAGTATTGCATGATTTCCTTTCTCTTCTCTGTTACTAAATTAATTGTTAGCACTTATATTTGGGATTTGGCTGCGGAAGCAGAGGTGTCCAGTGGCATGAAGGTGCCACGTGGTTTTTAGGACACCTGAGCGAGTGTGATGGGTGTGACACAGGACCTGTGGATAGCTGCCCGTCTCTGGGACGGTGGCTGGAGGTTCAGCTGGGCACAGCAGGCAGGGCAGCCTGGCTGCGGAGAGGCTCCCGCCCAGTCGGCAGCACGGTGGGCACGCAGGATCAGGCCGGTGAGGATTGCCGCCACAGCCTTCCTCCTGCCCTCCTGCGCCGCTGCAGCTGGAGCGCCGCTTTGCAAGGGCACGTAGTTCCACAAATTCACGCTTGGACTCAGCAGGGAGGACGGTGCGGGGGCGACGGGGCCTGGATGCTGTGCTGGCACACCCGCTGGTGCAGCCCTTCCCGGAGGGTTTGGTTTCGGGGTGCTCACCCGGCTCAGCCACCGAACCACATGGCGGGGGAGAGCGCAGCAGTGAAGCAAGCCTGCGGCCCCGCTGAGCTCAGCGGCCTTGAACACATAATTAAAAACTGAAAAGGAAAACGCTTCGCCAGCAAGTGTTGCTCACGCTGGTGGTGTCGGTGGCCAGTGGTGGCTGGCAGCTGGTGCCTCTCTGGTCCAGGTGCCCCCGAGACCGCCCTGGCTGCGAGCGCCAGGACCGAGCTGTGGGCTGTCCCCTCTCCATGCGGCTTACACGGACCCAAGAGACACCTGTCTGGAGGGTGTTTTTCAGCAAAAATTATTCCCCTCCCCATATTACTTCAGACAAAATGGTCAACTGAGCACAAATTGTGTGCAGGCAATGGATTAAGAAGGTTGTATCACAGGAATATGTTGGTTTTATCTGTCTTACCATTTCAATTAGAAACTTTCAGCTGTGACTGTTTCTGAAGTGTTTACAGTAATAAAAGTTCAAAGTTTTGAATGGCTGTTTCTAATACACATTTATTCACAGGGATTTGTAAAATAGATTTTGAGAGTATCTGATGCCACAGATCAGTGGGGCTGGGATGTGACCTTAGCTCTAGTTAGTGAAAACACATCTGTGGTGCTGTGCCCTTGTAGTCATCTTTGCTAGGAAGAATGGGGAAAGTCTGCAGGAATGTTCAAAAGTAAATGTTGGGGTTCTTTCTGCCAACTGTATAGGGATGAAGGTCTTAAGTATAGAAGTCAGAGAAAGTAAGACTATTTCTTTTTGACATGGCTCAGATTACTGCAAGACATAGTAATTTGGTGTGTGGGGGGGAGAAGTTGATATTAACCTGTTTGAAGTAGGTGACATACAGAATTGAGAGAGCACAAGCTAAGTGAGAGAACAACAAAGTGCTGAAAAAGGGTGGAATTTCACTACAGAGGCTAGCTTGTAGGCTATGGGTAAGCTTCCAGGTTCACAGGCAGTAAATTTATTGTAACTTATTTATTAAACAAAATGATCTATTTATTAAACAAAATGATACTGTAATGCCAAGTATAAGATAGAGACAGAATAAGAGAGCTGAGAATGAAATGATACTTGATTTGTTTGCTGTTCCTTATTGTGTTGTTTCTAAAACTTCCAGCAGAAGGTGATTATGCTCGAGTTACAGCTCCCCTGCCAGTCTCTTCTGTGCATGAGATGTTCCTCAAAGTGGTATAATCTTGCGAAGAGCGTTCTCTGTCCACCTGTGCAGTAACAGCAATGGGGTCTTCATCCTCAGCAAGCAAATGGCATCACCAGAGCCGTTGAGATGCCAGGGACTTTTAACTGAACCCGTCCTGTGCCGTGGTGCACCTTTGTGCATTCAAATGGGGAAAAAAGGAGGTTTCTCATGGGTTGTAAACTTCTGCTTTTCCTTTTGAACAGGATTTATTGGACCATTCCTGCACATCTGGAAGTGGTTCTGGACTTCCTTTCTTGGTGCAAAGAACGGTGGCTCGCCAGATCACACTTGTAGAGTGTGTAGGTTAGTATAATTCTTGTTTGCATCTAGTGCTAATTCTTGGTAACGAATGTAGAGAGAAAGCTTTATCTCCCATCCTAATCAACTGGTTTTCCTCAGTTGCTTATATAATATATGAAACTCCTCAGGCTTTGGCTTATGAAACATACTTGGTTTTGGAAAGCAAAATGAAAAAATTTCTTTCAGATCTATGCAGAAGAAAGGGGCAAATATTATCTGTGCTTTATGATTGAAAAATGTAAGCTTTGTTCAGCGATGTTAGAAAAGACAAACTAGGCTTGTCTGGGTACTTTGTAAGCTAAATAAACTGTTTTTAGAAAAGCAAGCTCAATTTGAAGTTTGAAACTGTCAAACTGTGAAACTTTTGTTCATTAAATGGTGTTCAATTAGAAAGCTTTAGAATTAGGAAAGGATCATCTGGATTTGAGATCTGGAGTTAAAGCATCAAGCAAAGTGACTAACATGGCATTTAGGAACAAAACCAAACCCCACAGCAAAAACCCTGTGACTTTGTGCCATGAAAATGGGAACATGAGTGTTTTGCAGCTTCCTTGCTTTGCGCTGTTGCTTTGGGACCATGCAGGCAGTGAGGGCAGTGAGGTACTGCTGCTGCTCTTTTCCCTCTGAAAGAGAGAATCTCTAGTAATTCGTCCCTAAAACTCTTCTGGGTCTTTAGTTTTTTGTAGGACTTCAGTGTTAATTTTACAGAGCCATTAAATTTTTCTTCAGCATATATATATATATATATATATAAAATTAATTGAATAGTGTTAAAATTGAATTTAGTAATTTTAGGAAGCATTTGGGTCAAAGATACCCTGAGGCAGTGATATTGAGCCAAGATGCCTTACTGGCACTTGAGTGGTGAGGAAGGCATGATAATGATTGATGCTAGTAGGAAAAAAAGGCTGTTTTCAATATGTGTTATGCTGCTGCTTCAGTGATTTGAACTCAGAACAGGTTAACACCTTCCTGTAAGTCACTAGAAGTTTTAACTCATCAGGGTGTTAAATCAAGCCTGATTAAACCAGATGAATCTGTGAATCTGTAGGGACTGGGCCTACATTTTACCAGTGTTTCTGTGCTTTTGGCTTATAGCATGTATTGAGTAGGCACAAACGTTCACACTTGCATTAAATCCAAGTGTAAGTCTTCTGATGCTCTGCGATTTCTCTTCATCAGAAACTGTAGAATATGGTATGGATGATGATTTTGCCTGCGACACGGAGACATCTTTTTGTGTGTGTATATACATGTGAATAGTGTGTCTCTGGAATTACGCCTGCTCCCAAGTTAACTCAGACTGGCACAATTTCCAGAGACCATGTGTTTTAGCCTGTACAGCAGAACCAGATGAAAGCGCTTGTGTAGGGAGTCTCTTCTGGGTGACAGCACTGAGACGCCAGTGCTGGGTGTCTCTTCATTTGGTTGTACCTGCTGTGGATTCCTACGTGCCTCCAGAGACCGCTGGGCAGCAGAGTTTGGATGTTTATAGTGGTCAGCTCTAGCACAGCTTGTTGCACGAAGCCTGAGGCTGTCGTATTCAGGCTGTGATGGAAATGGCAATGACCGGAGCTTTTGTGCTGTGCTTTGTCCTGGATGTTGCTTTCCTCTTGGGTACTTCATTTCATACATTTCTTCTAAGCTATTTGGATAAAAAGCTTGGTGTGCAGAGAGTGTGTCCTGATCTCCACAGGACAGAGGTGGGGGTTTGGGTTTTTCATGGGGTTTTTTTAATCCTTTTTTGTTTGTGGGTGGGTTTTTCGTTTTGTGTTTTTTGTTTGTTTTGGTTTTAAGTCATCGTTCTGCACTGTGTGTGTCTGGCTGTGCTGACTGGTTTTGCAAGGGCTGATGTAATGGAAATGTAAAGGCTGTATCCCCAGCATTATGTATCCTTCCTGTCCTCCTAGCTTCAGAATTCCTAGCTGTATCTGTATTGCGTGCACTGGCCTTGCAGCATGCCGCAAAAGCGCTTTTGTGGCTGGTGGTTGAGTGATTACACCTGCCCTGTACAAACACTCTGCGTACTGGACCAGCGTGCAAGGAGGAGGGTTCCATGTTCTCGGAGCTCGCGCTTGAAAACAAACAGGGAATTTGAGGGACTGGAGCACAGCATGACTGTAAAGTGGTAAAAAGTGTACGCAGGGGTGATCAAACTACATCAGTGTGACATTTGGGCCATGACTGATTTTCCATCCTATGAGCTGATCCTGTCCTTCTGCCCTGGGAAGATTGTTAGTTGACAGCTTCTGTCTTTTTTCTCCCCCCAGGAAAGGGCCGTTATGGAGAAGTTTGGAGGGGTCAGTGGCAAGGAGAAAATGTTGCTGTGAAGATCTTCTCTTCTAGGGATGAAAAATCCTGGTTCAGGGAAACTGAATTGTACAACACTGTATTGCTGCGACATGAAAATATATTAGGTAAGTAGGACAACCTCACTCACGTACCCTCAGGTAGGTGGTGTAAAGGTGAGTTACCTGAGCAGTGCCCCTGCAGAGCGCTGCAGGTTTGCCACATACCTTCCAGTCTTTGAGATGAGGCTCTTGTGTTTGCGGTAAACAGTTGAAGGGAAATTTTAAGGGGGAGGCTTGCCAGGAGGGTGCTGAAATCTGAGTCTCAACTGGAGAAGGTGTTGTAGCAACCATGAATCACTGTCCTCCTGCAATATTCCAGCAAGAAGCAGTCAACCAGATTAATCAGTGGTTGGCAGCACAGTGTGTAGAGAAGAACGGAGGTACCACAGACCCACCTGCTAAGAATTCACCCCTGCAGCTCTTGTTGCAGGGCGGCCAAAGAATGTGGCACAATGTGTGAGGTGGAGAAGATGGGGTGTTTTCTTAGAACTTCAGTTCACCTGGGAGAAGTGGAGAAGAAGTGGGGAGGAGTTTATAATGAGATATAAATATTTGATACTTCTCCTTGTGCCTGAATAAAGTGCAGTGTGAATCCATTATTTTCTTCTGTTTAACTGTCTTGCTCAGGGTCAAACTAAGCTCCTTTGGTGTTTAAACTTCAACTATAGTTGCCCCTGTATGATCTATCTCACTTCCCTGTAAATATGAAAGTATGATGATTTTAATCTTCTGCATCACTTGTGCCTCATGTGCTCAGTTCTGAGAGCTTAGAAAATGGCTTTTTTGTGTTGTGAGCCATGGCTGAAGTTTAAGTGGCCTTTTTGATTCCTAGTATGGACTGATGTGCCACCTTTACAAATAAAAGCAGCAGCGTGTATTCTGAGTGCTGACATGACCTCACCCGCAATCTGTCTGTCTTCAGTCAGCTTTACTTGGGCTCCTTATTCTTGTTTCTTGTCAGAGAATATTCCTTGGCTCTATAGCTCACCCTGCTAGATGTTTGTCTAATGTTTCCTGAAACAGCTCCTTTGTTACTACAGAAATAATTTGGTGGCCTCCTGAAAGGTGAATTATTGAACTTTCCTTCCCAAGAGAGCAAGTAACTTGGCTGAAATTACATTACACATTTCCCATGTTCCTCTGTCTGTGTATAGTCTTTCTTAATAACTGTCAAATTTGTTGGCTATTTTATAGAATTTTTTTAGATGCAATATTAAACAATATCACAGATTACAAAAGTGTCATATTGTGCAGAAATCTGACTTCAGGAGAGAAAGTAGTGGGTGTTCTTGCTGACAAATGTCATATGTGGGCTTTTAATAAACATGATTTGTTCCTCTAACTTGGGAATAAAACTTTTGCTGCTTCCCAGATAAAGCTGTTGAGGTCAACCGTATGCTGATAGACAACAAATTCGGAGGGAGCTGCTCCTGAGTTTTGGGTTCAGTTTTAAGACGCCACATTTTTTTTGAAAGCAGTTTTTGAGGTTCGTGGGTTTTGAAGAGAAATTTTTCTCAGTTCCTTTGTAGAAAACCATTGTGAAATGCAGCTCTGATGCATACAGGTGCTCTGCCTTACTTCACCCTGGAAGTAAGTTGCACAGCAGTTGACCTGTCTAGTATTTGAAGTAGAAGAGTTACTACTATTCCATGTTCTTTGCAATGCTGATCTTCTGGTGCTGCCACACTCTCCTTAGCCCTCTGCCGCTTGCTATGGCCCATGGCTCAGCTGCGAGCTCTGGGGAGCAGTTAAGATGCGGCGTTTGGAGCCTGCAGCAATTCAGAGCAGCCCCATAGGTCTGATCTCTTGGGCTGCAGCAATCCCTTGGCACCTTTCAAGCAGCCGCAGATCCTTGGAGAGCGGGTTGTTGCTGTGGTGGGGTGGGATTTGGTCAGCCTGTTTCGTCAGAGGGGTGTGATGTTCCAGTGGGACAGCAAGCCTTTGGCATGTCTCTGAAGAGACTTACCTTTGATGTAGGTGTGAAGCTGGCACAACATAGAATGTCTGTTTATGTGACATGTACATGAAACGCATTTAACCCTTTTCTCATCAGCCTGCACTGGCTGCTTGTTGTCCTTAAAAAAGGAGATCACTATTTATGACTTGTGAGGTATTGTTTCTTCCCAGTGTGATCCTGTTGAGTGGACAGCACATGTGCTGCAGCCTGGTGGTCTTCTTGTTTAGCTGGAAACTTCTCCATCCCCAAGTCCTTCAAAAAGAAGGAAAAAAATATAGTATTTTTTTGAAGTATGTTGTCCCAACGAATAGTTGTTTGGTATGACTGACAAAATACATAAATATGTTCTTGTGAGTAGACTTGAGTTAGAGTTCCAGAATGCTCAGCTGTCTTTTCATCATAGTGTAATACGTGCAGTCTGGTTTCAGTTCAGTACAGCGTGGAAAAGTTTTAATTAAACAGTTTTAAATTGCAAGAGGGGCGTAGTAGTATCGATCCTTTTTGTGGGGGGAGTCTTGAAGGAGCTCTGTCATTTTATCTTGTTTCTCCTTTCTTCCTCCTCTCTTTCTAGGTTTTATTGCATCTGATATGACTTCCAGAAACTCTAGTACCCAGTTGTGGTTAATCACCCACTACCACGAGATGGGGTCTCTCTATGACTACCTACAGCTCACTACCCTGGACACCGTCAGCTGCCTCCGCATTGTCCTCTCCATAGCCAGTGGGCTCGCACATTTGCACATAGAGATATTTGGAACCCAGGGGAAACCTGCCATTTCCCACCGGGACTTGAAGAGCAAAAACATCCTCGTGAAGAAAAATGGACAGTGCTGCATAGCCGATTTAGGTGAGTTCACTTCCATGCCCATGCGCTCGGTACCTTGGGTGACACCTGCTGTTGGAGCTGGGAGGTGGCTGGCCCGGTGCTCCAGGTAGCCGCGCCCCCTCGGTTGGTGACCGGCCCTGCGCCCCGGTAGCCACACGCCCCGGTCCCGCGCCGCTGCGGGCGCTGGCAGCAGCCGCGAGATGGCGCCGGCGGCCCGGCCCTGACATGACGTGGCGTCGCTGCCCGTCGGCCCGGGCCTGCCCCGCGCGCTCCGCTCGCTGCTCAAATCCGTTCGTGGGCCCCAGCAGCAGCAGATGTTACACTGCAGCTCGTTTCCGAACTAAGAAATGGCCTGAACCGTGCGCTCGCTGGCCCAAGCTCCGTCGGTCCATCCGGCTTGAGCTGTTTGCCAGATAATTCAGCAAGCCCAGAGTCGGGTTCTCTGTGACCAGCAGGTGTTGGACTTTAAGCCAGTAGGATGCTGAGAACAGTTGAAACAGTGTGGCTCGTTCACCCCTCGGGGTATAGAATCTAGAATGGTTTGGGTGGGAAGGGACCTTAAAGCCCATCCAGTCCCACTCCTCTGCCCCGGGCACTAGCCCAGGTTGCCCAAAGCCCCGTCCAACCTGGCCTTGAACCCTTCCAGGGAGGGGGCAGCCACAGCTTCTCTGGGCAACCTGTGCCAGGGCCTCACCACCCTCACAGGGAAGAATTTCTTCCTTAGCTCTCATCTAAATCTGCCCTCTGTCAGTTTAAACCCGTTACCCCTCATCCTATCCCTGCCCCCCTGATCAAGAGTCCCTCCCCCCTTTCCTGTAGCCCCTTTCAGTCCTGGAAGGCCGCTCTAAGGTCTCCCCGGAGACTTCTCTTCTCCAGCTGAACCCCCCAACTCTCTCAGCCTGTCCTCATGCGGGGGTGCTCCAGCCCCCCGAGCGTCTTCGTGGCCTCCTCTGGCCCTGCTCAAGCAGGTCCGTGTCCTTCTGATGTATGTCTGACAATATTTTTTGCTTTTCTCCGACAACAAGGGATAAAATAGCAGTAGAACAATAGTATTGAGGAATCATTGGCTAGACAAAAAGTGTGTCAGGAGATGGGATTTCTTTCCAATAATAATTCCACTGCATAGTTCTTATCACTCTTGCCTGAGGGACGTGAGAGACACACACACGGAAAACATGAAAGCCATACACCTGGGCCTATCTAAATTTGCAGAGGGAATAGTAAGTAAAAAATGGAGCAGTCAGCTGAAAATACGAAACTTCAGAGATTGGCTTTTAAATAAATTTGTAGTTCACACTGAGGAGGGGCAGCACATACTGGCATTGATTAACATCACACTAATTAAGTGAAATCTACCACATCATTTATCTAAAGGCTTCAAATACTTAAGAGATTTTCTGGAGGGCACAGCAAGGAACATTTCCCACTTAGTTTTTATGGTGGCAAAATATCTATTTTTTAAAATGTGAAATCCTCAGGTGTGTGTCTGACATGTTCTTTGTTCCTTATCTGTAAAGGAGAGTTACCAAAGAGTTTACTGCTTTTGGTATATATTCATGCCCCTCTTTTTCTGTATAGTTTTGTCTTTTTTTTCCTCCTCTGGTCTCCTTCCCTGTTTCAACACATGCACCAAAGTGGCACTTAGAGACTGGTAGGTATGAGCAGATGGAAAGATTCACTGCACTGCTCAGAGCTAGGCTGGACTTGGCTTCTGTTGGTCATGCCAGGTTCTGGACCTGCAAGGTACCTGTTAAGAGTAGGCGTCGGCTCTGCAGGGAAGAGGAGTACAGTTGCTTTGGTGCACATGTTGTGTTTGTTCTGTGGGCAGCCAGGGCGCCGCACGCCGAAGCGCAGCGTGGCTGGGTGGTGGTTGCTGTTCAGGCCTCGTCCTTCTGTCTGGCAGCCAGGGCAAGAGCTTTGGGCAGCGGCCGCTTGTCCTTCCGCGGGTGTGCTGGAAACCAGCGTTTGGAGCAGAACCCAAGCGCCCCGAGCTGCAATTACAAAACTGCCTGTCTCCAGTATGTTCAAGCTAAGCAGAACTGTGTGGTAAAGTCCAAGGATGGATGTCAGTCTCGCTTCAGTCTCTCAGCACTGTGGAAAAATTCTGCCCTTCTACTTCTAAAGCAATGCACATGCGTGGTAATAGGTCTTACTTGGGCAACTTCATAGAACAGCAGAGTAACGCTTATACAAAAAGAAGAAAAAGCCCAGCCCTCCTCTTCCTCCCTCCTTCCCCTTGCCCCTCCATGTAGAGCAGTGGATGTCTGTTTGAAGCAAACACTGGTGCTTGTAAGGAAGGTGCAGAGAATGCTAACAAAACCTATTTGTTCCATTTTTGTTTCTAGCAGGTACTACAGTATACTAAAGAGGATTTTTTGGTGTCTTGAAAACCAATGTGTTACATCACTTTGTATTCCTGTCAAGCGTTTTTTTTTTTTTTGAAAAGAATTAGTATCTTAAAAAGCTACTGTGACAAGCACTTATGCACCCTGAAGTTAAATGTGCATTGAGATCTCCGGAGGTGAAAAGAAACTGAAGCAGAGCAGTAACTGAAGCAGAGCAGTATCTGCTTCCCAATGCTCAGAAACAGCACAGATGCCACTGGGATGAGAACCTGATTACAACATTGTTGTCCCCTGACCTTATTGCAACACTTTCTTAGTTTGTAGTGTGCAGGATGCTGACTTGCATCCCTCAGCTTTAAACCTTTGACCTGTCAGTCTATCAAATCTGGTTTGCCCAATTTGGATGGAGCATTATGGTTTTTATCAAAGCATTCTCCAAAGTCTTGAAGTTTTCAGAATTTGCCAGGAAATCTGTTTTCTAACCTTTGTTTCCAGTGTGCAAGGTTTTTTTTAAAAATTATATTCCATACATATTGTATTCTATAAGTTAGTATAAATATAAACAAATACATAAATTTTTTTGTGTGTGTAAATATGACAAAAATACTTCTATCTGGAGGGCAGGCTTTCCAGATTATCTCCTCAGCAGTCAGGAGGTTAGTAGATGGTATCTTTCTAGAGGTGCCATAAGCATTTTCTTAGCAGCTTGAAATTACTTGAAGTGCATTTAAATTGTAGGAAAGCGTTTTCCAAATTTTTGTTACAGTAAAGTACGGACTGTTTTTTGGAAAAAAGAAAAATATCTGGTGATAAGTTAATATTCTGTGTGACTGAGTAAAAGTGCTTTAAGTTTCATCTGAAACTCAGTGGTAAACAGTTTGTGTTATTCTTACAAGATTTGTTGAGGAAATTAGGGAGAGTTTGTGTCCTCTTTTCTATTGCTTAGTTATGTCATGCACCTGTTGCTGTTCAATTTGCAGTGCTCTGTTTACCAGGGCAAAATGAGTACTCTGTGTTTCCAAATTTACAGTAATTTAGTCCCTTGCATAATGTTCTTTGCTTAAATGTTTAGTAATTAGTAGAAACCAGGTAGAGTGGTTTTGACTGACTGATTTTTAGATCAGCTTGAGGATGTTTATTTTTCAAGGTACTGCAGATATGGTGTTTTTTATTTTCCAGCCTTATTTTTTTTAACTTGTGTATATCCATCATGCAGTGTTTTTCTCTTTTTCCCCACAGTTCAGATATATCCACCTACCTAAAAGTTCTATAAATAAATTTGAATGCTGTGTAAAATTGTTTTCTTCTAAGTAACAGATGCTTGTCCTTCTGTGTATACGTGCCTAGAGCGCTGGTGACATCCAGTGGCTGCAAAACACTTAATGACAACATTTTGCAACAGTGCAATAACGTGCTTAATGGTAATCCCTGAGGAGATAATTGGTCTAAGTCTGCGGACACAGTGGCTGTTTTTGATAGCTAGTTTGGAGCTGACCCAGTTGGTCTTTGGACAGTTGGACTCTCAGCTCCTTCTTTTTAAGAAACTGTCTGATGGGTGTCACTGCTCACATGTAATGTTAAACATACGCTGCTAGAGTTTTAAAGGGGACTCAACAGTGACTTATCTTTTTCTGTCCTTCAGGCCTTGCGGTTATGCACTCCCAAAGCACGAATCAGTTGGATGTGGGGAACAATCCCCGCGTGGGTACGAAACGCTACATGGCTCCAGAGGTCTTGGACGAAACTATCCAGGCAGACTGCTTTGACTCCTATAAGAGGGTCGATATCTGGGCTTTTGGGCTGGTCCTTTGGGAAGTAGCTAGGCGCATGGTTAGCAATGGTAAGTATTTGGGACTCCTTTACTTGTTTTTAGAAGGGGTTAAGCAAATGGCAATTCCAGCAAAGCATCTGCCACCAAAATGCCTGGGGTGCACAGCAAGGTACTGGACCTCCAAAGTATTTTGATTCCTGCCAGTTTGCTGCCTGGGGTGAAGTTGTTGGTATGTTGGGTACAGTGGCCAAATATTGTCATTTCTGTTAAGGCAGAGAAGAAAAAGGGTCCCCTGCTACATTCTGAATTGTGATGAGAAGTAATTCATACCAAATAGTTAAGATTTTAGATCGTAAAGTTTGTAAACTTTTTTCCATGTGTCGTTAAACTGTAGTGAATACTTCTAGGTGGCTGTTTCTCGTGACAAAACCTAAGGAACAGGAGGAAAATATGTAGGAAGTGAAGAAGTGATCAGAATTCAGGGGTGCTCTTGCTTTACCAAGTTAAATGCACTCACAAAGCAGGCCTTGGTCAAAGTACAGTTCTGCCTGGGGAAGTGCCCCTGCAGTCCTGTTCTGCAGCATGCGGCGGTGCTTCGTGTTTCCTTGGCGAGGGTGTCTGAATATCAGAACCTTTAAGCTGGGTATTGCTTGGTGTGATTTCATGTCCTTGTCAGTTCAGAAGTCCTCTCTGATTTCTGGATCTCAGGGTGTGCTCCCTGGACCCCAGCAGAGAGGGGAATGCTGAAGATGCCCTTCAGGTGTGTCTGCAGACCCTGGCAGTGATGGGTTGTTGACACGAGGTGTTTAAATCTGAGGAAATTCGGGATCGTCATACACATTTATTTGCTCTGTGTCTAATCTAGTCCCACTAAAGCCAAATCTGGGATTCTGTAACTGACATCAGACAGTGGGTTTATTTTCCTCAAGACGAGTAGCCATTTGTTTGCCACGGTACCTCCAAGCCCTGATGGTAGGTTGGATCCCCGCGGGGCAGCTGGGGTTGGTGCCTGCCAGTGTAGGATCCAAGGAGGAACTCGTGTGAAGGAGGCATGGTCAGAACAACAGGCAATAGTCGCAAACTGAAGACTTGAGGGGTTTTTTTTGGTGGGAACTATTGCAAATCAGAAATCAAGGGAAGACTCTGGAGGAAAGGATGCAGATAGCTTTGGAGATGTTCTCAAAGAGCAGCTGTCAAGAGCCAAAGTGGGGAGTAGGAGCGGTTTTGTGGAGGGTTGGGTGCGAGGGAGCGGGGAGTGTGCAGAGGTAGGCTGCAGTAAAGTGTGACAGCTGCTACAGGGTAACAAAGCCTGGCTTATATTCTGGTGGAGGTTAAGGCACTGGCCTCACACTATTTCTCATGCGTTATCTCCCCTCTATTACCTGACCTCTCAGGCAGGATTTCCACTGGGGTGTTACACTGGACTGCAGGGAGCGGGGACAGGACAGGTGTGTGTGCAACAGCTCCAGAGGCAAACAAATGCTGTTGTTCTATTAAAGTACAGGACTACTTCTAAATATGAACCTTTTACCTCATCTGTTATCTGTTGGTGGCCAAAACTGTGAGTAAAAAAAAAAAAGGTACTGCTCCCTTGTTGAGCATAGTTCTCAGCACAGCAGCCACAGGCAGCTATAGTTGTCTCCAGAAACACTGCAGTGGGGCTCGTTATGAGCAGGCTGCTGGAAGGTGACACTTCTGAGAAGATTTGCAGACCTTCCGAGCTTGCCGGGAGATTCTGTGGGGCCTGGAGCACTGTCCCAAGCCCCGGTCTTCTCCAGGACGCTTACAGGGTGCTTAAACAAAGCTGACTTGGTGGCAGCAGAATGCCTGGAGTAGGTTCAGGGGGCTGGTTGAAGTCCTGGCAAGCCTGCGAGCTTGCTTTGGCAGCTCTGAAGAGATCCGGGGTGGGTGTGCTCTGACCAGGAGAGCAGGGCAGTTGGGGGTGTCAGCGGTTCTGGGGAGATGCCGTGGCAGGGTCTGTAGAGAGCAGCTGGGAGCTGGCGGCAGCCACGGGACTGGCTCCAGGAGCCGAAGGGAACTTCCCGAGGCTCTGTGCGGTGGCTGGAGCTGAGCTCAGGACTTGGCTGTCCTTCTCCCTTCACTGTCAGGAGAGTTGCTTGAAGGCGTATACAGCAAAAGGAACAGGTTTTGTTCTGATACAAGAGCATGTGTCAGCTGAATCAGTGTGGTGATGATCTCGGGTGAAGGTGTATGTGGTTAATTAGGGAAAGTCTTGTGAGTGCATGGTGTTAATTTTTCTTATGATGTCCTCAACTTATTGGCAAATGTATGTTGTAGGCAGTTATAAAGACTCACTCATTGCATTTCCCAATGTTTGGAGACCTCTGGGTTGCAGTTCATGTCAGTGTGAGTGCCTTGAGAATTTAAGCTGTAGCTTCATTGTTCTCAGCACAGTCTTATATCCTGCACGTCTGTCCCAGCAGTCACAGAATATTTACCTGAGCTACTTTTGAACTAGTGAGCTTAGACTGTGCTGGCAGCTTCTCTGAGCTGTGTGAACCTCGGTGTGGACTGCAGACCTACCAGAGTGATGGGTAAATGATTTAGTAATTTGATTTAGGCTGAGGTCAGTGCCCCTGTGGAAGCACTTCTAATGCTAATACAGATATGTCGTGACATTGGTCATGCCAATAAAGTCTTAAGACTTTACCTTAAAGCTTAAGTTTAAGACGATGGTGATGCTAATTCCACAGTACTTATTTCCAGTTGCTCTGTGTTTCTGGCTGTTGCCGAAAGTAATTAAAATTTCCTTGCACTGGTTTGAAATGGAGTAAACATTTTCTCTCAAATCTGAGCTGTGTGGAAATGGTTTCTTCATCAGGTGGTCACTCAGATAACCCTGTTTGATCTGTAGTAAGACTTTGGCACTGGGTGTGAGCGCGCTGAGGTCAGGCAAGTGTGCTGCTGTGGCCTGGGTGACAGTGTATCTGAGGTGGGCTAGAGGCGCTTGGCAGTTACCTGTGCTGGAAACTTTTGCTGCTGTCCCGTACTAGTGGGCACTTGTCATCTCATTTACTGGGTGGAAATTCAGAGTCTGTTCTAGTGAGCCAGCCTGGCTTAGTATGTCAGTTCGTGGAGACTCTGAAGGTGTTGTAATCTGACTGTAAGTCTGATAGTATTTAAAGTTTTAAAGTTTTATTTTTAAATTTTTAGGGGGTTTAATGTTTATTTTTAAATTTTTTATATTTTATATTTTATAATTTTATATTTTATATTTTAAAAAAAAAACTTATCTAATGGTCTTCAAGGTTGACACGGTGATGATTCTCAGTACTTTCCTGTCACGGTTTAGTGTAAGGAGGGAAATGTGGTAGGAACCTCCTTCTCCACAACCAAGAACACTTGTGTATTGTCTTTGTGCTGTAGCAAGAGCCACTTGGCATTTCCCTCTGTTCTTGAAAATGTGATTTGAGCCCCCAGATCCGTATTTTACTTTTCAGATAGACTGGTGCTTGTTCCTCGCAGAGTGGTGGTTCACTGGTTTTGGCTGTGCTCCCTTCCTAGGGTACAGTGCCTTGTGTCGTTGCTTGCCTGGTGCCTGTGCAGACCTTGCTCTGCTCCAGCAGTTAGATTCGGGCATGCACAGGATGAGCTGACGCTAAGTAACGAGAATAGAGGTGAAGAAAATGCTACTGCATGTGTGAGTTCTAGTTGTTCTGAGTAGCAAAAAACTAGCAACCCCAGGGGAAAAAATACCGTATATTAAAAATAACAGCAGTCATCTTAAAACTGTGCAGAGAGCAGGAAGCTGCGGGTCGTGCTGGAGGACTGTGGGGTCTCCCTCGTAGCCGGGGGGCTGGCTTGCGTTCCCGGGGCAGCGTGTCACAGTTCAGTGAGGGTTTTGCGAGTGGGGCGGTGTGGGCTAGAGGTTGCAGTGGCTCGCTGGCACGGCTGATGGACACTGCGGAGCCAGCGTGGTCCCGTGGGCTCCGTGACGCTGGGCTGTGGCAGATCAGAGTGCTCCCGAATGGAGTAAAGGCTAGGCCCGATTCATTGCACATTTAGTACTGGATGTCTTATCTGAAACAGCCAGTTATCTACCCTGTACTTTGGAGAGACCACATGAAAATAGTAAATTAGAGCCAGACTCTCCCTAGTGATAAAGTTCATCTGTAAGAGCCTAATGACCCTGGAAGCATTTTCCAAGCCGTATGACGGGGCTCAGGTTCTGCGTTGCCTCATACAGAGCCACTGCTCGATCTGGAACGGTGATGTAGAGGGGATTTGTATTCCTCAGCTCTCCCAATAAATTTTTATTCTGTGTTCTGGGAGGAAGCAGGAGGAGCGTAAAGACAAGATTTCAGCACTGTAGGTGATGTTTGGTGTGTGCAGTTATGGGTTGCTGAAGGAGGAGGGTGGCTGATGCCTCTTGTCGCAGCGTGTGATGCAGTCTGTCCCGCATCCCTGTCAGAACGCCATGGGGTGAGCCCTGCCACCTGCTAGTTACTTCAGTGTGGTACCTTCCTTGGGTAGCCAGCTCTGTGACCTGTCCTACTGTTTTCTAAGGGAGCTGTAATTGCTTGAAGATCATTTCCCTTTTCAACTAATCATCACAGGTAGGGATTGACAGATTTTTACAGTGTCTATGGGATTTTGATCTTCATCTCCAATAGAACAAAAAAACTAAAACTCAACCACTGTAGCGAAGTTTGAGAACCTCTTTTCAACTTCAGTATCTCCAAAGCCACAGAAATTCTCCTGGATTTCATTTCCATCTGACATTGGGACAGCTGCCAGTCTGCTAAAAAGCAATTTTAAGATTGCCCATGTTTCTACTGTACATGGAGGGCCTCGCTTGCTTGGTGTTTTTCCGAGCTGCTGACCCAAGTGCCTGTCTCTGGCCACCAGTTTTTAAATTGGCTTCCTGAGAAAGCTGAGCTCCCTATAGGTCATTTGTGAGCTTAATCCACTGATGAAACCACAGTGCTGCATGCGTGCCTTGGAGAGTAGGCAAAAGGCTTATTAGCCTGCCAGGTCTATGTGTGCTGGGTGACGAGTTGGGAGAGCACACACATAAGCTCTTTTTTCAACACAGAATCCTAGAAAATGCATTGAGACGCTGGGCACCACAGGCTCTGAGGTGTTTGGCTTTGGTGGAATGTGGTGCCAGTCACCCTAGGAATTTTACTATTTTACTAACAACATTTAAAATTACTTGGAGCACCAGCATGAGGGTCTGTAGGTCCTGACATGCTTATTGGACTCTTTCAGGAATGATAAAACCACGCAAAGTGTGTGGTAAGCCTGTTAAACACCACAATGCAGCCCTTAAGTTTTTTACATTTGCTGGTAGAAATCCCAGCTTTGTAGCAGTCAGTATTATAAAAGCATTATAAAAGATGGCCTTTTGGCA
This sequence comes from Strix uralensis, assembly GCF_047716275.1. Taxonomy (NCBI): domain Eukaryota; kingdom Metazoa; phylum Chordata; class Aves; order Strigiformes; family Strigidae; genus Strix; species Strix uralensis. The sequence goes on along the minus strand of NC_133977.1, from coordinate 45,298,581 downwards.
AGTGAATTTATTTCTCGTCATTTCAGCTTGAGCATCTGCAAAATGACTATAGTTCTTACTTTGTGGAATGGTAATATGAGTCAATTAAGTTTGGGTGGAAAAAGTGGTTCCTGTGACAGTAAGTGCTATTCTGTTGTTTAGTGGCTGCCTGACACTGGTGTTAACTTTTAAAAGATTTTTGTACTTCTTAGACAGGTGGGTCGTGTGTTCTCTCTTTCTGTGCAGAAATGCTCTTGCACTGACACGGTCGTTAATTAATGACCCCTTGTTTGTCTCTCACCAGGTATTGTGGAGGACTATAAACCACCGTTCTATGACTTGGTTCCAAACGACCCCAGTTTTGAAGACATGAGAAAAGTGGTCTGTGTAGATCAGCAAAGGCCGAACATTCCCAACAGATGGTTCTCAGACCCTGTAAGTGGGTGTGCCTGGGGGTGCTTTGCAGAAGATACGAGCTGACCTTTCTTTTAAAATAAAGTCATGGAAGTTATTTTCAGTTATCACTTGAAATTTAAACAACCTCAGTACTCCTTGTCAGGAGCATTACCTGTACAGCTTTCAGAAACCCGCTGGCATGGACCTTTATGTTGGGGCAGGAAGACAATGCAGTGAGCAAACCTAGGACTGTTAAGGCTCAGCTATTCACAGATTAGCCTTTTGGTAGCATGATTTAACAATAATTATTTTAAAGCTGCTCTTCTGATGTTGTTATTCTCCCTCCAAGGGAAAATTTCTTTAAGGGGAAGGTAGCCCATGTAGGACTTTCTGTGGCTTGCAAGCATGTGGATTTAGAACAGAATTTTGGTCTCTCTCCTGCCTACAGGATAAGGGACTGTAGTTCTTTTTGAAAGGCTGGTGCTGAAGTTTGTTTTTCTCCATCAGAACCAATCTGGACTCTCCAGGGTGACCAGCTCTCTTGTTCCCTACTGCTGAAGCTGCAGGGGTGGGTTTGAGTCTGCCCGGCTGGCTCAGGCCAGCCCAGAGAGAGGTCCCAGCTCCGAGGCTGTGGCTGCAGAGCCACGAGCTGTGTCACTGTGCCAGCTGGCTGCGGGTCCCCACCGCTTGAACCTGTGCTGGACGCAATGGAATCGCAGGCAGAAAATCTGTCCCTTCTCTGGCTTCGTGCCTTGGTCTTCCAGGAGTCAGTTTTGTTGCAGAGAGATTCCGTAGAGTGTTTTCTGAATTAAAAACCCCCAAACTCCACTGTTTAAAATTACGCTAGCTTGTTTCTCCAGTCAGCCCATTGTCTAGTTATTCTCTTGGTTTCACCAAGTTGTCAAACTTGGGGGTTTTTTCAACACTTGAAAGCTCTATATTTGATAGATAGCAGCAAACTCTGTAGGCTCTGAAAACTGAGTATTAATAAGACAATAAAAGCTTACTGTGTTAGTGCCTAACCCAATCTGGTGCTTTCTTGGCTTGTGATTTGTGCGCTTACATGTGTGTGTTGTGTTTTTTATTCTTTTCCCAGACATTAACATCTCTTGCCAAACTGATGAAAGAATGCTGGTATCAAAATCCTTCAGCAAGACTAACAGCCCTGCGAATCAAAAAGACTTTGACCAAAATTGACAATTCCTTAGATAAACTGAAAGCTGACTGTTGACCTTCTCGTGGTGCTCTCCTGGCAGGAAGGCCTTTGTCTGGTTCAGCAGTAGGCTGGCTGGGCAGTTGATAGGATTGGTCCCCCTGTGGCTCCTTGGAGAGACAGAAGCTCTTACCAAGCCATCGTGTGGGAGGCAGCAGAACCCTACGGACCTTGCTCAGCGACCGCAACGGGCATTTCACAAACGGTCAAGCTATAAGGACTCACGCTGGATGGACTGTTGCAAAGGTAGTGGCCTGAAGGAAGACAGAGAAATCCTAAAACAAGATCAGGGCATTAAATAATGGCTTTGAACAGCTTTTTTTCTTTTCTCTTTTTTTTTTTAATTCTCCTAATCACTCCCAGGGTGAACACATGGAAGTGGTAAATTTTAATCAGCAATATTGCCTGTGCTTCTCTTCTTTATTGCACTAGGAATTCTTTGCATTCCTTACTTGCACTGTCACTGTTAATTTTAATGACATGACTTGCCAAAAATATGATTGGCTGTATACTACATTGATCTATGCCTGAATAATAGGAAATGAATTTGGTAAACTGAAAATGTAACTGTCAGATTTTAGCTGCATTTTACATGTGTACTGATGTTTACAATAATGCTGAACATTAGGAATTTCTCGTTTATACAAAACTTGCAAATTATTTATTACTAGTGCACTTGCCAGTTTTTTAAACTGTAAAATAAGTGCATAAAGTTAAAGCTTATTTTTATGTGGCCTCTTTCATGATTTCTTACACAGATGTTTTTGTAACACAATATAACCTGAAGCATAAATTGTTTTCTGTATTATCATATTACAACTCGATAGTCACATTTTAAGTGCTTCACATTTGTAGGTGTGTGGTCTGTAACATATTTTCAGTTCAGATACGGAACATATATATAGCCATTACCCACATGACATTGTCTAGTATCTTACTGATCTAGAAAAGGAAAGCAATGGAGGAATTAACTAGAATTTTAGGTCATGAATGCTGTGGGGAAAATGCATTTTATTTCTTCTAAGCTATATAATATGCATTTAAACTCTGCCAGAAAAATAACTATTTTGTTTTAATCTACTTTTTCTATTTAGTAGTTATTTGTATAAATTAAATAGAATGTTTTCAAGTCAAACAAAAGAGTGTTTTAGTTCTCTTACTGCCTGTTAGTAACAGAGGTGTGCTAGGACAGCAGTGGGTGTCTCCAGTTGTCTGCTTGCAGGTCAGAGTGGCTCCAGGTCAGGACGGGGGGGAACGCCAAGGTATGGAGGCTCTTAACAGTTGTTTCTCTGGGCATGTTTTTCCTGTGCTGAACTGGGTCCCACAACAGTACAGCAGGGAGCTGGTGTGCTTTCCTCGGACGTGACATCAGTCACGTCGGTGCAGACCTGCCGGAGCACATCTTGCAGAAGGGGGTGCGTTATCCCCGGCCTTACAGGCAGGAACTGGGCTTCGTACCCACTGAATGGTTTTCTTTGCCTGCACCTCGTGATACTCCCATCTTCCTTGTTATGCCAAGCAGAAGAGTAACTAGGTAGTGGCAGTGCCCTTTCACCCTTGCAAATAGTTGCTTTATTCATGGCCTTGAGATCCTCCAGGTAGTCTAAGCACCCGGGTAGTAATTAGCCAATTGGACATGTTTCCTTTCTGGGTTAAATTTCTCTGAGGTTCCCTTCTGTATTTCAAGTCTGCCAGATTCTGCTCTTCTGTTTCTCTGTAATTTTTTCTTCTCAGCTCCAGTCTTGTCCTCCTCTGGCCAAGCAGCCTCCCTTTCTCTGTGCGCTCCTCGTGTGGAACTGCCAGCCAGGATGGCGGGGTGGGCACTGTGTGGGGCCCAGAGGCTGTGCGGTGCAGCAGCTCAGCTGGGCAGACTGAACTGATAGCAGTCACTAGGTCTCTTAATTACACTTGGTGAGGATCTGAGCAGATCCAGTGCGGCAAAAAAACAGGAAAAGCAGGATCTGATTAGTTTTTATTGTTAGGTTTTAATAGGAAGTCAGAGGCTCAGTTGCCTGAGCGTGTTCTGGTCTGCTTTGCACTGGTTTGTGTACGTGTGGCATGCTGGGCTAGCGGCTCAGTAGCCACAGCCCAGGAGGGGATGGTTCCCACCAGGCTCGAGTGAGTCCGTCTATCGGACTGAGGTTGCTGTAGGAATGGAGTAACCAGTGGCGGTTACAGCTGCAGAGTGAGCAGCTGCGTTGGTGAGGGCTTTCTGGTACAGACTATTGCCCCAAGTTGTTCCATTCCCGGTGCCTGGTGCGCACACACACACACACATTTCTCTCCCCTGTATTTCTCTGGTGAACAGGCATTGGCGTTCAGAACACGGGGAGCGAGGCGAGGCCTGGCGGAGGCCCCGGGCTGCTGCGGCGCGTGGAGGTGAGCACAGCCGGGGCATGGGGCAGCGAGGGTGAGTGGGGAGGCGGCTCTACCGGCAGGGACAGAGCCCCGGGTCGGAGCTCAGCATGCAGCGTGCGTTTCAAGTGGCTGTTGGGTTTTGTGTTTGAGTTTTCATGTCCCCAGCGTTTCCAGTACAGGAGAGAAACGATCTGTCATGCTGATGATTAATAACAATTCTGGCCGTGTTGGCTGAATCTGCGGTGACGTTCTCGAATGCTGACGTACTGAGTCACAGCGTCTTACCAGACACTGGGGAAGATGCTCATGTTAAATAGTCCATCCCTCTCTTTGGGCTGTAGCATCTTCTGAACAGTACGGTGGACATGGAGGAACGGCGTGACTCCAGCTCGGAAATGGCTCCATGTGCTCTGCAGCGGTTTGCTCTGCTGGCCCTGGAGGTGCGGACGTTCCGACCGCAGCACTGGGGACGGGTCTGTCGGCTGTGCCAGGAGGGGTTGGGGTGCTGCAGGGCGCGGGGCCTGTGGGAAGGGAGCACATGGTTCTCCAGGGCTGGGCTCTGGCAACTGCCGGCCCCTTCCCAGTTTGGATATGGACTTGGCTGAGGAACTTCAGCACAACTGAAACTGGAGCCTTGGCTCTCCCTGTCTGTAAAGCAGGGATAACCAACTGAAGGGTAAAAACACAAACTATAGAAACACCCCGGCAATATCCCATTTATACTGTGTTAGGTAAAGAGGATTATCCAGGCAAGCCTCTGGCAGGGTAAAAAAGTCTGTCCAGTGTTAGGGCCCCACGGCGCTGGTCGATGTGCTAGGCAAGGTCATTGGCACCGGTGCTGCTGCTCGTAGCTTCCTTTGGCATATTAAACCATCCAGGGATGATTTTAAACAAAATTCACATTCGTGCCCTGCTATCGGTGGTCCAGGCTTTGACTGAACTATTTGAAATGTTAACTGACTTTTTTTTAAATTAGGTAACTATTTGGCAAACTTGAATCAGGAAAACTGAGTGGAAGATAATAATAAGAAATAATTTCTTAGCAGCTTCTTATCCTTTGACTCGGGGTAAGTCGTTCAGCACTGTGAGGATAGTCAGGGTCTGTGCTTGCAGAAATAGCAGTGTTCTGAACTGTCCTCTGGGGAACTAGAGGGTGGTGCACCCGGGAGCACAGAAGGGAAGGCTCTGATAGCCAGGGAAGGATTATCTGTTATTTAATCACATATTTAAGTGCCTGGACAGTTATAGGAGAAAATTTGTTGCTGCCTTTGCCCTCCTGGTGTCATGGCTTGGGCAGTGGGGGGAGAGTTTCCAAGTGATGTACATGGAGATAACCCCCCCCACCTCCCACACTGTTTTTCCAGCATGTTTATTAATCGATGCTCCTCTAGTACCCCCATAAAATCTAATCTTCTAAGGAGATTTTGAATACTTATATATAATCTGCTGCATTAAGGGCGTCGCTGCATTTATTACTATGGAGATGGCACAGGCAGTTCCATGGTTGCAGCTGAATTATTCATGTGTCTGGCGGATTTGCAGTGCACAGCCAGTATGGATCCAGGCTGCTGTCATTCCACAGCACCTGGCCAGATCGGAGCTCTCATGAGAGGAGGCCCTGCATGTGAAAAATAAATAAAATGATGTGTCGGCACACAAGTAGCACTGCCCGATTCAGCTGTCCTGTTGGTTGGTGTGACCACCTGCCAGGTGTGGGAGACAGGCTGGGCAAAACCATAGGTACTTTAGACTGGGGGGGCAGGTTGCTGCTTTTTGTTTGGGTTTCTCTCTTCCCTATGCAGAAGGCGTGGTTATTACTGTGAGCAGGAATATGTTGCACTTCGATAGGTGTCCTGGGGCAGCTGCCCAAAGCAGCCTGGGGCCAGCTGCTCCAGTTTGTGTGGCTGCAATGAACTCACTGAAAGCTTCCTCCCACTTGTCTGTAACTTTCCTCACGGGCCTTCTGTGCTGGAATTTTTCATAAAAAATCCATATCAAGTCTTCCACAATTTTTTGTTTACCTGGATTAAACTGTTTTAATAGGGAGGGACACAGAGGAATTACCGTCCCTGCAGGGTGAAACGTTTGCTGTGCAAAAAGATCAGCCATGGTGTAGTGGTTGGCACTGGGGAAAGGAAAGAAAGATGTTACAGGTGCTCTTCTGTTTGTGTTTGAGAGAGATTTAACTTCTCTCTACATAGAGTACATTTTTGCATTTTAAAACTAAGATTGGTGTGGGAAAAGTAAGCGTTTTATCAAATCTAGAATTAATGATGTGCTGTGACAGGTGCTCTCACCTGGGAATAGCGTATTTGCTTTATCCCCAGTTGGAAGGAAAAAAACCCACCACACTTCCAGTGCCTGAACCAAGAATGTGTGCCAGGACTAGCAGAGTACAGCCCTGCACGGTTCAGGTCAGTCTTGGACCTTCTTGGTGGAAAGGGGATCCTGCGTGGTGGAGAGCTGTGTGGAGCCCGCAGAAGGGATCCGCCAAGGGTTTGGGATGTCTGTGCACGGGGTCAACCTGTTCTGCACCAGTCGGGCTGCTCGAGGTCCAGGACCAGGGTCCTTTGGCAATGATGGCCTGTAACACGACACACCAAAGTGCCTGCCAGCTCTCAGGCTGGGGAGACCTAGTTGTTGGGTTTTTTTCTTTAAAAAAAAAAAAAAGAAAAAGGGTGTCCCTCGTTCCACCGCAGTCGCTGCATGTGTTGCTCTGTGTGTAGGGGTGTCTGTCCCAGCAGTGTGTGTAAACCTTGGGGTGTAGCCCTGGCAGAGCAGCACGAGGGCCGGTGTCCCCGTCCTCGCCTCCAGTTGGGCGTAGCTCCTTGGGAGTCCCTGTGCCTACAGATCTAATAAATATCACCACTTGTTCTTGACCAAACCGTCCCCACCTTCTCGCCGAGCCTGGGCAGGCAGCGCTGCCGGGAGGCCAGTGGAGGTCCCTGCTCAGCCCGAGGGGATGTGGCCGAGCGGTGTCCCCGGACAGAGGGGGGATGTGTCCTGTGGTGCTGGTGACTGAAAAACCACCCTGTCCTCCTCCTGGCCGGGCAGTCGCCTCCTGGTGGGGTTCAGAGCATGCTGAGGTTCTGTCCCGGGGTTTGTCATCTTTGTGAGCTGCATGAGTGAGGGAGCAGCTGACTTGCAGCTGATGTGAGGTAGATTTTAAAAATTACGTAACATCAATAATTACTAATTTGTCTTTCCAACTGCAGTCCCCACCAAAACGCTGGCCGCCTTTCCCAGTGCAGCAACAGAGGGTTTCACTGACCCGAAGCCCTGAACTCCTCCAATCAACAGCATTCAGATCCTGGCATCAGTTTTAGCAGCTCCATGTGTGTGTTACTATGCTAGAATCTGTTCCTTTCAAAAAACGAAAAGCTGATGCTGCGTTCAGCTTCAACACCTGTATTTTTCTTTTTTCTGTAGGCATCTCGGAGAGCTTGAAATTTTTTAAATTTTTTTTTTGTAGCTTTCACAGCACATGGAAGGAGCCAACACACTCTGACCTGTTTAACTGTGGTGAGGCAGTACTTTAGGAAAGGGAGAAGGAGGTCACGGTGCTTCACTGCTTTCAGGTCTGTTCCTAAGTTAATGCTGCACTTCATGGTGCTGCTTTCTACGATTTAAAGATACTGGAGTGCCTTAGTGGAGTACGGCTGCAATTTCCTTCTCTTGTCGGTGTAGCAGTGAAAAATCAAGATCTAACCCCAGGGAGTCACTTGGGTAACACACTGTGCTAACCCGGCGGGAGCGCTGAGGGCCGAGCTGCGGTGGGGCTCACCCTGCCAAGGGCCTTTGGTCCGGGCCTTGGTGTGTGCGACCCCGGGAGCCTGTGGCTGTTGTTGGAAATGGGGTGGGTGACAGGATTGCGCTCTCTATGGAAAGCTGTGCCAGAAGGAAATCGAACTGAGGTAGGCCAGGGGCTTCTTTGTTAAAGACATTAACACCTGTGGTCAGCTTGTTCTTTTGATCTTAAAAAATCATGACATGCTTGGCTGAAGCTTGATGGCTGTTGCTACCTAGGTTTAAGGACTCTGTACTGTTCCCCCATAGGTCTCTGCAGCAGTCTTCTCTATTCCTCACCACCCAAAAAAACCCCTACCCCAAATATCATCAATATTTCAGATTCATGACATCAATCTCTTTCATTTGGAATGTTCTCCTGGAAAACCTGGAGCCTCAGAATTGCAATACCTACCAAAGGAGGGGAGGGGGGGACAGGGTGGTGAGCTGTTGGATGCTAGCCAGGGATTTTGTTCTGAAAAGTTGCAAAAATAGGTACTGTATTACATTGTCTGCCTTCAATAGGGAATGTATCTTTAACATAAGTGCTAAAAAGGAGGAAACGGAAAGAACAGTTTATAAGAATAGCGGAACTGCTAGCAAAGAAAAACTTACATAACTCAGTGTACAAAGGAGGGAAAAATAATGCCTTTTGTCTACGCATTAATTGTTGTTTGATTACTTACTGTGTGTGGATCTTGCAGTCTTTAATGCATGGAGCTAAAAATAGCTTAATACTTGTGATACACTTGAGCCGTTTAAGAGGAGTGGAACAGAAGCAGTGGTGTTTTCTGACAGGAGTTGAAGTGCTGGGCACAGGCTCAGACAATGTAGTGCCTGAACTCTACAGCAGCTGATGATACCGTGGCTGGAGTTACAGTGGTTGTATTTCAACTTGTGTTGAAAACAAGCTGAAAACTGGCAAATCTACTATGTCAGTTCTCTTGTAATGAGATTCTGTGTGAATTTAAAATACATGACTACCTATCTTCATTACGAGAAAGAACATTGATAACAGTAAAAAAAAAAGTAGTGTTTCTAATTGCTCACTGAAATGAGATAATCTTAAATTGCATTTTCTCTGCAAGCACCTTTTTTAAAAATGGCCTGAGAAACTTCACAGAATTCAATATTGTTAGTGTCTTCTGCTCTGTTTTATAAGGATCTTGAATTAAAATGGAGGCCTTTAGGGAAGGGGCTGTAGCCCTCTCCTGTACTCCTATGTTCCTTTGGCCGTTTCCAGCAGTTACCAGCGGATGGTTCAGTTTTCCTATTGCTGTTCCTGGTGAATCTCCTCTCATCCTGTTCCCCTGGGAGGTGGCTCCAAAATGGGCCACCAGGACATAACTCCCCCCAGAAAATGCCTTGAGTAGGCCCCGATGCCCAGCACACCCTGGTGCCCAGCACACCCCGACCTGATCCAAAGCCCAGGGTTGGTGTTACGAAGTGATGGGAAGCCTGAAACGGGTGGTTTTGTTCACACCTGTGTAAAGCTGAGTGGGGAGGACACCATTTCAGGAGCGCCTCAAGCAACTGCTCTCCTCCGAGCAGCGGCCCCTCTGCTTGTGCTTTTCACTGGTGATGATGGACAGAAGATCAAGTCCTTCCTGTGTTAGGTCAGGCACGAAGCAGAGCACAAGCTAAAAAGCTGGCCTGGGCTTAGCTTACGCTTCATACTGTAGAAGGCAACGACAAGGAGCCAGGACCAAGCGCCCGAGTCTCACCTTTGTCCTGCTCGGGCTCTGCCGCCGTCTCGCCTGCAGCAACGGCTGCCTCGGTGCTGGTGGCATCGCCGGGAGGAGGAGGAGGAGGAGGCATGTCAGCACTGGGGTGGCGAGAGGGGAGAACACTGCCAGTCATCCCAGAAAGGCAGGATGACCATGAGGTAAGGAGCGGGGCGGGCAGTCCTGTTAGAGCATGAACTCTCTAATTACACTAATGCTCACTCTTCGGACACTTCTTGCATCTGAATGACATTGCGTTATTGCCCTCCTCATCAAAAGGCACCCGCTCAAATTAATTTTGAGGTTTTCAGTAGATTTATGGGCTACTGTTTAATAGATTTCAGAGCCGTAGAAAGCAGCATCTGGGGGAGTTGTGTGTGGCTGAAGAATTGTAAAATGATTCTTGGAACAGTTTGGGAATTTCTTGACTCTTTTTCTAATTGCTGTGGTCAACGATATAATGTTTTTGCAGGAATGTATCATTCTGATGGCAGTTTTTGGAAGGTTTCTTGGCATTTCTGGATGAGCAGAGCGGGAGACACTGCAAGGCAGCTCCATCGTGAGGACACTGCGAGGAGCAAGGTGAGTGGTAACTACCGACTTGCTGGCCATTCTGGGATGTCTGTAGATCTCCTTTTGTTTTGCTTGCTTTCAGTAGGTCTTAATCTTGTCCTGATGTGGAGCAAAACAAATTACAAAACAGAATTCTTGTTTTCCAGCCAACCCTAGAAGTACTTCCAGTTGGCAAATGTTTTTATGGTGTTACCCGTTTCCAAAGACTCTTAAATCCCCAGGATACGCTATTTCTGTCCTACTATGAACCATGCCATGCAAACATGGAACTTGGGAGCACATTTGCCTCACAATAGCCTCAAAGGGTGGTGAGGTTTTTTCTCTATCCCTTGTTTTGTTGTTGTTTTGTCACTGGCGTTGGTGTGTCAAAGGCCTGGTGAGGGTTAGAGACCAAGGGTGAAAGCTCCGTGGCCATGGATAACTGGGGACCCAAACCTGCAAATCACCGAATGCTCTAGAAACACAGCAAGGTGGGAGTAACTGGCTCTCCCCCCACCCCCCTCTGCCCTCAGGTGTGCTTGGTAGTAGTCCCCAAGGGGCTGTTTCAACCCGTGGCCCGTTAGTACAGACTCGGGCGCTTTCAGCAGGAGCTGCTCCTGGCACTGCGAGCGAACCCCGACCGGTGGCGTTGGGAGGTGGCAGGAGGAGGGAGGGCACTCACTGCTCTTCGTTCTTACTTCTACGCTAATGAAAACAAACGTGGAGAATGCTACTTTCAAATTACAGAAGCTCAATTTAAACTCAGGTAGTTGTATTTTCTACTCTTACTGCATTTCAGTTCACCAAATTCACGGCTGTAGAGTTAAGCAACATGGGCAATCTTTGAAGAAAACAAAAAAAGGCCAATGTTCACAGCGCAAGCTTTGAAAAGGCACTGAAGCATTTATGCAGCTGCTTTAACAAGGGGCTTTATTATGTATTGTAGTAAACCTCAGGCACTTCTTACACAGCAGCTGAGTTGAGGGCCGGAGGCAAACAAATAGATCGAAGTAGAGAGAAGGGTTGAGAGAATACCAATGGGTTCGGTGGGTTTTTTTGTTTTAAACTCAGTTTCAAAACAATTTTAAAATGTAAGCAGCTCGAATAATGTATTAATAATAGTTACACTGATAATGCCATTTATTTACATGAAACCTATTGAAGAAGGAGGTGCGAACCTGACAGACAATTTGAAATGCTTTGTTCCAGATTTCACAGGCATTATATAATACAGAACACAATAGCATATGCAGTGCCCAGACAATTAGTTTTTAATGGCCTAGATGGAAACAAAAGGTCTCAAGTGTGTTTTGAAGACACCCAGCATTATCAGTATTAAATCAGGCAAAGGGGGCCTTGTTTAAAATACGTGACACTGACAGCGTTGCCACCTGAGGTGTGACAAAGTGGGACAGATCATTTGACCTGGTAGGTGTGATAGAGCAATAGGACTGGTATTCTGACATGCTACTTCCCTTTCATAAATACAAATATAAACGAGGGGAGAAATGGAAACACTTGTCAGAGATTTAAATACACTGCCAGTATCTGCATTCGAAACGATACGGATTGATTTGTGTCAACAAGCCTTAAAACTTATAATAGATATGAGTTGAGGTCCCACATAAAATCCTCCAGCTTTGGCATGCGCATATCTGCAACACTGCTTTTCATAAACAAGTCTTCAGTCACTGGAATTATTCAGTCTATCAGTCCATTGCCCTACTAGCATTCTTATATATATGGGGGATATTTCTCCCTATAGATATATAGGATTCTCATATATACATATATATATAAAAATACATATATATGGCTTGTGTCTGCAAACTGGTAATTAGTTAGTGTTTAAACTTGCCTTTTGTTGGTGAAACGTTTGTTCAAAACAGAACAAATGTAATCCAGAGCAGCGAGGCAGGGTCCTGCCTGGCGCCAGCTCTAGAGAGGACTTTCCCACCCCCCCTGCTCTCCTCACTGTCGTGTCTGCCAGGGGATTAGGCCTCCTGTCCCAGACCAGAGTTCTTACTTGGGCCACAAGTACCAGTTAATTTGCCAGTTACTGGGTGTCTGGCATCTTTTCCTTAGCTCAGCAAACCTCTTCTAAGATGGAGCTGTCTCTGCTGAAGTCCCTGAACAGCAACTGGATGCCCCCAGTCTTTGGCCATGTGGTCGTCACCGTTCACTGACTGGTTTGAAATCCCTTGGGATGAGCTGTGCTAATTAACAGGTGTATCAATTTTGTCATGATATTTCACAACATGCATGGTATAAATAAAGCCAGAGTTTTCAAACCATGTGTATATAAATTGTGTAAAATAACACATATAATGTAATCTCTTGGTGGGGGTTGGATAGATGCAACTATATTCCTACTTGTCCAAGCTGGTGGGTGTTACATTCTGATGGATAAATTCTCTCCAGTTTGGGTGGAGCTTTTGCTGTCTGCTTTAGTGAAACTAGATTTGAAGTAGGTATTTCACTGAAACTTTCTTGCCTTAACGCATCATCAGTGTTCTATCATAACTCAAATCAAAAAAAGACAAGACTTGTTGGTTTATCCACTCCAAAAATCTATCCATTGCTTTTATGAAGTTTATGTAATTTGTCATCAGTGTATTAAAAGTGACTTACCACCTCTTGTGCAGGGTTCCGTGGCACTGACGTTATAGATGTTACCTTGGAACAAAGTTGGTATCGTGATGGAAAAGGAAATACAATTTCTCGCAAACAACTTTCTTTGGCACAATTTTCACCTTTTTGCATCTTTGACTGTAGTTGGCAACAGCCCCCACCATGTGAGCTTCTCTGAGCAATGGGGCACTTGGAAAGAAAATAAAGTACTCGCCTCGCTTTCAGCAGGTTCTGAGCAAGGAGGAATAGAGGGAGGGGTCTTCTCAAACAGTTACACCCCCCCTGCTCTTCCACAAAACACGCTGCAGAGCAGCGCCTGACAGTGGCATTGTGGGATGCGTTTCTGTCCTCTGAGGTACATTGGTGGGGCATGTCTGGGCTACTTGCGTTTGGTTTTTTAAAAAAATATTTTTTTAAAGAAGTTCTAATTTTACTGTGAGCAGGATTTCTTATGCAAGCACTTCCTTTTCAAAATTATTTTGGTTTTAGTTATTGTCCACTTGTGTCTGCTGCTCCTGATGCAACTCTGCCCATCCAGGTCTCGTCAAGACCTGAAGATAAAAATGTTCTGAAATGGAGTATATTCAGGTGAGCGATAATTTTCTGTGACTCTCCTCAGCTGAAAAATGTTATATTGAGCTGGGGATAGAAGATTGCTGGGGAAAAGGAAAAAAAGTTGAGATGAGAACTGTCGTAGAAAATAGGAAGCCTGGAGGGGGGTAAGGTTTCTATTTGTTATCTTCAATTTCAGGCAAGGTTGTGCTGCTCAAGAATTGTCCTGTGTTCACTCCCCCATGAAATACCTGGGAGGGTAGGATCACCCTGGTTAGGGACAGGATTATCCTGGTTAGGGACAGGACTTCTGACGTCAGAACAACCGCACTTGCATGCTTTTACAGTTGTTCCTTCAGCTCTGCTGCTGTCTCACTGCATCATCATCATCACTGGCTGCTCCTGGGGTGACAGACCCCACACTAGTGTGATTTCCTTTGCTGGCTGCAAACAGACCCATGTGATCTCTGTGTAGGCTGCTGTCTTTGTATAGCAAGAGTGCAAGGGTATGAGTTTAGAGATGCCTTGCAGCCTAAATACAAAGGGAATGTTGCAAAAAAGGATAAAAGTAGGCTGGATTTAAAAACTGGCACTAGACAATGGTAGAGTATCACTCACACCACCTCGTGCCCCCAAATCCCTTGGCAGACCTGGGAAACCCTCCTTCCACACCTGAGCAAGGTACTCTGCGAGGATGAAGGGTCTGGCTTTTAAACTGACTTCTTGGGTTTATTATAATGGGACACAGAGCTAGTCATGTAGTTCCTCATCAGTAACAAACCACACAGCCATCCTGTTGTACTGATATAGTTGGAAAACAATCTGGTAATCGTTGTGCATCATCTCAGCCTGATGGTTTTGGTTAGACTTGGTCCAAACAAAAAAATGAAGTTATTGATTGATAGAGGTGCCATCAGATTTAGAATTCTGAGAAGTTATGTAGAACTTGGCAGCTGCATAACATACCAAAACTCTGGAGTAATAAGCCACTTCATACTCTTATCTCTGTGACTGACTGCCACAACCCAAACCACTGACTGGTTGTGAATAATTTATATATTATATATATATATATATATATAAAAATTTATCCTTTGTGAATTTCTAGGGTGCTCATTATACATATGTTTGCTTGAAATCGTATTCTAGAGCAGCCCTCATTTTTTTGGAAGGAGTAGAGATTTCATTAGAGTTTTCTATCTAATCATATATTAATTGTAGGTGGCATTTCTTGGGCTAGATTTCTTTAACTACAAGATGCCTCTTGGTATCAGCGAGTAAACTCATGCACAAATGTGATTAGGGTTGGTGGGGAAGGGTGGAATAGGAAGGAAGGGATTAAGGTTGCCACAATACATAATTAAAATGGCAGATTTATTGTGGGAGAATTTCATCATTTCAATATTTATATATTAAGGATTCTCAAGAAAAATTGCAGTTATGATAGTGGATGTGAGAAGGAAAGGAGATACTAAAAAAACCAAAATAAATGCCAAAACCCAAAAGCCAGGACGTAGAACAAAATAATGCTTGAAAAACCCCTCAGTATCTGTATTATTCAACAAATAATGTAGATGCAGCTAAAAAACTGTTACAATGGGGAAGGGGGGTGAGGAAGAGACATGAGACTGACATTTTCATGAAGTTTTAAATGAAAACTAGGGTTCTCCATTGTCCTGTTCAGCTGTTTTGGTAGCTGCTCTATATTTGTGTGATGGAAGTGCAAGGGTTAACGATACCAAGCTCAGAGAAGTATGCCCAGTACAAATTCATGTAATTTGTTGATGGTACAATCAAGACAAGTGTTTTTAGCTATTTATAACCTGAGCTCCCATTGATTTCAATGCAAGGTCAGGCACTTTGCCTTTCTGAAAATCAAACTAAAAAACATTAACATTCACAAATTTTACTTAATAAAAACCATGGTGTGCTGAGGACAAACTAATTAGGACGAATGGAGTCTGATTTTGGCATTGCTGATGAGAACATGGAGCGTGGCTGTTCCACCGTGCCACGCTTCGGAGGAATTACCAGAGTGAGCAACCCAGGCCGTTACTAACGGGGCAGGCAGGAGGAGAGGGCAGCACTAATTAGGAGCTGGTAATTAGCGTTCCCTTTCTCCCTTCCAGGGCCACGCTCCTAGGATGGGGAAGAACCCGTACGCATGCTTCAGCCACACCAGGAAGGGCTTTGGGAGTCTGGGTAGGTGCTCTCAGCGCCAGGGAAGAGATGAGTTTGGCTCCGTCGCCTGCTCGGAAGTAAGTTTACACAATAGTTTATCCAAAGGCTGCGAGGTCCAGGGAAAGGGTAGAGAAAGGGTGTGTGGGAGCAGAGCCCCGCAATTTCCCCGCTTACACCGCGAGGGAGAAAGTGTGGAACTTTCTTCCTGCTGCACCCCTTGAGGGCTTGTAACGCAGGTGGAAAACTGGAGAACAAATGCCTTTCCCTTTTATTTGTGTAGTGAGATGAAAAGTACATTTGGGGGTGCTATTAAAATAAATAGCTAACTGTTATTTTATCAGAAATGTTTATTTAAAACCAGAGTGGACGATTTATTAAGAACTGGTTTTTGCAAGTATGTGTGCTGCAAACTTCCTTCTATAAACTTTGGTTCTCATTCTTGACAAGTAGAGGAGATCTGTTTCCTTCATATCTGTAAAAGATGAGCACATGTGTTCTACAGAGTGGTTTTTTTGAACTGAAGAATAACCGTAACTACTTTAATTGCATAATTCATAATTCTGTCTTCCTTCAATCAGAGAAGCAGAAGCGATAATTACATGCTGTGAGCCAGAGGTGAGTGAATGAGATGTAACTACACTTTCTAGTAGCAGTGAGCAAATAACGTAAATGATTTGTAGGTCTTCAGAAGGAAAGAAAGAAAACTTGCCAAGAGCAGCGTTACATTTATCTAGTTCTGTCTGGAAGGAGAGCAGTGGCTAGATGTCGGTGAGGATTCTGACCTGCTCTCGTGGCATTCCCACGCGCAGGCTGGATCTACGGGGAAGCACTGGCTGGCTTGAGAGGTACTTGGGAAGCCGCAGTCAGGGAGCACTTACCCACTCTGAGCCTTCAGAAGGGAAGGAGTTGCAAATTTTTCCTCTATTTTATTGCCATGACACACACAAACCTGCATTTCTTTTAATTAGATCTTGGCATGTATTTTCCAATCACTCTCCACTATATATAAAGCAGTAGGGTGTATAACATGCTGCTGTTATATTTCAGTATCATCTTACATGTACCTATAGTGTCTGCTATGAAATAGTCAACATGTTGGGCCTGACCCTAGTGATGTTGTAATTCCCGTTACGTTTAACCGATGATGGGTCACATGGAAGTCCTGAATACCTTCCCTGGATATGTTTAGATGACAATTGGGAAAAAAAAAAAAGAGCAGCTTTTTTTTGGTCTTATTTAATGGCTGATGCTTCCATCACTGATTTTACTTTTACACAACTGGGTGCTCCTCCTCTGTCATATTTTAAAAGGATTTAGTTGGATCTGTGTAGTTTTCCCTGTGGAGGAGGCCCCGTGGCTCTGGCTCCCAGTCAGCAGTGATGATGCTCGCCGGGTGCCCTAGCCCAGCGGGACGGAGCGGGAGCGTCGGCACCTCTGTGCACGTCGCATTTGCTACGATATTTGGGTCTCCACCCCCCAGCATTGGACTCTTAATTGAACCCAGTCCTGAATTAATTTTCTAATGTTAGCAGCAAAGCATCAGAATGCATTGAATTCCCAAATCCCAGGACCTTGCTGAAGCTCCCTGGCTGGAGTTGCCTCAGAAGAGGCACCTGGGAGGACACTGGCTCAGCTCCGGCGGTGTGTGGAACCAGCCTGGTGAGTGGTCGGAGCTCAGCTGGGACCCTGTGGCCGGGAAACCTCTGGGATTAGGAGCTGGGAAGGACCTTGCCAATATGGCTGGTGCTGTGACCCTCAATAAATATCTAAGGAAAAGTACATGAATAAAATCAACAAATAGTGATGACTTCTTTTTTCTCCCCTCCAGGCCACTGTGGAACCTCTGCCAGCGCATTTGGAAATACCGGGTAGGACAAGGTAGGCTGCAAAAGGCTGATTTGACAAATGTCACCAACTTCAGTATTCAAAAAACGGAAAAAAGATTGCTGCTAGGAATTACTGTCTGGGGAAGTCTAAATGGCTTAATAGAGATGTCATCATCGTAATGGGGTGTTGCATGGTGGTAAGAAAAACCCAGGGCTGCCTCGAACCATGTGTGGGAAATGGGGAGCGGGCTGGTAGCTTTACTTTAAAATACAGAGAACTGGAGCATGTGCAACACCTCCCCAAAGATGGTTCAGACCACCCCGGCTGCTCCGCTGACACCTTTAGAATAGAGTTGACTGAACTTTGGTTGATTTTTCTGATGTGTGTACCCCCGTGGCGTCTGGGTTACAGGGGCACACACTGGCTTCGGACCGGCCCGGTGGTTGTGGTGGGGGGGGAGCTGTTGGGCTGGATGGGGCGGGGGGGTGTGGGGGGCTCGGCGGGGAACAGGTCGGAACAAGATCCTGCAGAAACGGCTCAGAATTGTGCTGTTTGTGCAAAATTTGGCACAGCCTGATACCGCAACTAGGGGCGAGAGGCTGAAAAAGCACTAATAGGTATTGGGGGAAACAAACAAGAGATAAAAGCGGGGCAGTTGGTGGTCTGCGGTTAAAGCCACCTTCGGGGGGTACTGGGGGCGGGCCCTGCCCGGGCGGGGCAGGTGAGGGCGTGGCCGCCGGGGCCCCGCCCCCCCCTCCCCTATAGCCGCGGGGCGGCGGGGCCGGGGACCGGCAGCGGCAGCGGCAGGACCCGGCCCGGCCCCGCCGCCGGAGCGCGGCCATGGGGCGGGCGACCAGCCCCGCGCTGCGGGTGGCCCTGCCGCTGCTGGGAGCCGCCGTCTCGCTGTGCGCAGGTAGGGCCGGCACCGCCGCGGGGCGGGGAGGGGGGGAGCCGCCTCACACCGGGACCCCCCGGCCGGTGCTGGGCGCGCGGGGCCGCCGCCCGCCGGGGTCAGCGCCGGTTCCTGGGAGGTCGAGGAGCTTTAAGGCGTTTAATTACGCTCCGCGCCAGAAATAGGTCAGCGGGGATTTGCGGGGAGCCGGCCGCAGCGCCCCCGCCCCGGGACCACGCTCGCCGGCCGCCGGGGCTGTACCGGCGCTGCCCGGGGGGGCGATGCCCGGCGGGGCTGGCCCGATGCCCGCCCGAGGGTGCTGAGCGCCTGCCCAAAGCTCAGCTCCGCGTCCCCCGGGGCTGGGCGCTGGCGGTCGTGGCGGCGGGGGTCCCCGGGGGGTGTCGTCGTGCCCCCTCCCGGCCCCGCCGTCCGCGTTCTTCCAGCGCAGGTTCAGGTTCTTCTCTCCCGCAGCCGGGGGTATGAAACGTTCCTTCCCCTCAGCCTTCCCTTCAGAAACCAAACCTGTGCTCTCAAATAACGCTCCGTTAACCTGCAGTCTGAATTAGGATATTTTACAATTTTTCTATTAGGTTTACTCCAGTTTACTCCTCTCTCGGTGCTTTACCGCAGGAGTTTCTTGGTGGGACGCTTGTTATGCTCCTGCCAAGGGGTGGGCACAGCCCCGAGCTGGAAGGCAGGACGGTGCCCACACCCCAGCGAAGTGCTCACACAATCCCCCTTTTGGGAAGGGAGGACTAACAAAGCTCGGCTGTTGATGTTTGAAGGAATTCTGTGCAGTGTGGTACCTCTGGTAAATCTTTGTTACCTTTGAGGGGCGTAAAATCAGAGCTCTTCTCTTTGTCTAGTTTCTTACTCTTTGAGTTTGCCGTGACGCACAGGAGCAGGCAGCCCCTGCCACCGCCCCTCTTCCCTGGTACCAACCTGAACTGAAGCATCACCAGTGCTGTTACCGCTCCCCTTTGGGGACCATTGGGTGCACTAACGGATCTCACTGGCTTTGATTGTTGTTTATATAAAACAACCTTGCGTCGCTCTGCTCTCTGAAGTTGCAGTGGTGCTGTCCCCCGTGTTTCTGACCCTGTTAGTTGTGTTTTCTGAGCCTGGATCAGGTGTAGGGTGTGTGGTGTGGGACAGGCAGAGAGCCTCTTCACCCCTCTAGCTCTTTGGAGGGGGCACCAAGGGGAGTTACATGTCCCTTGAAAGGGTCTTCAGCTCTCAAGCAGTGGTTGCTGTTGTGTGTCAGGTGTTCAGCTGTGCATCTGATTGATGTACTCTACGTCTGCTCATACCCTACCACAAACCGCTCTGACCACGGGGCATGACGAAGCATGCTCAGGTAAACTTCTTACCCCCTGTTCTCTGTCATGCAAGTTTGGAGATGCTGTGCTGGGCAAGGCAAGTCTCCTGAGGAGCTTCCACTGTGCCCCAGTATTCAGAAATATTTACAGCAGTAAGGGGAAGAGTATTTTGCTACTGATGTGGTGACTGGTCCTGCTGTTTCCAGTCTGCTTACCTCGTGTTGGCTTCTCAGGATTGCTTGCCCCTCCTGGCTCCTGCCACCTTTATTCTACATCACCTCCATCTGTGTTCTATTAAAGGCTTTGCATACCCTTCCACATGCTCACAGCGTCATTTCAGGGAAGCAGAGAGTGCTCGGTGTGCTGTAGCGTTTCCAAATAAACAGGAGTTGAGGGTGCGATTGCTGTAAGGAAACGTGTTACTCCGTGGTGGTGGCACATAAGCCTCTTGCAGTGCTCAGCACCACGTTGTCTCGTTTGGTATTTCTTAAGAGGGCCTTTAGACATATTCCAAGTTTGTGGGAGATTGTTTCCTGCTTAAATGCACGTTAATCCTCCAAAAAACAAATGCTGGCAGCCATAAGCGGCCCCTGAGGCGTGGCAGAGGTGGGTGTACGCGCGGCGGGACGGGCGGCTGTGCAGCGACACGCGTGGGTCTGGGCGGCAGCACGGCCGAGGGCGGGGGCGAGCGCACGCTGCTTACGGTCAGCTCTGCCAGGAAGGGAGGGGCTTGGTAGGTTGCTATTGAAAAAGGATAAATACATGAAAATAGCATAAAATTGGACTCTTGATGCATGAGCGGTGCTGTGTTCAAACAACTCTGTCATCTTGTCTTTTCCATGCTGTACAATACCCTGTATTTAGTTATAAACAGTCACTGAAAATGCCCCGTGAACCCTGAGCCTGAATTTTTGGTGCACTCCGTTTACTCCTATAGAATGTAACTTGGAATAAAAGTGTGAGGTATGGGCCGGGCACGCCGATGGCTGCTGCCCGCACACGGAGCTGGGAACCAGCCCCTGCACATCTGCGTCAGCACGTGCTGGCAGGGCTGGAGAGCCACATTCTGCAAAAAACAGCTTTGTTCCAGCTTAATAATTTTGTTTGCTTAGTCCTTATTAACTGGTAGTACTGAAAAGCCTACATGTTGTCAAGCACCAGAAATAGTACGTTCGTGGAAAGAAGTACCGCAGTAGCAAAGCAGTTGTACTTCACTAAACAATTTAATTCACTGCGATGTAACAAATCATCAGTATGATGCTATCCTTTCTGTGGGTCACTGAAGCTCTGTTTTCTTAGCTTTTAGTAAAAAGCTGTAATAACAAAAAAAAAAAGCTTTAATGAAACAACGTGGATGAGAACTATAAGCACTTAATGGCCCAACTCCATGAGCTACCAGGGTGTCTGCCCATCATTCACACAGATAAAAGACTATCTGTGTAATTTAACTCTGCTTTTTTGGAGTAGGCTCTAGATCCTTACCAGGTGCTTGCAAATGATTATTCTGGGCTTTAATCCAGCTGGGATATTTCGTCACTTCTGAAGAGCACTGTGGGACCGAGCACGGTACGGTTGCTCCCCGCGTGCCGGCCGCCCCTCTCTCAGGACAGGACTGAGCTCTTAGACGTGCCTGTTGTTTCAGCCACATTTGGGTTGGAGCATCAGCCAAAGTCTGTCTCGAGTTCTGGGTTATGGCTTTGGGATGTCAGAGTTGTCAGCAAAAATCCCTAGAAAAAGGGGTCCCGGACATGGTGCTGAAGCCCCTCAGAGCTGTAGTCTGTTACCATATTTTTCTCTGTACCAGGTGCTGGGAGGGAGAGGCTCAGGGCTTTTTTCCATGCTTATTTTTGTAGGCTAAAAATTCAGCTTCTGCCTAGTTGTGAAGGTTCTGATAACCTGGTAATTAAGGGAACCGTGACATGAAAGTGTTGAGCAGTGAGCAGATAATAAGGAAGAGATACTTAGCTAATAACTCCATCCCAGTTCAAAAATGCAATTTCTTCTCTACCTCAAGTGCTGTTAGCTCTGAATTATCCTGGATTGTCTCTAGCTATCACACAGAGGACAAAGTCCTAATTGAAGCCCAAGTTGGATGCCTAAATTGAGATGCTGTGAATACCTGTCGAGGGGGGCGATACCCCCCCCCTGCAATTTTGGACACGTGTAGAGGAATCTGGGCACGTGCCCGTCGCTCTGGTGGAGGCTGGCAGCTTTTGTTGCGTTAGCTCCCGTCCTGTCCTGTCCTGAGCTCTTTCAGGGTGCTGAGCCTCGCTGTCCCCCAAGGTGGGAGAAGCCTTCCATTGCCTTGGCGCTACAGCGAGGGCTGCGACCCTGGCTGTGCTGCCACCCGTGCCAGCCTTCAGGCAGAGCCAGCTGCGTTTCGCTGCTGGGTGGAGCCTTGGGAATGCTTTTTTCCAGAATAAATGGTCTTTGCAAGTTAAGTTTTTCTTACAGAAGAGAGTAGTTCAGTTGGAAGGGGCCTACAACGACTGTCTTGTCCAGCTGCCAGAATGCAGTTGGCATTTTATTGTTCACTTTTTTTGTTCATCTTTATTTTTGCCACCACCAAAATTAAGTACATCAAAAAGTCAATGTTTTATTGATTCCATGTTTACCAGGAAGCTGATTCTAGGTAATCAGAGCAGCGTCTGTGGCACTCATGTCCCCCTCGCTTCTCCAGCAGTACGTGTTTTTAGTCTGACATACAATGGGGCAAAACCAGTGACAGTTAAGTAAAAGGGGATATTTTTGGTTGCCAAGTGTTGTTTTGAAATACTTTGCTCTTCTTAATACAGTAATTCTAAACCATTCAAACGTTCATCTTCAAAGTTAAATTTCATTCTTCATCAGTACCTACTTTTTGTGAAAAAGGCTGTGTTAAACTGGAGGGGAGCTGTGTGGCCATGGAAAAGACGGTGTGGTTTCCTGGACGTTAAATACTGTGCCAGCCTGCTTTCAGCTGTTGACTCTATTCAGCTTTCAGTGCTGGGGATTCTTTTTCATGTGAGACTTACAGTCAGTAAATGCTGTCAGCACAGCGTTATCGCAGCTGCCTCCCCATGGAGTTTGTACCCTCGGCCCTACGCTGGATCCTCTGTCAACAGAGGGTCCTCGTAGGCTGAGACCAGCAGATTCTCCCTCAGCTTTGTGTATGTGCCGTATTTCACACAGTTCCCGTGCGCGTGGTGTTTTGCCGCACAGCTCACCTCTCACAGAGTGGAACTTCTCAAAGGGTGCCTCGCCTACTCAAAGCTAATGAGAAATTAGCAAATATCTTTTGACAGCTTATTCCAACAAAAATAATTTCACTGGCTTTTTTTGCCCTTTCCCTGATCAGTTAATGTTAATTTAAATGCCTGGCCTTAGCTTCTGTCTACTGCTTTGTTGTCACAGTTGCTGAGCTCTTCTAGAACAGGGATTTTCAGTACCCATTATCCAAAATTAAGATACTTGTTGTACAGGTTAATAAAATCACTTCCCATACATATTTTTAAGAAATGAAAGCGTAGGAACTATTTTGTGTCTCTTGTTCTAAGACATTTTCTTCAGTTCTGGAATAATTACTTCTCTACAGCTTTCTAGTTTTTGCCTGTTTGGTATCAGTCCTTTTTTGCAGTATGTCTATAGCGTGAGCTTTTAATCTATTATTAATCTTACTATATTTTTTCCAGAGCTCTCTCCAGAGAGGGAACTTCTCTGTCTTTTTCATAGTAGTCCAAAAATTAATTTTTTTTTTTAAGAGCTGTCATTGCTCACATTCTGGTTTCCTCTTCTGAAGAAATGTGTTAAAAGAGAATAAATTTCACAGCCCCACACTATCCCTTCCATGAATTAAGAAAGTGGGCTCTTTTGTGTCAAGGGCAGTTTTGGGGAGATGTGGAGGTTTTGTAAAGGCTCCCCCTCACCATCTGTCCCGTCACTCTCTCTACTCCTCTGTGCCCTTCTGCAGTGGGTGACGGGAGCCAGTCCCAAGCGGCAGAGCGGGGCCTTGGTTCTTCTCCTGGTTTCTCCTGGTTGTGCCTCCCTCTGTGAGCCGAGCTGCTGCTCTCCAGAGCCCCCCAGGAAGGCGCAGCCGCTGTTCCCGGTGCTGTTAGCTGATGCCGGGCTGGTTACTGCACCTACACAGCTGGAGTTGTTTTTTCTCCTGGATGATTTTACTCTACTTGATCCCTCAGCATGGCAACATAGATTTCTTTGCAATGCTCTGAACTCAGTTCTACTCTTTCTATCCTCGGCAAACCTTACTGCTTTGATGTCAATTCCCCTTTCCCTCCCAGGTCCCTGGAGGACACAGCGCGTGTTCCTGTGTGACTCTGCGGGTAACAGCCTCTTGCTGGGGAAGCTGATGGCTCCCCCCCACCTTCTCCCTCAGCCGCTGCCAGATAAGTGGGCTGAGCTCTGGCCTCACGGCAGTGAAGCGTCTTTGCTGTGGCCGGTTCCAGCGGTGGTGGGACTCGCCAGAGAACCAGGGCCTGTGCCAGACCCGTGCTGGCCCGGTGGCACCTTTGCCAGTGCCTGCTCTGGTCCTTGGTCCAGCTCCATCGTGAGCAGCGGTTGGACAATGGGGAACAGCCGGTCTGTAGTTTCGGGGGCCTCCCCTGAGCCCTTCTCACAGACATGAAGGTTTTCCGCCTGGCAGCCTCCCGAGAGCGGGTGGGCGGGTTGGCTGGTCGCTCAGGCCCAGGGTGCACCCGGCAGTGCTGCGGCGTGTCCTCGCGCCGGGGTCTGTGCCCGAGGTGGGGACACAGGCAGTGTGGGGAGCCCAGATCCCTTAATTTGGGAGTGTTAGTCTGTCTAGAAAAGCACAGTACAGAATGATCGAGGGTGGAAATGTTCTGGATGTTCAGCCCCGCTTCCCATCACGATTAAAGGCCACTTAAATATTTGCTTTCCAATTTAATTTTGAAATGCTCTACTACTGCCCTATAGTCACAAGGAGAAACGGCTAACTATTGTGGGTAGCGCTGGATTATGATTTAATGGAAGATTAGTGCCTTGTTAATCTGTAGAGTAAAAAGCCTGTGGTGAAATGTAGAACCACGTCTGGTTCATAAGAGATAGCAGGCCTGGGCTTTTTTTCCCCATCGTTTTTCTTTTAGTCTCACAGTATTAGTCAGTTTATGCCAATTACATGCTCAATTCTTTCCATTTAACTTTTGAGGTAGCGCTATGTCTACTTGTTTTAATTGTTAGCTGCTTTCATTAAGCTGGTGTCTAAACTCCTATTCTTCCATCTTGTTCACATGTAGTATCATTCTTGTTCCCTAGTTATCTAGTGACTCATGTATTTGAAGCTGACACTTGAGGAAAAATGGGTGGAAACACACAAACAAAAAAATCTTCTGTTGTGTATCTTTGTGTTGATTTGTTGTGAATTGGATGCTGGTTCAGTTCTTATTGCTACACAAGTTAATTGCACAGTGTGTTTGCCTGCACAGTGCATTTTCTTACAGTTGCATTGAACTAGAAGGAAAAAAACCATTGCTTTTATGAAGTCGTGCAGGTTATTTTCTGCTCCGAAGAGCAAGTCATCCTGTCCTTGATTCATAGTGGGTCTCATCCAAGAAATTGGTATATAGTCTCAGCTCCTATTCTGCAAACAGCAGAAAAAGAATCCTTGAAAACTACTTATGTCTTAAAAATGCTAAAACCAGGGAACACCTGCTCCTCATGGTCTCTGTATCTAAAAGTTGCTTTCCTTGTGCATCTGAGAATTTGTGACTCAATTTCCCGGTCGCCTTGGTTGGCCATTCGTTTCTCATGTTATTTGCCTGGCTCTTGACGAGTGCCACGCTCCTCTCTGGAAGCTGAGAGGAACTGCACGCCCCTGTCATGCCATGTGTCTTTGGAACCGCCGTCCCTAGTGAAGGAAGCCACGGCCTGTCCTCTCCTGCTCTGCCCCCGGCCCTGCCTTGGGCTGTGTCACAGCAGGACATCGGCTGCCTCATCCTCTGGGGTGCAGCCTCTGCGGGGTGTGGTGCTTTGGGGAGATTCAGGATAAATTTGTTAATGACTCTTGGAGAATTACATGCTCAGAGAACTGTAACCATTGGTAACCAAGTTTGGATGCCTCACATAGCTCTCTGAGGCCGTGGCCTATTTCAGTTGTTCACTTTCTCCTAATTTCTCAACCAGAGGATGCAACATTTTAAGGGAAATGTTGTGCTTGAGTAAATAAAGGAGTCGTGTTTGTTACTGGATTAGAGTGCCTTATTTTGAAACTTGGGGAGCACATTTTCCTCCTGCCTCTTTGATCCTTTTCTCTTCAACTCCTTCATCATCACCTTATTCCACTTCTCTGGTTTCCACGGTGGTGGAAGTCCCAACTCCTCCTGTGACAGGGCATCGCCGGTAATATTGCAGGGACTGTCCCCGGGAACAGAGCTGGAGAAGTTTCTACATGAGAAATTAGCCAGTAGCACTGGCAGGTATCTGGGGAACCTCAGACTTCTGTTTTTGTAGAATTATATTTAAAAATGGTCTGTGTAAATCTTCTTGGAAGAGGGAGTCTTGGCTTGCCCGCAGCTCAGACTCTGATCTTGTCTTTGAATAGATCCAGCCACACTGTTTTCCTGTCTCTTTTTTTCCTGCATCAGGGCAGAATTTAACCTTGAGCGAGCAATGACAGAAGACATGATGCTAGGAAAATCTGAAATGTGAAGGGGGAGGGAGCACAGATTTCACTTCACCTCTCAGTAGGACCCCTTTGAATCCCGTTAGCAGCAGAGGCATGTGAAGTCTTCATTCTCTCTGACCGGTGTGTTCCTCCCAGCCCTCCTGGTGTTGTCTGTTTGACTTCGCCACGCATCGCCCAACAGCCCAACCTTGTTCCAGCCCGGAGAGTCTCGGTTTAGGAAGACTTGGCTGGAGTAGCTGATCTCAGACGCAGACTAGTGCAGGGTGTTGGGAGGATTCACGGGGCGAAGGAAGAGATGGGGAGGATCCGTCAGTGAGGCTCTGGGAGCTGGCGGGGTGCTAGTGGTGAGTGTGGGCCACCTTGGGAGGAGCCAAGGTGACTGGAGGATGCAGCGGAGGGGACTGCTGGGGAGAGCTCCTGGGATTAGGTGGCAGTGGGAGTCCAGAGCTGCCCAACGATGGGGGGACGGGAGCTGGGGCGGGGTGAGAGTCAGGACCAGAGTAGGAGCTGGGTTGAGGAGCACAGGCTGAAGGCTCTGTGCCTGCTAGGGCAGTGGCTCTCAGCTTTTTTTAAAAGGAAGGACTAAAAAAGGCAACAGCTAAGTGTGGTAGGACAAACATACATTAAAATGGGGTTTAGGATGTAATGTTTTTGGGTGTGGGCAAGTTTCTCTTCATGTGCTTCTCCGTCTCTTCCAAAGTGAACATAGTGTTCCCATCAGCAGTTTCTGTGCCGGTCTCACGTGACTTCTGTGAGCCTGGTATTTCCGAAGGAGAAGAGGGAATGCTTCTCGAGCTCTCTTGGTCTCCAGAACTTTCTACTCTCCAGTGGCATGGAAGTTCTCTGCAAGTGTTGAGTTCAATGTGCTCCTGTCCCTGCTCCTCCCACCTTGTCATCAGGTGGCTGAATGCGTTGACCTTCAGAAGCAATAATAATGTGGTTGGGTGTTATTGAGAATTTTGACCAAAAGTCTTATTTCTTTTTGTTGTTCTTTGTGTAATGGCTTCTCACAGAAACAACTCTGTGGGGAGCAGGGCTGATTTCCACAGGTCTGTGAACTTTGGGCTGTGGGCAGTAGATTGGACAAGTCAGTTTTGAGCAAAACACTCAGAACTAAATGGAAGAATGGAGTTAGAGTCTTTCTATCAGTGATGTCAAAAGAAAAAAGGACATCCAGCAGAGTAAAACACTCTCTGAATACAACAGTAGAGAATACCGATCTTCAAGCAGTGGTCCCGCTTGCCAAGCCAGCCAACCGTCAGACCTGCCTGCCAGTGTGACTTCCAGCCAACTCCGGCTACGGATGGGCTCGAGGTGGAGCAGGGCCCCTTTCATTCTGGAAATAAGTGGCTGTCTCAGCTTGGTCAGGGTGAGGTTACAGAGCCCCTTCGCCATCCTTTCCTCACCCTGCGTTCACGGTGCTCAGAGGAATATCCTTGGAGCTGCTCAGGACTTGCAGTGACAGTTTTGATCAGCTCCTCTCTCGAGCCATCTGCAAAATACCAGAATATAGATAAAACTGCCAGTTATCCACTGTGGATGACGTCGTAAAGACCGTTTCCCATTTTATTTTTAGGCCATGAGAACGGGGAGAAAAACAGCATAATGATGTGTTTGAAACACTGAAGACGCTTGCGACAGTTTTATGTTCACTTCCTCAAGTAATGCTTTTATTTTGCAGTATTGGTGATGTGTCTGTTTTTCTTCTGCTAGATCTCTTTATTTGTTTGGATCTGATGAGTCTTGCTCCTGGCATCTCTTCTGGGGCTACGGTAATATCTTTAAGGAAGAAATTCACCTGTTCCATGGCTGGGTGATTGATTGTGCTCGCTCCCTGTGCCGAGAGAAAGCCGGAGCAGCAGACAGTGATATGGTTCCTAGCGTACCCTGCATCCAGGATAAACACGAACATATGGTGCCAAGGAAGTTTGTTGCGGGCCTGAGCTGCGGATAAACACTACAAGCTGTTATTTCAGAAGGGTAGCACAGGATGAAGATTGTTGTAAAGAAAACAAATAGAGTCACAGAAACAGAAATCGGATTTGCACTGACGTCTGTCAGGACTTCTCCGCTCCTCCAGGGACTCTGTTTGAGACGAGTCCCTGCTGCTCCCGCCACGAGGCGAGCGCTGCCGCAGCCGTCGGGCGTCGCGCCGTCCTCCTCGGCCAGGGGACACAGGGAATTACGCCAAGAGCCAGGGTGCTCTCGCGTCAACAAACCTCTGGCTGGTTGCCAGCCTGGGGTGATGGTAGAGGCTGGTCTAGGTCCCGCTTTGATCAGGGAAAGGCGTCAGAGTGAGAAACGTAGCCAGCAGGTGTCTGCTGGCTTGTCGGGGGGTAGCCAGTGATCAGAGGAAGGCTTTTCTCTTCCTGGTGGCCATCTTAGTCTCCTCATGATTTTACTTCTTGGATGTCTGTTACCTTTAAGAAACAGTCTCCCCCTGCCCAATTCCCAAAGAAACAGAATGGATTTATGGATAAAATTACTTTTTTTTTAATAACCCTGGCTTCCATTAGTAGAGCAGGGTTCAATCTTGCAGAGTTATAACTGACTAGGAAGGTACACAGAATGCACTTGGGGACCCTGTGGTGGGGTGAGAACTGTTCAAGTCAAAAGTTGAAGAGATCAAGTCTCTGTACTCTAAAATGAGGTGTTTTGGTTTTGTTCTTTTTACAGAAACAAAATAGTCATATAAAGTGCACTTAAGGAAGGGTTTCCCGTAGAAATTGCTTTCAGCCCAGGGTCAAGACATCTTGGTGATTTGATTATCACTGCTGATATGGGCTCCTAAACTTGGCATGAAGCAAGCAGAAATTGTTTGTTATGAAGCAGGTGAAGAAAACAAGGGGAAAAAAAAAAATCTGTTGTTGACATCTGGTGTTTCACTGAGATGATGTGGCTTCGGTTTCCCCCTCATCTTCTAAAAGTCAATAAAGCCTGAAAAATGTAGTAGTTATTAAATGTGTTTCTATTTGATTTGGCAAAACATGCCAAGTTTAGAATTCAGCAGACTTCCCTGCCAAAAGAAATTGGGCAGCTGTTTGTGTCCCTGAAAAAGGTGCATCATCTCGGAACACGAGGGGAGGAAGGGTCCTTAGTCCCGGCCCGTGCCTGTCGGTAGGGTGCCGGGTGGTGCGTGCCCGGGCCTTGCATCCCGGCGGCTCCCGAGACTCGCTGCTCTGGCCCTGGCGGCTCTGGCCAGGCGTGCATGTTGCTGGGCTGGCTGGCACAGGCGAGGGGTGACCGTGTTCAGGGAAGTCAGCGCAGCCACCAGACAGCGGCTGCTGGTATTCTTTAAAATTCAGTATGTGATGAACGTAGCTGTGCCTAAACAGACACCTCAAAATTGAGCACGTGCGCCTGTGTTTGTCCTGAGCGGTGATATCTTGGGTCCGGGGGAGCTGAGAAGGTAAACTTGAAGTCTTGAACCTCCGTCTCCCCACCAAGGCAAAAGGCAGCTCTCACTGAAACTTCTTTTTGGGGTGGTCAGTCTTATCCACCACACAAGATAGATGCTATACGCTTTCCTGTGACCAAGGGTCACCTGGTTTAAGAACGGGTCACCCGTGGGTGTTGGGGACCTCCCAGAGCAGCCTCCCCCTGTGGCCCAGGCACTGTTCCCCAGAACAGGTGACAGGACCCACCCGGGAGCTCCGGTGGGGTGCTCCTGGTGAACCGGCTAGCCTTGGCCAACTGGCAAGACAAGCTGGCACGGGTGCCGTGGGGTTCTGTCTTCCCGGGGTCTTCTCACGAGAGCTGGAAACCTCTTTTGCAGGTCTCAAGTGTGTGTGCCAGCTGTGCGAGCAGACCAACTTCACCTGCCAGACAGAGGGAGCCTGCTGGGCCTCGGTCATGCTGACCAATGGGCGGGAGGAGGTGGTCAAGTCCTGCGTCTCCCTCCCAGAGCTGAACGCCCAGGTCTTCTGCCACAGTTCCAAGAACATCACAAAGACCGAGTGCTGCTACACTGACTTCTGCAACAACATCACCCTCCGCCTGCCCGTTGGTAAGTGCCGTCCAAGTGCAAGCTGCTTCTCAAACGTGTGTGTGATATCCTGAGAGGATGCGACCGTGAGAGACAGCTGATGGGGGTTTTAAAGGCTGTCTGTAAAACAGTAGCTATTTTTTTCCCAACTCGTTTCAGACAGGAAAATCTGAACTGCAACTTTGGGGAAGAGTGAATTTCTTGCATCACCTAAAGATGCTCCAGATGCTGCCTTTGATACCCCATGAGGCATTAACTGTGAAGATGAAAGGAGGCATCTGAAGGAAACAAGACTCGTAACCTCACAGATCTTATGGGCTGGAATATCTTAAGGGGGTTTGTAGTTTGAATTGGCATTAGCCTAGATGTTAGGAAGATGATACCTGATGTACTGGGGACTTTCCGTGGGGCTTGGGTCAGCAACGTATAGCAGCTGTGAATCAGGAGTTGTGAGGAGCTGAGAGCTGTTAACTGGTGCAGCGCAAGGAAATAATGAAGACCTTCCACTGGCTGAAGTTTTGCAGCCTCAGACCTCCCTGCACACAGTTTAGAAGACCTGTTTTAGATGGCTTGGGTGAGAACTCAGACTGGAGAGGTTTGGAAAGAAGGTGGTTAGTTGTAGGTGCTGATGGTGAAATGTATATGGGGCAAGTGTCTGGGCTGGTGCTGAGGTCTGACCCGTGGTGGGGCAGTCCCCTGGAGCTCGAGGAGCCGCTCTCCTCCTTGTCCTTGGCCACTCTGTTGCCCAGCACTGTGTCTTTGGGGTCCGGATTGGTGAGCGGTTACCGCAGCGTATGTCGGCGCGCCGGTACGTGAGGATCCGGGGCTTTGCGGCGGCTCCGTTGTGGTCAGGTGTGTCCTCTCTGCCAACGTGGGTCGTATGGCACGTGGGGTTGTCTGCTGGGGGTGAGAGGGTAACGGCCACCAAGTCCTAGGGGGGAGACATCTTTGGCTGATGCCGTTTCAGCAGTCTTTTTGTCTTGAGCTTTGGGGTTCTGCAGTTCATTTTAGCAGCTCATAAGGTGGCTTTTCTTCAGTGTTAGATCGGTGTCATTGATTCTTGCCCAGCAGGGATGAGAATGTGTAAGATTCCTGGTCCCAATTAGAGGGAGGAAAAAGATTTGCACTTCCAGGAGCTCTGTGTATTACACAGTTGGCACAGTATTGAGTCTGCCAGACTCAAAACTCTGTAATGAAGTTGATTCAGTGCTTTTTGAAAATAAATATTTATACTATTTTTAGGTTTAATTATTTGACTCTTCTTTCCAAGACTGGGCTTTTTTCAAAAAGCTGCAAAATATACAGTTTTACCAGATGATACCTTTTCATGTACTTGTACCAGTGAGAGATGTTACAGGTAAGAAAGATGCAAATTAATACATAATTTACAATTATAAATTGCGTTTAAGCCACTGTTGTATAGTACTTAACAGAATTTAAAAGGCCGTTATGAAAGCACTGCTGTACGATGTAAGAGACAGGAGGGAGGCCATGGGGGAGTTCCTGCGGTGGCCTTGGGGACCGTCATCTCCCGTTGCAGAGGCAGGTGCTGGGTGCTGCTGGGGGAAGGTCTGTCCCCACTGGCCCCTCATTTGGAAGATGAGGAGGAGCCCGCCGGGGGAGAAGCTGCACAGCTGAGAGGTCTGTGCCCCGGGACCTGACCTGGCCTGTTGCATTGGGCAGGAATAAGGATTATTTCAGTATTTTTCTTTTGGTTGACAACAGAAGGGAGATACTAATAGTGGTCATGCGCTAGAAATGTAGAAATAAAATACCATGCTTTTTTTTTTTCAAGTTGAGATGCTGGAGTCTTGGGAGAAAACTGCTATTTATAGAGGAGTGGCAGAGGCACGTCTGTCGTCCTAGTGCTTGACCTGGTAGTTGCAAAACCTCTGGTTTCATATTTCAGTACCAGAGAAAATTACTTAATTTTTAGCCTGAGCCCTTTGCTCTAAACATTTGGGGGAATTCATGTTAGTTGAAAATTTAACAGTGCCAGTGTTATTTGTTTGCTGGTCTTTTCTGACAGTCCTTCTTCACATAATTCCCGTTGTAGGAAAGCTTCATTTGGGCCACAGTAAAAATAAACTTTCTTGGGGGCGTTGCTGCGTACGCAGGTGAGGGAGCTGGGCTGCACAAGCCAGGGCTGTCCGGGGTCCCCCCACAGCCCCCGTGCCCCGCGGGCTGGGAAGAACCCTTTGCATGCCACTGCCGTTGTAGCTGTGTTCCTCTGCTGAGAGAATTTCTATTTCCAAAATGAGTTTTTAGGCAACTCCTTGCTCAGCTTGCATTCTTTCACTTCTGGTCTTACATGCACTCGGAAATCCAAATATGGATCTTGGGTTTGTTTCTGACTGAGGGCAAGAAATTTAAAGTAGAGGGACCACAGCAAGTGGTGTCAGCGGGTCTGACAAAGCGTGGAAGCGGTTCTAGGTTTAGTAATTAGTCTCTTATCTTACTGACATGGTCTTTTTGTTTCCACCACTGAGTATGGGCTAGGTCAGGGTTCACAGAGCTGGGACTTGCTGTGCTCAGGCTGTGCTGGTGCAAGGCCCCGGGGGGAGGGGAGTTCCTTGGCCCAGAGGTTCGTGTCTAATGTTACCTCGTCCTCCGGCATGTCACAGTGTGCCGTTCTGGGGCTTGTCTCGTGCTGCTTGGTTGTCCCTTGCCGGCTGTGGTGGGTGGCAAAGCCACCAGGTCTGTTTATTAGTGCCTAACTTAACACACAGCCTTGCTGCTCTCTAAAATACACCTGCTTTGTCAAGGTACTTATTTAAGCCAGCCCACCTCCCACCACCCTCTCTCAAAAGAGTGATAATACATGTAGCTTGACGCTTGGTACATATGTGTATGATGTTGTCTATATTATATCTATCTCCACTATGCAGATTCTGGTTTAGAAGTAGAGCGAAGCTTGCCTTTGGGCAGGAGTGGCTCTTGGGGAGGAGGAGAAGCCCTGGGAAGGTCCAGCATGGCGCACGTCCCTGCCGGGTGAGGCGGGAGCTCTGGCTGGCCCTTCCCTCCCGGGTCCCGCAGCGGCATCCAGCTGGGGACACGAGCCCCAGCTCGGCGTTAATTACCACGTTGTACCTGTATCAGGAGTGGCTGCAAAATGATCAAATGACTTGCAGCACGAGGATCTCTGAGGGCAGAAAACAATTTGTTTGTTTTGATCGCCTGTGCATGAATTTCTGTAGTGAAACTGTAGATGGCATTGCCTGCCTCAGCAGCAGAGCAACTCTGCCTTGTGTGAAAGGAGGTGGAGTTGGTTTGTTTGGGTTTTTTTACAATGTCTGAAAATACACATCTTGAAGCACAGATTCAACCTGGATATCTACTTTTTATATATTACTTCTTGTTGGCAGAGATTTCATTCCCGTATTTTTCATTAACAGGTGCTACATTTCGAAGTGCAGGATTGGTTTGCAGTAATTAGGATTTTTCTGTGCCACCCTGAATTCATTTCCAGGTTTCTAGTATTTTAACTGGGATACTTTCTGCCCCAGCAGGTGACTTGAGGTGACCTTCCCCTGTCAGTGGGATGTCATAACCGGGCTGCAGAAAACAACCTGCTGCAGAAAGCAACCTGCATGCTGCTTCCTCAATGGCCCTTTCTGTGAGTCTCTGTATGAGAAATTGCCTCTGTGCACCTCAGCGTGTAGCAGGCTGTTTTTGAGGAGTTGCTAATAAGAGCAAGAAGACTTCTTCCAGTTGTAGACTCATGTCTCAGAGGATTTTTCAGGCCGTATTTCAGATCTGGGAGATGGTGCTTGTGATCTCTGCCCCCACCCCACTTGTGAGCGGGATTTACCCCACTCACAAGCCTGGTGATAGATGCCAGACCTTTACCTGCAGCCCTGGAGTAGGCTACTGGAGCTTCTTACATTTGGTCATGGTGGAGGGTGGTCTTTGGCCCCAGGAAGACAAGACCTGGCTGGGGAAGTTGTTTCCCATCCCTTCTCCAAAGCAGCAAAGTTGATGTTGGCTTCAATTCCCTGCTTAGGTGGAGGCAGTGACTCAGCAGCTGTTGAACCAGAGCCCGAAGGCTCAGGCGCTTTATGCTCGTTACCAGATGTAGTTAATGGGACTTCCCTGAGCTCTGGTGTCTTTGTGTGTCTGTGGGTGTGCACAGACGAGTTCAGGCTGCTGCTCATTCTAACCTTGTGATTTGGAATTAGTGATGCTGCAAATTAAGTCTCTGTCTTTACAGGTGCTGAAAATGAAGGCTAGGTGGGTGCAGGTGGGTTTGCAAATTTCTCCCAGGATTCTGGGCTTTCTGACCAGGCTGCTTGCGGAGGCTGGAGAAAGAAAATGTCAGCTTCTCTAAGAAAGACCATGGGGGTGTGTTCAGTGTGTGCAGCCACGTGTCTGTGAGTTGGGGGGAACTTCAGCACAGCAAAGAATTCCCTGCTTTTAGGGCTTTTCCTTCAAAAGTACATCTGTCACTCCAGCAAAAGGCAGCACACAGCAGGAGCAGTCTCCTCTCTGCTCTGTTTTGGGTGACCTGGCACAGCAGCATCTCTAGAACTTGAGAGAAAAAGCGTATGATTTCTGTTCTGTATTTGCACAATGGAAAATGAGTCAGAGGAGAACGGAGGCTTTATGCAGCAAGATTAAGCTAATAGTGGGATTAAAAAACTGTATAATAAGTAATTTGCCAGCTCTCTTTATTCCTATTGCCCAAACTGTACAAAGGCACAAATAGCCCTCATATCACCTATAGTGGCATACACTGGGATGAAAGAAAGGGAAATATAATAGAATTCCTAAGACAAAAATCCCTTGAGTATATTCATAGTGCCAAGAGAGACAAATCGTACTGATTAGACTAGTTGTTGGGCAAGAGTCTTGTATTTTGTTAGGTTTTTTTAATATCATCCATAGGTTTTGCATGAACAAATAATTACTCTTCATTTACCTGTTTGAAAATGCCTAAAGGCACTAAAGCTCTTCTAGGAGAATGATATACATGGATGTGTTAGTATTAAAGTAGTCCTGTACCAAAAGTTTTGTAAGGTGTGTATTGGTGCAGAAAATGAGAAAAATCAGCCTTCAACCAATAACTGTCTGAATAAAACCCAGTGCTTGAATATAAATTGTAAGGGAAATCTCCTCAATCATTTCTGGACCTTGAGAGCTTCCCCGCATCCTGAAGGGCAGAGACATGCAGGGTGTGGTTCAGGGCAAAGCTCTGGCTTTCCCTCTCCTTTATTTTTGACGTTCCTTGTCTGTTATTGAACAGGATGAACAAGGTCTCACTTTGTTTTCCCAGCACAAACTTGGTCCAAGAGTAGAGTTAGAAGGAGGGTCTGGACAATGACTGAAGAGGAAAAACACAATTCTTCTAACTCTCCTAAAATGTTAGTGATGGGACTATGGACAGGGAGAATGGAGCAAAAAAAGAAGAGGAGGGGAAATATTTTTATATATTTGTTTCTCTCTTCTGTGTGGCCACTTTGTTTCCTCATAACTGATGGTTTCTGAAAGCCACTGCGAGAGTTCAGCAGCCAACATTAACAGTTTGTGTTACTACTCTGCTGCAAAATAACAACAGAAGCTTGATTTAGCTGGCTGTTTCCTGTTTGGGGTTTTTTGATGAAGAAAATGAGCTTGTCCACTGTGGCACAGACAGCCGCGGATGGAGGTCAGGACTCAGAAGTGGGGAGGAAGAGCTGCTGTGACCAACCTCCCTCTGGATCTCATGCCTTCTGGCCTGCCAGGGGTGGGCTGAGCCTGGTCAGGGGTGTCCTGTCCAGGGGCTATGGAGGAGATGTGGTTGATGCTGGGACCAGTGTAGGCCAGTGTGAGAAGTGCTTCAGTCCAGTAACAGCTGACCCAAACACATCAGCCTCTGAATTACGGCGTCCTTTTTCCGGCTGTTGGGAGGTTGGCTGTCCGTAGCCCAGAAGGCGGCTGTTGGCAGGGGCTGTGGTGGTGCAGAGCTGCTCAGAGATGGAAATAGCTGCATGAGATGCACCAAACCCCTTTCCTCTCTGTGTCGGTGCAGCTGAGTGCTGCCCTGCTGGTGCAGTTCCTGGGATCATCTCCCCCTTGGACGGATCTCCAGAGGTTCTCTTCAGCAAAACCCTGGTGGGCAGAGCTCCAGCCTGTCATAGCTGTTCTGTGGATGTCTCATTCCACAAATACTTCACATACTTTTGTCCATCTTGGCTGTCCCAGATTCGTGTTCTCTGGAGGGACTGGTAAGAATACAGCCCTGCAAAGACACGGCAGGAAACAGCAGTTCAGATAATGTGTTTATCTCGTGGCTGTATCCCTGATGGGTTTACTTGGACTTCTGGATCCTTAAGCAGACCTTTCCTAGCTGATTTCTGAATGTTTGGAGAGGGTTAGTCTGTAGTTATGGTGGAAGCTGGAGGAACTTGATTTTAGACTCTAGTCCAAATTGTGTATTGTTGGAATTGTTTAAAAATTATTCTGTGTGTCTGACTAGAGCTCTGCATTAGATGCAATATATTTTCTTGCTACATTGGAAAGAGTACATCATTTTTTCCCTCTGATTAGCTTAGGAACTTAAACAGGGCTTTTAGAAGTCTTATGGTGCCCATTATATGTCAAAAGAAAGGGAAATGTTGTGTGTGAGAATGTCTTTTCCATTGGAGGGGAAAAAAAATCCTTCCTTTTTTCTGCCTAAAAGTACTATTTTGTTTACACAACTTGGAATATAACTATGCCATATTGTGAAATTGCTGAATATTGCCAGATGTGTTATTTTTGTTTCATACGTGGCAACACGTCTTCAGCTTCTACTCTTGATTAGTAAGTCATTGAATAGTCCATTTGAAATCAGATTGCAAAATGTTATGATTAATGGTGTTGATTTGATGGTTTTAGGTAGTCATGAGGGATTTTCTTGTTTCCCGAAGAGTTTTAACATTGCACAACTGCTGTAAACATTGCCACACTTATCTGGTGATGTCGCCGTTAATTACTGTTTGTACCTTGTGTGTTGTGTATTTGGCACTTGCACTGTTTGTCCCTTTTCCTGCGTGTGGTTTGGGCTGCAGGAAGCCCTAGGGCTCCCTGGGGGTCGTGGTGTGCAAGCCCGGTGGTGGGCATGGCTGCACGACACCGTGCTGCAGGGGGTCGGGGCTGAAGACGGCCCACAGCCAACTGTACAGCAGGAACCACAGCGCTGGCCCTTCTCAAACCTCCCGCCTGTGCTCTGTGAAGAACTGGAGAGGGTTTGAGTAGTTGCCACCAGCCTTGATCCACACTTTGTCTTTGGTACAGCCAGTAGACTAAAGGATGACAAAGGAGGTTTCTGTTGATTCATTCCAAGAAACTTCTCTAGACACTCCGGATCTCTTCATTCGCCAGGAACTCGGTGGAGACCCTGTGTAAACTGGCCCGGACGCCTCAGCCTCCAGTCTCATTGCTAACTTGCCTTCTGCACTTGAGCTCTCTCAACTTAGCAGCATCTCAGAGACCTGTAAGCATCCCTGAACTTGATTTTGTTCTGAACGAGTCATAAAGCTGGCATCTGTTTGTGTTCCTGCTGCTGGTGTCACCCTCCTGAGTGGGAGAGTCTTTGAATTTTGCTTCTGCTTTGCTCTGCCGTCCCGCTCTGCATCCCCGGAATGGCCGTGAGCGTCTGGCTCTGTGCTCCCTCCTCCGTCCTCCTCCTCCAGCCAAGCTTTCTCCTGCTCTTTGTCCTAGAGTGCCAACACGAGCTTGCTGTGCTCACCCTGTCCCTGCTAGACCTGCTGCTTGCCTGGCTCCCAGAATGCCATGTGGGAGGGAAAGAGCTCTAAAAGTTAAGCGCTATTGCAGTTCTCTCACAAAGCCTGCTCTGCAGTTCATTGACAATAGAAATGGTGCTTATATAAGTTTTCAGTAAAAGTGTATCAGATCACTTTTCTGTTAAAACTGCAGACATTTTTTCTGGTAAGAATGGTTTTGTTGCTTTTTTTTAAAGATATACTGAGCATTTTTTATGAGTCCCTTAAAATTCTGCTATAAAACCTGTTTCAGTGGTTTACAGTGTACAAATTACAAATTGTCACATCCCAGAAACCTTGAGCACATCATTGTCTCACTTAATTCCATTGGCAAATTTAGGAACTGAAGCTGGATTTGCAGAATGTATGACAAGGTGGTGCAGACATAGCCAGTAGAGTAATATGGCTTTAATATTAAAACCCCTTCAAAAATGGGTATTTACTTTTAGGTTCCTCGCGAGTCAGGAGTGTATCCTGCAACGCAAAGAGTGCTTGTGGAAGTGCACACTTCTCCACTTGCCTTGCCCCACGCCTCAACCCTTTGGGCTTGTTGTGGTCACCCAGTTACTCCGTTGGCTGCCAGTCTGAAGTCACGGCCCGTGCAGGGAGAGGTGTCACTGCAGCAACTGGTGCAGGAACAGCTTAAAGCTGAGCGAAGTAACATATTGTGCCCTTAGCAAACTTGGCTTTTCTCCCATTTGAAGTACTGCTGGAGCTGCTTCCCTGTTTCAGGAGATCCTGGAAAGTTTTTATAGATAGGTATAGATATATAGATATGCACACATGCGTAGCTATGTATATAATTTTAAGATAAAAAGAAAGCCAACAATAACTGTTGCTCTTTTTTGCCTGGACAGGTTTGCCACCTGTAACATCCGGACTGCAAGGAAACAGTCTTGAAGGTAAATAAAAAGAGAACAGAAGCGGAGATTTTTAAGAAGTTTGCTTCTGGAAGTGGTGCTCTAGAATGGAGGGAGCTGCGGAAAAAGAGGGACGAGGAGGAAGGAGGTGGAAGGACTGGGAGAGGGATAGAGGACACCCATGACCATCTGTGTGCCGGTGAGGTGGAACTGGCCAGGATTGGCACGGGCGAGCGGCAGAGCTGGAGGTGAGGGGTGTCCCGCCGGGACTGCAGCCGCTCTCCGCCGGCCTGATGACACTCGGCAGGAGCAGGCAGGCGCCTGCCACCCTCCACTGCTGGGAGCAGGTTGTTCCCAGCAGGAATCCTGGTTGCTGCTGTGGCTCGGGGCGCTGAGGTCCTGCGCCAGCCCGCGCAGGTGCCCACCCGAGCCTCTCTGCCCACGGCCTCGGCTGCTGCTGTCCAAAGCTTCCTGGTTATTTTCCTGTTGCTACTGTTTGCGCTGGCCTAAGAACAATAAAGTTTTGTATCTTCTTTGTTTCACGTTATGTTGCTTTTCAGCGGTCGGTGGGAAGAGCTGATGTTTTATATTGTGTGTGTTTGTCTCTAACAGCCCCCGTGACAGGTAACGAATCCGCTCAGGTCTGCGGTTGAGGACATGGGTTTGGGTGACGCGCTGAAGCGCTGCGTTTTGAACACCACCTGGGTGTGGGGAGGGACAACTCCTCACCCCGACACATGGTGCCAGCACCCTGGTCCCCTGCGGCAGGAGCAGCTCCGTAGGGCACAGAGGGTGCATGCTCGCCGCGTGCCTGCTCCAGGGGAAACCTCTGCCCTGTGGAAACGTAATTAAAAACAGCTTAGGAAATCACTGTGTATCGGTTAACAGGCAGCAGTTGCAAGGAGGAATCCTGCTTGCAAATCCTCTTACAAATCTGCCAGATGACCCCTTGATGTCCTGGCAAAGTCTATTAAAGGAAAAGCCCGTGGGCAAGACACAAAAACTGTGTTTTCAGAAAGGTTTGAACTGTGTGCTGTGAATAGACACAGGGCTCTCGGTTGTTAACATTTTGTTTATTTTCTTTTTTCACTTGGTTAAAGTGCATAGTGCTAAAATATAAGGAAGAGAAGAAAAAGGAATGAGTTGATTTTGCACAGCTAACTGCTCCTGGCACTTCTGAGTGATGGGCTGCACGGCTTGAGAGGGTCCTTTGAAGAAGAGCTTCTGTTGTAATATTGGCTGGAGGAAAGTCACAGCCCGCGCTGAGGGCAGGCAGGCTGCTGCAGTTCCTCTCAAAATTCACATTTCAGCGTACACATTGCTGAGCGTTTGCCCAAAGGGAGAGAGGGGCTTTTTGTTTTCTAGAACAGCTAAGGGGTGACTTTGCACAGTGTGGAGTTCATGATCCTTAAATCTTCTGTAGCCTTTAGATCTAGTGTTTGGTACTTGTGATTCTGAGTGTTGAGGGGGTTTTATGGGTTGTGTTTCCGTTTTGTTTCAATTTGGGGGGGGGAGGGTGTTGGTTGATTGGTTGGTTTTGTTTTAAGCTCATTTACAATTTTGGGGGCATTAAGGGGGTTGTGTGTGTGTGCATGTGCAAGTAAATACCGTGGTAATGGATTCCTATAGCTTCTTGATGTGTTTTTTACCCCTATAGTTTTAAAATGGAAAATGATCTAGGACGGTCCCGTTTCTTGACTCTTGTGAAATACAGCTTCGTGAGCACAGGTTCCCAAAGTGTTCTGTCTTAGAAATCCTTTCAATGCCTCGTTTACTAGAGCTTGGTATTCCCATAGGCATTAAGTGTTAGGAAATAGTTTTTTCCAAGGATTTGTTTTCAGCAGGGACAGCGTGCTGAGAAATACACAAACAGGGCTGACGTAGCCTGTGCTCGGGGCTGTGTCTCGGTTGGGGTCCTGCAGTGAACTTGCTGGTCCCCCCTCGGTCTTCTGCAGTGGGGTGGTGGGGGATCGGCTGACTGCAGGCAAGCGGCATTTTGCCAACGCAAACAGATTAAACCGGTGTCTTCTGTAGAGTCCCTGCTGCATTTTTGGAATTACAGTTGCAAGGAAACATTCTTCAGGTGTTTGCTGTCTTGAATGGCACTGGGAGGTGGGGTGGGACCAGCTGGAGGAGCTGGTGGCCAGGACACGTTGTGCTGCGGGAAGCCTGAGGGGGGTTAGTAACAGATAAGAGGAATTACAACAGGATGGTGCCCTGTAGGGAGGGGTCGGCATGTCTGAGGGGCTTTCCTGGGGCTGTTCCTGGGGATGGGTGCGGTGGTGATCTGAACAACACCTCACCTCCGGCTGTGCTGCCGCCAGCCATGTGCTGCCGAGTGGCTCTGCTGGTCTTTCCTTGGGGACTGCTCTGGGGCGATCTGTTGGAGGTGGTGGTGTTGGGTGGTGATCACAGCGCTGACCTGAGCCCAGGCTGCCTGCAAAAGAGCCGCTGGGGCGTAAAGACCCTGGAACTCAGGGGAACGTGGTCTGCCTCACTGTGGGAAACCACGAAATCTTAATACGTCGTCGCTCCACAGCCCTTCACTTACCGTC
The DNA here is from genome assembly GCF_047716275.1 of Strix uralensis. Lineage (NCBI taxonomy): Eukaryota > Metazoa > Chordata > Aves > Strigiformes > Strigidae > Strix > Strix uralensis. The sequence continues at coordinate 45,257,392 of NC_133977.1, read as the reverse complement.
TTTTTCCCTTCCCCCTGCTCTCCCTTGTGTCTTCCGAAAGCGTCGGAGCCTCCTGGCCGAGCCAGCGCGGGGCCCGTGGTGCTGGCGGTGACGGTGGCGGTGCCGGTCTGTGCCCTCTCGCTGGCAGCGGTGCTGGCGGCCTGCGCCTGCCCGGCTCGGCGTGGCGCCCGCCGCAGGGCCAAGCAGCCCAACGTGGAGGAGCCCCTTGCCGAGTGCACCCTGGTGAGCTCCGGCAAGACGCTGAAGGATCTCATCTACGACATGACGACCTCCGGCTCCGGCTCTGGTAGGTGGGGGCCGCCCTGCCCGCCCCCCTCGCTGCGGTGTGGCTGGCGTGGCATTGCTGCCAACTTTCGGAGCAAATTTTCGTGATGCTTTAAACCAAAGGCAAATGTGCCACCTTGCTTGGAGGGCGATGAAGAACGTCACCTGCCAGGCAGAGGGTGCAGCTGGGGGTCTTGTCTCAGAGGCTCTTATGCCGGTGACAAGATTTTTATCAAGGGAAGTTTTGTGCCGATACGCTTGGCCACACCTTACAGTGGCAACAGGGCTTTGTTTGCTCTTTTTCTGTCAAATTGCAAAAGTTTGAATCTTTGAATGGAAGAACTTAAAAATTAATTCAGAAGGCAGTTTCAGGTGTTAAACAAAACATTGCTGGCACAGCTGATGGTAAAAGGTACTAAATTTAACTGAATGAGTCAGGATGCTGCTCCTGAAATTTCTATAGCGGTGCCAAAATAACGTTACTCCCAATTCTTGTTTTGTGCAGAACGCCAACCTTCTTAATATTTTTCCCATTTCTGATATTCTATCTACTGTGATGCCTCCATTGCTACTGAGATCTTGTTAAATCAAAGAAATGCAAAAATGAGGTGGGAATTCAAAAATTCCAGCTCATCAGGCTGGTGGCATGTCTGGTGTGTACAGCCCAGTTTTCTGTAACTAGAATTTTTTACTTGAAAAACATGTAAATCATGCTTACTTTTATTTTTAAGTGAAAAATTTATAAATGGTGCTTAGCTTAATTTATTTTCCATGAACTATATACCTTTCAGGATTAATTTATTGTACTTCCCTAATGCTTTTCCACGGATATAATGGGTAGGCTTTGGCTTTATCTACCCTGAAGTTTCAGCTGTTCACAGACATCCCTGAGCTCATCACAGCTTCATCTGTACTGGCCCATCCTGGAGGCACAGGAGCCCTGTGTGCACTGGTGTGATTTGTTCTGATTTTGGCCAAACTGAGTTTGCTCCTCTCTGCTCAGAGGCAACCCAGCACTTGACCACAGGCAGCCAGGACAAGCCCGTGTGAGAGCTCTGTCCAGGAAACCAGAGGGAAAATTTGAATAAATTTGAGTAAGCTGGCCTTCAAACTACAGATTTTCCCACCGATTATTTTGCTCTGTTAAAAGCAAGGCTGTCTTGATTTAAAAAAAAATATATAATTCTTTGTTAAGTCCCAAACAAATACAGTATCAAATCAAATGAGGCAGGGGTTTATGGCCAGCAAAACAAAATGAAACTGCTATGATAATTTATTTTTCGCTCTGAAAATTTCAGCCAGAACAGATCAACTAATTGTATAAACTGTAGTTCATACAAAGCCAAATGAAGTAGTTTGGGCCTGCTTTTTTACTTGGGGTTTTTTATGTTTTTTAAATTTATTTGGGATTAGGGAGGTAGAGTTTGGGGAAAGAAAGGTGTCATATGGGTCTCCTGGCTTTGCTGGAAAATATACCCGTGTAGGGTTGGGTTGGAAGCCCTGAGGGCTACCAGGGAGGTGGCAGGCGATGCTCGCTGTGGGGGCTGGCAGGGCTGAGGTCCAGTGCAGTCATGGCAGTCTGTCCTGGCTTTTTACACATTGGTCACAGCCAGTCTTTTCTCCTTTGTCAACAGATTAGCAAAGCTGGGCTTATTTTCCAGACAGGCTGTGGCATACACACCAGTTTTTCAGACCTTTTCTGTTTCTGTCCCCTGCCCCCTTACCCGAAGGGTGTGTAATTCTTGTTGTGACCCAGACTGGGTCATGGCTCCTGAAGGAGGGCGTGGGGCTCGTCCCCAGTGTGAGGGGGTTCCCCAGTACCCCGTGGCAGAGCAGCAGGTGCTGGGCTGTCACTGCCACGCACTTCGGTCCAGCAGAGCTGGTGGCAGGGAGGGCTTGCACCCGACTTGCTTCAGATCTGAGATTGCCTCCTGTACCTAGTGACAGGCATGACGTATGCTCAGCTGGCACATTACATGAAAAAGCAGGATTTTAGGAGGTTTTGGCTGGGAGAGGATTTTCCCTTGGTACCCTTTGAAAGCAAAGTTGTGAGTACAGCTCACTGGGAAATGTCCAACTTGGGGATTTAAAGATCGCTGCTGAACTATTTCACAAACACCCATCTCTTCTTTTTAAACTAGGTTTACCTCTGCTTGTACAAAGAACAATAGCCAGGACTATCGTCCTACAGGAAATTGTAGGAAAAGGCCGATTTGGCGAAGTCTGGCGTGGAAAATGGTGCGGGGAAGATGTAGCTGTGAAAATCTTCTCCTCCAGAGATGAACGGTCCTGGTTTCGGGAGGCAGAAATTTATCAGACGGTTATGCTGAGACATGAAAACATCCTGGGCTTTATTGCTGCCGATAACAAGGGTACGCTGTGAGTCCTGTGCCAAGTCCCGGGTGTCTGTCTTGGTGTTTGAAACACCGCTCCCAGCCTTACAGCCACCCCGAGCCCCTTCCCAGTGGAGTGGCTGGCAAACGTGTTCGTTTGCATGCCTGAGCTGGCCACATAACAGGGAAGGCTTTTCCAGGGTAATTTTTTTAATAAAGCTGAATAATCTTGCTTCCTCTGCATAGATAATGGGACATGGACTCAGCTGTGGCTTGTCTCCGAGTACCACGAGCAAGGGTCCCTGTTTGACTACCTGAACAGGGGCACGGTGACAGTGGAGGGCATGGTCAAGCTGGCACTGTCAGTGGCCAGCGGCCTGGCTCACCTCCACATGGAGATCGTCGGCACGCAAGGCAAGTGCTTCCCGCCTGTTTGTCCTTCGAGTATTTTGAGAAGCTTCAGTGGTATTTGCAAAAAGGTTTATGGGCGACGCGGTATAGCAAAGCGTTGTACAAACTGTTACACCGCAAGAAACAGTATTGGCGTAAGCGTGTGTGGTACGGTGTCAACAGAGAATAGGAATATTGTCTTCCCACGTTCACTGTCTGCGCCCCCTTCCACATCTTTAAGTGGATGCCTGTGGGAGCGCTAACGAAGGATTCTCTAAATGAATTTGGAGGGCAAACTTACAGTTTCTCTTTGTGTGTTTTATTCCTGAAATACAGATACTGGAACAAAAATGCCCTCAAGGATTTTTTTGGATTTGATGGCCTTTAGCAGAGCTTTGCTGGGTGCAAAATAGGCTTCAATGTTTTTTTACAGGGTATCGTAACAAAGTTGAATAAAACTGGTTTTGTGTCCTTGCTCCTTGTATTAAAATTTGTACTGTTGTCAAAATTGATGGTGCTTTCTGTGAACAGGCAAACCAGCAATCGCACACCGAGATCTGAAATCTAAGAACATCCTCGTGAAGAGAAACGAAAGCTGCGCCATCGCAGACCTGGGCCTGGCCGTGAAGCATGACTCGGTGCTGAACAGCATCGACATTCCCCAGAACCCCAGGGTGGGCACCAGGAGGTGGGTGAGGGTGGGCTGAGGGGCAGCTTTCCTCAGCCCTTTCCTCTGTCGGTGACCTCCCCCTCTGCTTTTGGTGTCTGTTGAGCGTTGGCAACCAGCCCAAGCGGCTCTGCGGCCTGGGCGTCGCGTGTCGTCACCCCTGGGCCTGGGCCAAGTCAGGGCATCGCTCTCAGCGCCGTGAGGGGTCACATGTGGGTGATGATCACGTGAGCGATGCGTGTGGGTGTTGGCGGCCGCAGCGTTAAACCCATCACCAGGCCAGCCCTTTTGCTTTCGCTCAGAATCGCTGTCAAAAGGAGTTTCCCTTTCCCCCTTTTCCCAGTAGCAGCGGCTGTTACCTGGCCCCGGCACGCGGCAGTGCAGCCACAGTTGTTTGCATGAGCTCCCTCTGGCAAACTGACCTTTGTGTGCTTTGAAGGTATATGGCTCCTGAGATACTGGATGATGCGATGAACATGAATATCTTCGAGTCCTTCAAGCGTGCAGACATCTACTCTCTTGGGCTTGTGTACTGGGAGATAGCCCGAAGGTGCTCCGTTGGAGGTGAGGTTTCTGGCCTTTTTGTTTTGCAATCCAGACCGCCTTTATCTTAAACAAAATTAATTAAAGGATCTGTGTCCCCACCCCTGTGCTCTCAATTATCTTGGTGGTATGTGGTGGTAGAAGTCTGTTGTGGAACAGTTGTTCAAGGTGGCCCCAAATGTTCTCTCTTATTGCCTGTAAAAACAAACAATTAAGACTTGATTCTGGAGCAGCTGATTTGGATTTTGTTACCTACGTGATAAATCTTCCCTAGGAATCACTGAGGAATACCAGTTGCCTTACTATGATGTTGTGCCTTCTGATCCTTCGATAGAAGATATGAGAAGGGTAGTTTGTGAGCAGAAGCTGAGACCAAATATTCCAAACCAGTGGCAAAGCTGTGAGGTAAAAGCAGTTTTCCAGTTTATTACAAAGCATATTTAAATTAATACAGAATTTTTCAAAGGGAGCTCCATGTCCAGCCTCTCCTGGATTTAAACGTGTGTCAGATGTTTGGCTCTTTTTCAGCTCCCAGATCAATACAGAGAAAACTGTCGTAGCACCGAATGCTGAACTCCCTGGAATATCAGTCTTAATTTATGATACTGCTGTTGTATTACCGTTTCAGAGAGCTATATTTTACCTTCCAGTATTGCACTTAAAAAAATGAAGAGCAGGAGGTGATGTTTTTATTCTTGACCCGTTCTTCTGCCTCCTGATCTGCAGGCGCTGCGGGTGATGGGCAGGATCATGCGGGAATGCTGGTACGCCAACGGCGCCGCACGGCTCACTGCCCTGCGCGTCAAGAAGACGATTTCGCAGCTCGGCGCGCAGGAGGACTCCAAAGCCTGACGCAGCTCCCTGGGGGAGGAGAGGGGAATGAATTCTTCTGTTCATCTTTTAACATGTGATATTATTTTTATTTTTGGTCTACCTCAGGTAACGTGGTTCAGTATTCAAGTGCCCAAACCAGCGCACTGGCATCTGGCTTCGTATTTGGCCACTGGAAGGGGCAGCTTTTGACTCATGGTTCGTATTTTGTACAGCAAGTCAATGACTTGCTTTGGTTCTCTAATTAGACACTAAGACACTAATCGCAGAAAAGAGCGTAAAACACCACGACGGTGTTAAAATACCTTTCGCTATTCCGCTTTTTATCCTAGTCAAACCCCAAGCGTATTGGAAATAGCTGGTACTGATTAAAGCCTGTTTGCATGAGAAACCACATATTTTGTCCTCAAACCAAGTAGAAGACCAAATATAATCCAGCTTTTTACATATTTTTACACAGAAATCTGAAAAGGGGCTGTCAGTAAAATGCATTTTTAAATACTAATTTTGTCATGACCTAAGCAAATAAAAAAGATGAAAATTCCACTAAGTATATTTATTGTGAACAAAAGCATCTAGTCAGTTTTTTATTAACTTTTATTTTTATTGCCTTGATTTCATATACAGTATTATAGTTAGGATTTGGAGTTATTTTGCTCTGTTCATTCATTGAACAATATCGATCAAGGCACAATTTTTCTTTTTAACGGTTAGCAGGAAAAATAATAGAGGCAATATTTTTCTGATAGATACGTAGGGATGGAATGTGAGAAATTCTACCTAAACTGAGAAAGTATATATTTTTAAGCAGTGTCTTGCCAATCTGTCACTAGTAACATTTTTTTAGTGCCTTTTGATGTTTTAGGGGGAAGCTTTAACAAAGTTAATTCTTGGAAAACAGTTGAAACCTGCAGAATGCACCCGCACTCTGGACTGGTCGCTGTTTGCTGTTGCCTGTCATGGCCTAGGGACCTGCCAAAGGGTGAATTTAAAGTGCTGGTGGCTTTGCACGGTGCCAGTACAGCCCGTTCAGAGGTTTCATACGGGTTTCGGTGATAGCACCAGGCTGGTGAAAAGTATTAACATCTCTAATCATATTTCCGTAGTACTGCAAGCTATCAACAGCGGGCTGCTTTTTCAAAATTCACTGATGTTCTGGCACTTTGTGAATTCTGCCCCACTCCACAGTCCGCACATTTGAAGCTAGTATTCTAATGTTTTTTATAGCCAAGATGATACATTTCATAATAGTATGGTTCTTTAAATGTTTCTGAATCCAGGTGATCCATGTAAATTAAACCTAGAGATGTCAAAGCTTTGCAAAAATTCTGTGTAGCATGTGCAGCTCTGTGGAAGTAAGCTGTTGGCTAATTAAGGTTTTTTAAGATCAATCTTTGACATGAAACCTCTTGAACTGGGGCTCTTACGTGGAAGAACGGGTTAAACTTTTACTGAGTGGGACAGTCAGTAGTATCAGTACTCCATGTTTCATCCTGACACACACCCCCCAGGATATTAGGGACCCTTTATGGATGTTAATTGCCCCCTAATTAGGCTCTAATGCAGTTTACCTGTTTGCACTAGTTGATCCTGCTTGTGTTAAATAATGCAAGTCTTTGCATGGTCTGTTAGCTGAAGGGCGGGGAATATTTCTGCTAGGTTGCTAATAGATTTTTCTCCAGTATGCTTTCTGAGATATAATCAAAGTTGTCTTACAGATTTAATTCTTACGTGCTTCAGTTGCATAAACTGCAGCCGGGAGCTCAAGAGACACATACTTTCTAAGCTGTGTGAGGGGCAATTGTTGCAACTGTGTGATGTTGACTTGAGTATCAAAAAGATTTGCAAACCTAAGATCCAGCATTTGTCCTTGTAGAATGTAACTTGAAAAAAATCCTCGTGTTAAAAAGGAACATTGAAAGATTATTTCTTTTTTAAGTGGGAAAAGGAAATGTCTTATCCATTGAAATCAACTCTTTTTGAATTTGCAGAGTAAGGTGTCTAAAGTCAATGGTAGCGGAGTAATTTTACATAGTATTAAGTCTGTTTCTTCAAAAGTATTTAAACTGTGCAGGTGAGATGAACTTTTCAGAATTGCTTTAGCACTCAGGAAGTGCCCAAAAGGAAACATCCATCTTTCCAGAGCTCCCGGCACTTGCAGGCCCAGTCAGCTCTTCTGAGAAAAAAAGAATCAAATGATTGCAAACAACCAGAGTAGCATGTTAAAATATGCATTAAAGCCAGTCATTTAGAACAATTAACAACAAGGAGAACCTATGAAAGACTGAAGCCTCCTGAAGCGCCAGAGTTGTTGTTCAGGGTGACCTGCCGGGGTGGGGTACCCGTGAGCCCGGGGAGCCCGTGCCCCTGCCCGCGATGCCGTCCCATGGGCGCAGCACGGCCTCCCCGCGCGGGACTCTACATCACGAAACACCAAGTGGTTTAAAATAACGCTGAAATAACTGAAGGAAATCATTTTAAAACAGAAAATACTGTAGTCTCAGAAGGAGAATGCAGCAGAATCAGGTTCCTCCCAAGTGCCCCGGCCCCTCCGCTGGCGGCAGGCGCGGTCTCGGCTGTTGGCAGTGCGGTTCCTGGCTGGGCAGGTTCAGGCTGTTGGGGGGGAGCGGAGGAAAGGTGGGTGTTTGCTGAGTGGTGTAAGGGAACCGTCTCGATAGCAAAGCCTGGGATGTTTGCAGCAGCCTTGATGCAGTAAGACGTGTTAGCGAAGACTTGATCAGTTGCCATGCAAAATGCAAGATGACCAAGGGACATTGTTAGCGTCTCTTATACCACTTTTTAAAAATTTTTTTTTTTCCTAAAATGGAGGCATTCCTTGAACTTCACGGGGCGAGCGATCAGAATGCTCTCTAGGGATTTTTCTTCCATTTTAAATTCAGTCCTATGCACTTTATATGTCTTTTGAAAGTATCTGTGCCCTTGGAGTGTATCCAATAGCTGTTCCTGGGCGTTCTTTCCCTGTGAACTGGATCACACGTGGAGGAATTTGGTGTCTGTGCAGAAGCTCCTCTTGGTCAGGAACTGTGCTGGACTGAAGTTGTGCTGTGAAACTAAAGAAGTGTGCTTTTGGGCATGAGGTGCTGTGCTGGCCCCCTCCCGGGGTAGAGCTGGAGGATGTTTAGAGGGTTTAAGGGATAACACGTTAGTGAACTGGTGATGGGGGACGGTACTACCCGCTGCGGATCCGGCGCTGCTGCCGCTGCGGGTGTTTCTCGAAGCCCTCTCCTGCTCTGGGGACCGGGCTGTGGTCTGTGTGTGTTGTGTTTGCTGAAATAAATGTGGTCCCCGCCTTTGTGAGGCTCCTGTGGATGTTACAGTTTTCATTTACACCGTGGTGTAATGGAAAGGGCAGGATGCGCAGGGGGAGCTCACCAGCACAATCCCACGCTGCTCCGTGGTTCCTCCGTGGTTGGCCCTGGGGTCCACCCTTGCTTTTTCCTATCCGTTTGGTCAGTCTTACGCAGTGGTGGATTTTGAGGCTGTGTTTTTTCAGTTTCCCTCCTGGAGTCTCTGAAAACTGTTGAACAACCCTGGAATTTGAACAAGACCCTTTTGGCGCCAGGCTGGGAGGTGTGCGGGGGGGATGCTCTGCGCAGCCGGTCTGGCTCAGCTGCACCTCTCGGGTCACACCTCCAGACCCGGGAATACTTTAAACCTTTCCTGTACATATCTCATGGCATGAGACATTATGGTCTGCCGTAGCTTTTGACTTAGCTCAATATTTTTGCACTGGTTTCCTTTTTTCTTTTGTTGTTGAGAGGTAAATGTATGTTTTAGCGAACTGGAGTTAAACAGAACTGAGCCAAGGGGCTGATGTTGTTGTACTGGGCTTTAAGATGTTTGTAAGCTGTACACGCCTTCTAAAATAAAAACAAAACCAAACAACAAAACCAAACAAACAACAAATCCCCCTTGTTTTAGTGGCCTTTTCCCTCAATGTAGATTTGTCCTCTTCAAATTTAAGAACAGAGGTTATGCTGAGACAGTTCTTTGAGTTTTAGGGAGGCTTAGGTTTCTTGAGAGCTTACTAATGTTCCTGCTAATCTTCATTTAAAGCACAACTTCTTAAGCTTGTAAAACTTCTCAAGATCAAGGATGCTCAAGACCAGTCACCACATTTAGCCTCTCCTAATTGATGCTTCTAGTTTGGGGGAGTTGCTAATATTTTAGATTTGCTTCTGATAACAACTTAAAACTTTATGCATGGAATATGAACTGAAAGGGAAAGTTAATTAACATTTTCCCTAGGACCTATTTTTTTTTTTGTTCCCTTAACTGCTCTCCCCAAATGCCCCTTGAGAAATTCAAACTGTAATCTCTTTTGCACTTTGCTACTTGTATAGTCATTTGTATTTAACCAAGGTCATTCCCTTGTGTAACCCCATAATGAACCTTATAATATTTTAGTCATCCTTATGTCAATTCTTTTTTTTTTGGTAATAGAATCAGGAATTATAAATAGGTTTGTGTAGAAACATGTCTAGTCCCTACAACAGGTCTTAACATTGAACAGAGCAAGATCTTTTCGTGGTCCCTGTCTGCCTGGATCTTCTGTGGCTGCTGATGGGCTTAGGGATGTCCCCAGCACATCCTTGCTAATGGGAAGGAAGTTTTTGTGTTCCATTTGTTGCTGCTGAGAACGGTGTCTGGCGAACTGCCTCGGCACTACAGGAACATGTTTAGCACCGGGGCTTCGGTCTGTGGCAGGTAGCACTTCGGCAGGGCCCCCCCCGCGCCGGGGGTGCCGCTGTGAGGACGGGTGGGAAGACGCTCCATCGCCTTGTTTGTGGTCTACGCAGCAAGCGCCCTTCTGCATAGTGGTGCGCGTCGATGAAGGTTGCGGCTCCCAGGTCCCTCCTGTGGTACTCCGTGTAGGTTTTGTGGAGCTGCCCTCGGGCTGCGTGCGGAGCCCCGTGCCACCGCTCGTGGTGCTGCCGGGAGCTGGTGGTCTCCTGTGGATCGGGCGGGTCTTACCTTGGCCGAGCAACGCTGCGCCTCTGGGACTGCAGACGGTGTGGTGGGGCCATCCCTACATGTGTGCTACCCCGATCCCTGGGAAGCTTCTAGGGAAAGACATCCGTGTTCTGTTTTAACAGGCAGCACAGTTTATGAATGTATGGGAAATAAGCATTAAGAGGTACAATATATTTCTACAGAATATAAGAAATGTGCAATAAGTTGTAACTTATACTGAATGTATTTTTGGCATAAATAGACTGAATGTATTTTGAATGTAGCTATTACATTTGTGTCTAAATCTGCTGTGGTTTTCAGTCCCCAAAGAGAAATGTGTAGTGTTTTGTCAATCTACAAACCAGTTTGAGTTGTCTGTTTTTTAAAGAAGCATTAATATTTTATCTGGAAGTACTGTAATATTTTAGAGTTTAGTATAGCAGTACAATGCTAAAATTCAGCCTTCATATTGTGAAATACCTAATCGAGTGTACACTGCAGCAAGTTATTTTCAGAACTATTGCTAAAGTTATTGCTTGGTATTGCAGCTACCCTGGATGTAAATAATTTGTTTAAATGTTGTATTTTGTATGCATATTTTACATAGCAGTATACTTTAAGAAAGACGTGGTGATTTTAATAAATTAAGCACCCTCTGCCATTGTGTTCCTGTGAAGTGTAAACCTATTTTTTCAATGTTCTTTTTGTGATGGGGGGAAAAGGGTGGAGGGCTGTTTCAGGTAGCTTGTAGGCGCTGGAGGTTTCAAACGTGAACGAAAGCTCTCGGCCAGTGCGTGCCCCCAGCCCCTCGCCCGGCTGGGATGGGGCGATGCCACCCAGTACGGGGCTCTCGGAGCTCTGCAGAGACTGGGAAAGGGCAAGCTCCTGCTGGCCACCGCGTCCTCGGCTTCCCATCACTGCTCCTGGCCTGTGCACTGCAAGATGGGGGTAAGCCGTGCCCCGAGAGGCATCCTCAAGCTCTCCAGACCCCGGCGTGTAGGGAGGCATGCGGCGATGGTGCGTGAGCTCTGCCTGGCCCTTCCTGCTTGCCCGTGTGCCACCTGGCAGTGGACGGGGGGGTGCACGGAACATCCAGCTCACAGCTGGAACATCCAGCTTCTGCGCATGGCTGCGACGATCCCTGATTCTAGTAAGGGAGAGGAACCGGCCTCAAGCACCAGTGCTGAACCAGAGCCTTCTCTGTGCCCTCCTGCCTCCCCGTCTGGGAAATGGCAACTTCTCCCCCAGGCTGGAGAGATCCCCTCCCTGAGACACAGGGTCACTGTCTTGTACCTGTGGGGTGCAGAGCCTGCTCTGGGCCTCAGCACGCTGTTCTTGCTGTGCTGGTGGGAACTCTGGCTGAGCTGCCTTTCACACAAGAGTCCCTGGACCTGACTCTCCCAGCTATTTAGGTTTTCAGTGGTGTAAGTCTGAGGGAGACCTACCCGTGTAGAGCACCTCAATTTTGAAGTCTGCTGGCTTGAAAACCCCCCTAACGTAACCATAACCTAGGGATTTAAGTCAGGCTTTATTCAAATTAAAGGCATGTCAAAATGAAATCCACCATGCCACTACCCAAGAGTATCAAGACTTCCAGGGCTTTTGAAGCATACTGTGGGCTTTTTTTTTCTTAAAAGGACCATTGTATTATAGGCAATTGTGAGTTTGGTCCTTCTGCAACAGATGGTGAGCTCATAAGTGCACTCTCAGTTTTTGGTAACTGCACATTTCAAGGAGGTTTTAATTGCCAGGTCTGGTGCTGGCTCTGATCCCAGTGGAGCAGCCGCAGCCTGTGGCTCGTCCACAAGCGTTGGCTGCCATCCCCTGGCCAGCACCGGGCGGGTGCCTATCGCCTGGGAGAGCAAAATGCTGCTCTTCAGCAGCCTGAGAAATTCCTGCTTCCTCGGAGGTGCCCTCTTCCAGCTCGTGTGGAAGGGGGAGTGGGTCACCCCCATGGTGCGGGTGCAGCATCCCGGCTCGGCAGCAAATTGCCGAGGGCTTTCATGTGGGGAGAGGTGCTCGTGAGAAACTGCTCGGTGGGGGATTTGGGTGTGAAAGAGAGAAAGGGCTGGTTCTTCATTTCCTTATTGTTAGGTAAACCAGCTCCGCAGGAGTCCACAGGAGCCATCGGTACCACCCTGGTAGCCGAGGGAAGAGCCAGCTCAGGGGCCTCTGAAGGTTCGGGTTCATGTCCTGTGGGGGATGAGGCCTTGCTTGCTGCTCCTGCCCCGGCAATGAGCGTGGGCAGAAACCCCGCAGGCAGCTCAGCCTTAGGAGGATGGATGCATGAGCTCTGCTTCTAGGGCATGTCCCACCCTTCTCTGTGCTTTTTAGGGTTGGTTAACAGTGAACTCAAGTGTAAAGCCTTGCTGAGACACGAACCACTGCTCTTTTATTTGTTGGGGTGCAAGTCCCCTCTGAGCTCTGTAGCTGCTGTTTCCTGTCTCCGTTACGCTGTGAGCTGAAGTCATAGAAATGTCAGACTAGAAACTGCTGTAACTCAGCGTGCTGTACAGAAAGGCTTTGTTTCGTAATGGAAATTGTTTATAAAGTTTAACGATTTCTATGACTTCTCTAAGCAGCTGAAGGAGGATGTATACATGTGCACTAATTAGTATTGAGCACTTGCAGAGTGTGCCCGGAGAAGCGTGCATCCGCACAGGACCTGCCAAGCACCTGCCCTGTCACCGGCGAATTCACAGCTATGGGAATGGCACAGTCCCCTTGGAAAAGGACTGTGGGTTTTAGAAAGCTGTGGCATCTTGTTTTCTTTGGAATATTTATTCTTTCTTGAGCCTGATGGACTGTGGGAATTTAGGAAGTGTGTGAGTTCATGAGAGCCCAGGAAGTGTAGGTAGACCATAAAGAGAACAAGAAAAGGGAGAAAATAGCAAAAATGAGCAATCTGCAGTCAATAGGCTGTGGCATTATTATGCTGCAGAGGCAGGATCTCTTCCTCTTCCATTAAGTGTTTGATTGCCTCTTAATTATTTGGTATAAATTTAATTGCAGTCTCTGTCATTGCCTGGGCATCCTATGGCTGCAGCACTCTGGGGGGTAGGACACCGTTTTATGCACCTGCCTCACAGTTTGAGGACTTTGGAGACCAGAAGCAAGGGACTATATTTTAAGGTTCTGTCAGTTTAACATTAAAGAATTTACCTTAGATACTGCTGTCCTTAATACCAGCTGGGACGTTTGCCAGAGCTCCAGCTGCCCGGGAGCCGGGGAATGCCTTCCCGAGAAGCACTCGTGTGTCACAGCACTGCCCCCCCTGGAGCACCTGCCTTTGCTGCTTGGAAATTTAGTTCCAGTGAAACCAGGAACAAATCACAGGGGGTAAAAATCGGTGTTTTGACATTTCTGGCCCTCTTGTGGGTGCAGGGGCCTCTGCAGCGGGAGCAGAGTGTGAGGAAACAGCCCCATAAAGCCAGACCGTGCTGGGTTGTGGTGCGGTGACATGAGCCAACGATGGGCTTCGGGTTCTGCGAGACTTACGGGCTTTGTCTCATTCCCCTCGGGGCTGGAGCACGACAGCTGAGGAGCCCTAACTTACAGACCTGCACCACAGCAGGGGCTGGGTCCGACTGCTGGCTTGGTACTAGCAAAATTATGGAAAAAATTCAGACAAAATTGATCCTCAGCTGAGTTTTCATAGTGGGGGGGAATGTAAAACTAAAATCTACTTTCTTTTAAACCCTTTGAGATTAATTTGAATAACAAATAAGATGAACACAGATGAAAACTTATCTTTTAATGAGACAGCAACATGAATGGGATGCTACAGCACAGCGGTACTGCAGTTGTCTGAGGATCTCCAGTTATGAGCAAGCAGTTATATATATTATTGTATATAGGTGCGGCTGAGTGCCCTTTGCCTGTGCCCGAGAGGGGGTGGAGCTGCTGGGCTCTGCGCCCTAAATCAACTCCCATCAGAGGTAGCAGAAATCCCCTTTAACACACCAGTTTTGCTGTCAAACGTGTTGACCTGCCCCGGTCTCACAAACCTGGTGTTGCCTTCCTGAAACACTTGCCCCACGGTGCTCAGTCCCTGGCTGAGGGGAGGTCCTGGCGTGGCGGGGGTTTGCTTGGGGTAACTTTTGGGGTCCTTCCCCACCATGGAGGGGCCCAGCTCCTCTGCCCTTGTGGGCAGGACCCCAGCTCTGTGACACTGCACACAAACTGCTGAGCTTCGTGTCTTCTTGCATGTGTATAAAACCTCTCTGTAAGTGTTTGTATGCAGACACACCCGCTCACATGTATCATATGGAAACATGAAAATCTCTAGTGCCTTGGTAAAATTGAGAGGTTTGTTGGAGTTTTTGTTTTCCATCTGCAACTGGTTATTTTCCTTAAACGTCCTTGGTATGTATTTGTTTAAAAATGAACTGTGCAGATATTTGGCGTAGTTCTGTATTGCTGCTCGTGTCTGATTCATTATAAAACACCTTTCTGATTTCATTGGTAAGTTAAGGAGGAGGCGCTGGAAATTTCCTGTCTCTAAAAGTCACCAAGATTATTGCTTGGGATAGTTATCTTACACTTCTGCAAGTGTTTGAAAATCTAATCTAAAATGACAGAAACTGAGGTTATGCAGAGGTTAGGAATCTAAACTTTCAGGACAATTCCAACCCTCAGCAAGAGGCTTGTTGTTCAAGACATCTTTGAAATGAGCCCTATATTCATATCTTGGTATTCTGAACAATGTATGTTTTGATTGGGAAAGCAGAGAAGAGTACAGGGGATAGATCGACAGCTCTGCTGAGAGGCGTATGGGTGACACTCATTTGGGTACTCAAACCGTTATTCTGAGTCATTGCATGGTTTGTCAGCTGCTTGTCAAATGGAAAAGTTGGTAGTACAAAGGACTAGGTACTTAAAATTTGTCTGCATGTTAAAGTGTGACAATACAAAACCTTATTCGAAAAATATGGAGAGAGGCTGTTTGAAATCACGCAGCAGATTTCATCACAGTCGCAAGGAGGGTTTGTGCACTCATAAAACAAGTCTGTATCTCAACATACAAAATTATTCAGATTAGACCAATTTCTGGGAACATCCTCACGCTGCCTTTCAGCAAGATCACCGAAGAACCCAGCTCTCTTTTCATTAAATGCAAATCCATCCTAAGTCTGTGGTCGTCCATCCAATTGCTTTAATGCAAAGTCAGTCCCTTAGTGTCACAACAGTTTTAGTTTCCTTTCAAAAGAGCTAGAAATTTGTGGTTCAAAGAAGCTGTATCTCAGAGAAATGGTCAGAGCAGAGCCTGGATGTGCCTGGGGCAGCTAAGCCTGACCTAGGAAGGGAACGACAAGGAGAAAGCAGTGAGCCCCATTTGACAGATAATGTTGCAGTAAAGCAGTCATGACTGAGCTACCCAAAGGCGTCTCAGCATTGGGGCCCCTCAGGATGGTGCTGTGCCCTGAGTCTCGGGCTGAGGGCACAAGTGGGAGCTGCTGCAGGGTGGTGGGGATGAGCTCTGATGTGTGGCAGGAAGAGCCTCTGCAGACACTGGTGCTGGAGATGGTACTTTTGGGATGTCTGTAAAGAGACGGGGAGCTCTGGGACTGGAGGGGCTGAGATGGGGATTGGCCAAGGACTAGATCCCCCTGGAGAAGCAAAGGAGCAGCGCTCTCTGGTCTCTGAGGATGGAAGACGAGGATTTTCTGCTTAAACCTCCACAGGAACTGGCAGGAGACAAGGAGAGCCCTGCCAACGCGTTTCCTCTGCTCTTCCCTTTGCTGTCAGCATGGAGGAACCAGCGCTCGTGTCTACGTTGGCACCACGGGCACACTGGAGGGGACCAGAGGGATGGAAGGATGGTGTGTCCGTGGCGCTGTATTGCTGCTCTAGCACTAACAGCGTGCTAGAGAGGTCTGAAGCGCAAGATAAACATCACCTGGCAGGGCTGCCAGGCACCTCTATGTTTCTGCGTGTACTTTGCTTGGGAGTTCAGCGCTGAGCTGGGCTCGGCTGAAGAGCCGCAGAGGTCTGTGTTGGCGGTGGGCAGCCCCCAGAGCTCCTGCTCTGCCTCTCCGGGGTGTTGTGGTTGAACAACCACTCTACTGCACTGCCCCAGGACTCCCGCCTGCTCCTGGAGAGGACCTGGGGCTCGGGCCCGACGCAGAGCCAGCGCTGTGCCATGCGGGGAGGAGGCTGGAGCGGAGCATCCCTGTGACCTGGCCTGCAAGGCGTCTGTCGGTCTGTGGCCGATGGGGTGTGGGTGAGGGACGTGGGGTGCGGGGCTGGTGCGGTGCACAGCATCGCCCCAGGTTGGGGGCAGCACCTGGCTCTGGCACCACCGCCCCGCTCTTCGCTCTGATGGGAGATTTCATTTGTTTCTTCTCTCGGCTTGTTTGGAGATGAGTCACTCGGTTTCAGAGACGTAAAAGAGGGTTGCCTGAGGAACTGAAATGCACTTTGTTTGTTTTCAAAGGCACTTATCAGGGTGATGGTGAGCAGGAAAAGGGAAGAGGTTTTGAGTCACCATGGTCCTCACATTACTCAGCGTGTTTAGCAAGCAGATGCTACCCCTGAGATACAGCTTACATTTCTCAGGAAAAAGGAGATAGCTTTCCCCCTGTTGTGCATTGATTTTTTAACATTTTTTGTCTGAAGGAGCACGGTGGAGGAGGTGAGAGAGACACAAACTGCGAGCAGGGTCAGTGCCGCCCCTTATCCTGGAGGGGTTCCCCCTGGATCTGCCCGGCAGCTTGTTCTCCTTTTTGGAGGTGAAGAATGGAATCTGAAATCATCCCCGTGGTGCTGCTGTGATGTGCAACACAGACCTGTCCCCATCTGTCTGCCAGGAGAGGCACAGGGCCCGCAGGGACTCGTCACATGTCACAAACCCTCCTCCAGGTGTGTGCACCAGATGTTTTCTGATGGGGTATTTTTCTCTTGCAAGATGCTGGGTTTTCAAGGGATGAATGTTTAAGATGGGAACATACCAACACTTGGGCAGTCCAGGGCCATGAGCAGATCCCCTGGAGCAGGGGCAGCCCCGTGTCGACGTTCTCCTGGCACAGGAGTTCCTGTGCTGCGGCACACACCTTGCCCAGCGGCGAGGAGGGCAGAGCACGGGGGAGCGGCGCGAGCTGGGACAGTTCAGTGTAAAGGGGGAACATTACCCAGAAACATGAACTTCTGTGGCACTGATAGCGCTTACAGACTGAAATAGTTTGAGCTTGGGCCAGAATATGTTATTTTTTTCATTGCAGATAGCTGCCAAATATAAAAATGTTTCAGTGGCCATATTTTAAATTGGTTATACTGAATAATATATACTAACGCTACTCCAGCCTTTGGCTGAAGCAAAAAATGATGTTCCTCAGGATCCCCAGGAAGACACGGGTAGGCAATGTCCTTCACACAAACACCCAACCATGTCTGTGGGCTGGCTCCCTGGGCAGTTACAGGCCATTCAGGGCAAGGCATCAGGACTGCTATGAAATAAGAATAAAACCAAAAATCCTTTTCACTATTCTATCCCAAAGCATTGCCAACACTGCTTCAAAAGTGGAAAATACCATTCTCCTGCCTGCTGTATCACCAATATCTCCTGCAAAATCTGGATTTTATCTGCTGTTTGTCAGACTAGAAGCTGGGTGCTGGGAAGAAGTGCTGGTCTGCCAGCAGCTGCCGCCTTCTGGGTTGGCAGAAAACCCCACTTCTAAAGGCAGGAGCTGTGCACCCATTCAGCTGGAGGAACCTGGGGAGGCAAGGAGGAGAGGCAAGGTTTGGTCTGTCGAGCTGCAGGAGGCCTCTGGGTCTGCGCCTTGGCTGCTTCGGATGGCCAAGGGGAGGTCTCCCCAGCAGTGCTGAAACTGCACCCAGAGAGGGTCCCCCCACAGTGTACTGGTGGTGATTGCTGCCAGCCCAATTCTGCAAAAGGTCCTTTTTTTGGTGAAAACTGGTGACTTCATTTTTTTAAAAATCTTTTGTGACGTGACAACAATGTGGAAAAAATTCTTTAATTCTCATCGGATGGAAAGATCACCCCACACAGGGCATAGCTATGTGCCTGCTTTGCAAAGGAAGGCATTTTCCAGGCTCGATTATTCCCATCTCTTCTCCAGTCTGGCACTGCTTTTTCCCTCTGTTTCGCCCCCCTTGGCTGGACAGCCTGCCCACCGCTGGCGAGGAGCTGATTGCCCACAGGGCTGTGAGTGCAGGTACATGAAAGGTGTGTGAAATGTTCTCCGGGTTGTCCTTTTGGGCACGGCAGAGCACCTCGAAGGGCATGGGATGGATCCTGGCTGGTTCCCAGCACAGCGGGAGGAGCAGCCAGTGGCTATCCCGTGCCGGTGCCGGTGCCAGGCTGTGCTGACCGGCGGTGTGGGGAGCGAGGGGGAAGGCAGCTCCTCCCTGGTGAGGTGACACAGCAAGGGGCTGGGCGAGTAGGGGGAGGAAAATAAACTTACTGTGTCAGAAAGATGATTAAAATCAGCCATTAAAAAAAAATTTAAAAAGCAAACAAAACCCTCCTGTGCTAGGAGTTAAATTTTACTTATCTTTTAGCTGAAAGGCCCGTCCCACCATGCTCATTGTTTTATTTACTCTGAGCTTCTGCCAAGATCGTGATGTGATCTGTAGTGCTCTGCAGTCCAAAACCGGATTGTTTCTAGTATAAGAGGAGACACAGGTTTCTTTTTTTAATCGATACTCATTTCAGAAACTCATTCTGCTGCTTTCACAATCCCTTACTTGAAAGCTGTTACCTTTCCTGTGGGTGGGTGCTCTCGGCCGCAGCCGGACGCCTGTCCCCGCGCCGCCTCCGCCGCCAGAGCCATTATGAAAGGCACAGAAACCAGCTCTGAGTTCCCCCTCGGGACAGCGCGTCCCAGGCCTTGCTCAGCTTCCACGAGGTGAGCAGAGACAGAACCCGACAGCCCTCGCCCCGCGGTGCTGGCTGCCCCCCTCCCTTCCCTGCCTGTGCCCCGCGCTGCCTGCAGCCCTGCCAGCCTTTCCTCTGGGTGCCCGAGGCGCGGACAGCGATACGTTGTGAAGGTGCATAAAAAGTCTCTACTGCAAAAAATGAATGTAACTTGTACATTTTTATTACTTCCCCGTTTTGATAGCAATAGCCTCGCTTTTCCCCTGCAAAGGTTCAAATGCCAGCGAGGGTTAATCGTGATGAACTCTGGTGCCTTTGTACATTTACCAACCCTGGTATTTCTCCAGCTGACTCAGCAAAAAATGACAGCTTATTTTAGATGAGCCAGGATGTCTGAGCTTCCTCAGCGGCTGCTCTTGCCCACTGGCAGCGGGCAGTTTTTTCACTGTAGTGAAAAAATTTCACTGTAGTGAAAAAACAAACCAGCCAAAAATTCTGAGCTGTGAATCCTCCCAAATGTGTTTTCTGCTGGGACAAAATCCTTTGGAAGACAGGAACCCCCTGTAAATCTTGAGCTCGGACCCCTGGCAGGTCCCTGGCTGCCGGCATGGCACGTCAGGCGGGTGTGTGGGGCCGATGCCTGGGGGGATCTGGAGGGCAGTCGGGGTGTCGCTGGCCATCGCACCTCCCCTGCCCGCCTGGCTGGGCTCGGTGCATGGCCCCAGCCGGGCACAGCGTGGCTGCCTCCCCCTCCACCTGCCTGCAGCCCCTGCCATTGCCCTCCGGCCCCGGCCAGTCGGGAGAGGTGCAAGGGTGCCGTCTGGCCAAGGCTCTCTCTGGCCCCGTGCCTGCCCCCGGCTCTGCCAAGGCAGCCCCTCGTGTCCCTTCCTTCAGGCCCTGCGTTTACTTTGCTGTTTGCTGCTTTGCTGGGTAAGCCCTTGCTCCTTACCAACATGCAAGCGCTGTGCTGTGGGCATTGCTCCGCCCTTGCTCTGCGGTGTTTTCAGCTCCTGCTCTCAGGCTGTGGCCTTCAGTTCTTGCTTCCCTCCCTGTGGCTGGAAAGTCACGCACTGGCACCGTTATCCAAAGAAAGCATTCTTCTCCCATCTTTGCCAGAAGGTAATTTGAACAATGCAAGGGATGCTGAGCAAGTGAGAGGACGAACAAGTTGAATTCAGGCAAGTGTCTGAAGCAAGTAGTGCTTTAAGGACAAATTATTGCAGAGAGAAGAAGCCGTTCAGTGAGAATTGTTGTGTGCAGGAATGAAAAAATTAAGCAGATTTCTTTAATTGCCAAGCCTAATTCTTAACTCTCCTATGAGCACAACACATACCGAGCGCCCTGGTGATCTGCTAGAAGAGATTAACGTAACGTGCACCTAAACCACAGGTCACGTGGCTGGCTTTCCGGCCTTGTACTTTTTGATTGCAGAGAGACGAGCGTATTTTAGTTTCCTCAGCCATGCCACAGAGTTTAGCAAAGCTGTTTTGAATGTCCTTCCACCGAGATGGCTCTAAGGCGGCTCATTCAGCAGAACCATAATGCCAACTTGGTAGGGCTCGGTGCCGGCCCCGCCGGTGGGGACCCAGCTCTGCCGATGGACAGCAGGAGGATCCAGCACCTGGCCAACACGGTGGGGACACTGCCCCGTGGGCGCAAGCAGGTATGGGGACACTCCTGTGCTCCGGGAGCCGATGGCTCCTTCCTGCCCGGAGAGCCGCTTGCTGCCCGCGTTTGCAGGGACGAGCAGAAAGGGTCGAGTTTTCCCGAGTGACCCCCCCAGGGTTCACTGCAACTCCTGATTTCAGGGTGCTAGAAGGATTCCCACCGGGCGCCTTTAACTGGTTGTGGGATTGCAGTGAAATCTTTGCAGCGCTGGCAGCGTGGGAAGCTCTTGGGAGGAGTGAGCGAAGAGGCGTTCTGCCTGCGGGGGCTTGGGCGCATGAAGTGCTTTTGCAGCCGAGATCCTGCCCCAGCTGCGTTTCTTCTCCATTTACAGCAGTGCTGCGCATCAAAAGAGGCTCTTGCTGTCCGGGCGTTCCTTTAAATCTGCATTTACTTCAGTATAGCGGCCTGGCTGGGTGTCCTTTGTTCTGCGATGCTGACAGAAAGCGCCTACCATGAGTTATTTCCATCCGGATTTTGGAGTATTTTGCTAAAACTGTTGGGGCTGGTTGGGCTGTCTCTCTCAGCTGGGCGTTTCTCCCAGAACAGCACATTTCTGCCATTCGCAACTGGATTCCCACAAAACTCTTGCTGTTGCTGTAAATTGCCAGCTGAGCAATCCCAGCTTTGGTCTATTTGTCTGGCATGAAGAAGCCTAAATAGAAAATGTTTGAGACACATTATAATCCAAAAGTATTATCAGAAGAGTGGTACATAATATCTGTGCACTTAAGGCTTTGCTTTGTTCAGTAACGGAAACGCACTTAATCCTTTTCTTTGCACAAGTGTGGGGAGATAAAGGGAAGCCAGAGCCAGACTAATCTTGGGAACGCTGCTGCTGGGTGGCATCCAGCTCCCACGGCTGTGACGGAGCAGCCCTTTGTGTGGCAGCTGCTGCCCGCGCAGGGGGAGGCTGACGGTCACGGCTGTGACGCGCCTGGGCCAGTTAAAGATGAATTCCAACACGGGCGTCAGGCCCAAGGCCGGCTCTGCACGGGCTGTGACCGGTGCCAGGTGCTGCAGGGCCCAGCAGCCCAGGCGAGCGCCCACCATGGGCTCTTTCACCCGCCGTGCCGTTTATTATTATACATGTGGCCTCTCCCCCCTGTCCTTCCCTCTCCCCAAGTAAATGCATGTTTATAAAGTCGGGTGTTTCTAGAGGTAGTCAGGCTGTGGCATCATTTTGTACTGCTGAAGGCATTTGGCCATATTGACTGCAACCATTTCAGTGATACTATAATTCCTTATTCATGGGTCATTTTTATGGGAAGGATCAACATTTAACACTGATCCTGGCTTTTCCCAGAGACCCGTTCAGGCCCAGGCCTACCCAGCCTGAGGCAGGGATCCCGGAGGCTCGGTGCCATGACCATTCATGCACTGGCTCGGAAAAGCTACGCAGCCGCCGCAAGAAACTGCAGAGATAACTGGCTGATTTAGGTGTGCTTTCTGCCTTTTCTGATGGGCATTAAGCTTATAAACGCTCACAGATTTTTAGGGGAAAGGTACAAAAGAAACGTGAGGTCTTAGCACAGCAGAAATGTGATTTGGGCGCACTAGTTACAGCGTGAAGGGGAATGACGGCAATCCCCGGCCTTCCAAACCTTGGAGCCTCACCTGCTTCAGCATTCTGAGGGGTCCCTGCTGATGGAGAGACGCCCCGGTGCTGTGTGCCCGTCAGCACCTCGTCCTTCCACAGGAGCCCAAGTGCCTGTGCACCCCGAGGATGGAGCAGCCCAGCTGCAGCTCGTGGCCTGGGGTGGCCACTTGCCCAGCCGTGGCCCTGGCTGGCCCCTTGCTCCCCAAGTGTGCCGCAATAAAGCCAGGTGATCCACAGAGAGGGAATATTCCTTCTCTTATTTGGAAACACAGGGCTGCCATGTAGCTTTCATAATTATGCAAAATAAGAGGATTGGGGACATTGCAAGGAGCAGTGGGAGGTCCATCTCCGATGGCCTGTCCATGCAGGGGTTCTCTTGAGCAGTCGTGCCTCTTGTCTTTCCTATTTCTACTGTCCACAGAAATTACACCTCCAGCAGTTCGGGAAGGAGTTTCCTCCTCCAAGCTCTTTTGCTGTCAGAAAATTTTCCTTGGGATTCAACCTGAATTTTCCCACTTGTTCTCATGCTTTTTCACAGCAATCTCTATCACGCTAAACAGCACCTTGCTGCCACGGGCTCTTCCACTGCTACAGGCATCTCCCAGCCAAGTCACTTCTGGTTCCAGACCTCTCTCCCCCTCCGAAGTAGGTGTCTGTGAGCTTATGACAGCAAATTGTGAAGGTGTCAAATTATCACCCCTGTGCAAAAAAAGCCTTGTGTTGCTTCTTATATTGGCTGGTGGTAGCTCAGCTCTCAGTTTTAACTTGTTGCAGGAAAGATTGGAGAGGTAACAGGTGGCAAATTTTTTTCTACTGAAGTTGGAACGGGTACTGCATTACCATCTCCCAGCAAGGATGCCCAGATGTTTTCTGGAGGTGAACAACTGAAACAATACTATGATGTACTAAGAGTACCCATGTGGGGTTTTTTTTTTTTGAAATACACAATTTTATATTTAAAAGGTTTGGAAAAATGAAAAAGCTGACCTATAGCCAGTTTTCCAGGGCTTAATTTCCAACATAAGAAAAAGAAACATGAATTCCTTCAACAACAGCCTCTTGCAGGTTAATGCAATCTTTCACACCAGAACGTGTCACAGTTGCTACTTCATCTTGCAGCAATGCCAGTTAAACGTCCTCCACAGGCATCGATATCAGACCTGTTACTCTGTAAAATTACTCTCTAGCTCACTTGGAAAGGAACCATAGGGTGGAGAAAGTCTTCTTGGGCAGGAGGGAGCACCCCTTCCAAGCTTTGCAGGGAGCAGTCAGTGCGCCCAGAGGCTGCTGACTCTGCCTGTGCCTGACTGAGCTCCCCGCCAGCATCTAACGGGTGGCTTTGGCCATGACGATGGGTTGTCTTGCATCCCAGACCTAGCTGCTCTTCCTCCTGATCTGAAAGTTTAAATTCTCATTTGACTGAGGGAGAAGGCTGCGTTGGTGCAAGCTGGTGCTGGGATGCCACCAACTAGTTTCAGTTTTTCTCTAAACTGCTGATTTTAGCCATGTGCCTCAAAGAACCATGAACTCACTGACCCGTTTCCACTCCCATTTCTGGTTCCAGCTTGCCTTAGCCCGATCCAGCTCCTTGGGTGACTCCTCCAGGCCACAAAGGTAGGAAGATATTCTTCTCTAATCACTGTTATTTACTTATTCTGCATGAAATGTGTGTCCTGGGAATCTTCCCATTTAGCAGCCCTCATGCAATAAGGGTGCAAGGCAGAGAGTGGTGCTCAACACCTGGGACATGCAGGTGAAATTGTGACATTCAGTTTGAGTCAGCAAAGAGCAAGCACCACCACTGCAGCATCTGGGGGAAGGCGTGCTGACACCCTGCTGGCACAGGGAGGGGCAGTGGGGGGACACGACTGTTTTGGTTAGAAATAGAGTGCACGAAGCGCAGGACCCCGGTGTTCATAGGGAATTCTGTGTATTCTCCTTCCAGACACCTCGTTGCTATATTAAAAGAAGATAAAGAGACGTTTGGGTTTGAAATCCAGGTAAGACTTACATGACAAGTCGATTCGTTTAAAAATAAAACATGGTGCAAACTCGTAAGTGTAACATCCTCAAAATTAAGTTAAGACAGCATAGAGCAGAGAAAGGTATCTGTCAGTTCCTCGTGAAATTTGAAGACCTTACAGCAGTGATACAGAACTAGGATGCATTTCCAAGGAATTTTTTAATAGCAAAGGTCACAGATGAGAATTTCTGGCCTGCTCACAAGTCAGAGCCTTGAACGTAGGAGAAATCTCATCCAAATATGAGGCAATGTCAATGCCTTCTTACCTCCGTAAGTGAACATTTTTGGGGAGAATTGTATATGAGAATATTTTCATATAAAAAGAGAGAGATCAAAAAACTCCCTCTCCAAGTAATACCTTATACTAGCATTTTACCACGTCCTTTAACATATATAGAGACATACATATTTTTGAAGTAAATGTACAGTATTGGTATGGTTTTTAATAAATAACTGCTAAGCATGACTTTTGGGGGGCTAAACCATATAGAAAGACATTCTCTTAGATGTAGAAGTCAGTAAATCATCAAATAGGAAAAGTAGAATCTTACTGGGTGTACTGCTAATCGGAGATTATTGTTCTGTAGATTTTTGTAAGAACAGTAACTCTTAGATCAGTAAACCTGCTAAAATCCTGGTTATAAACAAAAAATAATCCCAGGAATAAAAGGATGTAGTTTTGGGAGCAGTGGGATGTGACAATACCACAGAGCTCTGGCTGACAGTGGGACCTGCAGGCAGGAGCCCGTTTCTGTGCCCCCGAGGCCCTCCCACGCCCCCCTCGGTTTCGGTGGCTGCTGCGGCAGGGCATCTTCAAAGTGCTTGCCTGTATCTGTGCACAAAGGGAAAATAGTGTTTTCAGTGAAATGAGTGTATGAGGGAAAAGCTTAACTTTTTCAAATTTGGTTCTGTGACTAATGAGCGGGTAAGCGTTCAGCTTGTAGAACAGTGGAGAGCTTTCAGAAGGGAGGATAATTGAGTCAATTATTGGGCTTTTGTATAAATTGTCAGGGCAGATTTTCATTATATGTGACGTTCTGATAAAAATAATTGTTCTTGGCACATTTTCTTCCTGAATGTACATTCAGCACGAGCACTTCACTAGAAAGTCCGGGCTATGGAATGGCAACATCTGTCTGATACTAAGGATAAGCCATTATTTAGAAGCTATAATTTCATTACTACAAGTTAAATTTAGGCAAATCAGAACAAGATTATGTGAAACTCTAGGTCTACCATCTGCAGGGAGCACATGAGAACTGCAGTGATGGCCGAACGCCAGAGCTTCTCACATGTTACCGCTTCTTCTCCTCCTTCCCACTCACGGACCAGAGCCTGGGGCGATGCGGACATGTGGTAGCACGTCTGTCCCCTCAGTGCAGCCACCTCAAAGCTAGATGTCCCCTCCAAAACCATGGCCCAGCTGTCTGCTGCTGTCCGTGAGGAGCAGAATGTACACGAGAGGGAAGTCCACCCTCCTGGTTGGAGTGCTTCTCTTGGGGCCATCAGTCACACGCTGGAGATGTCCAGTCTCCTGGTGGCTCTGGCAGGGACGATGAGACACCTCTGTCCAGATGGCTCCAGCTGGGTGTGACAAGCCCCATCCCCCTTGTCCAGCTTGTCTTGCTCAAGCTGGCCCAATCTTTCAGGTTGGTAGGTGAGACCTACCACTCTGCAATAAGTAAAAATGAAAAAAGCAAGTGTGACCTGCAGTGGCTTGTCCTCCAAGACCCTCGTGTTTCACTTGGCACTCTTAGTTTAGCCAGAAGTTTTAGTGTTGGTCTAAGGGCTGAAATCACTGCCTTGTGATTTGGCCAGATAAGCTCTGAACTCACCTGGTCTTCATCCTTATTCGTTCTGTGCTGACTGAGAAATTTGGGAATCTAACATGACTTCTTCTATCTGGCTTAGATGTGGCTGTCATAGGTTTTCAGGAAGTTCAGCTTCAGTCTTAAATTTCGGTAGGAAGATGTGGCTAAATACTGATACCTGCATGTAAGCAAGAAGACATTTCCTGTCAGTGCAAGATCTGGTCATCACCTACTTCTGCATTTTTCTAAATACGTGTCAGCACTGATAATCACATGATGGATTTATACTGAGAATTACTTAATGTATGTTTAAATGTGTAAGTCAAGAATAAAAAGCACTTTTGAGGGAGTGTGGGGCTGTGTGTGGATAATGAGTTTAAGAGGCCAGAAGAGCCAAAGAAGAGGTTCAACTCTTCTTTGCTTTTCAGTTCTCATTCGGACCCAGTTTATCCGTCAGCACCAGCTGCCTTCACACAGCACTCGCCATGAGTAGGAGTCAGCCACCTGAACAGCCTGAGTCACCCTGCCCTGCTGCACCTGGGAATGTGAAATACCCTTCCAGACAGCAATCCACATCTGTGCTAACAGATATTCTTGACTGAAGTCACTCAGTTTTTCAGAATGAATAACCAACTTGCTTTAAAACTTTCTTTTTTTTTTTTTTTTCAAAAACAACATACAGGCATCTGTCAGGTGTCTGCTGTTCTCTATCATAAGAATGCAATTTCTAATTGTTAGGTTATAACATTTTGGTGTTCTCACTTGCATGATAATACACCCTGCTCATCACAGCCTTTTAATTCAAAAAAATGTGTAAAAAGGCTATTAGTTTTAAAAATTGTTTTCATGGCTTTAATATTGGTAACACTGTCACTTTGGTATTAACAGACTATTAGGTTTCCACACCAAAATGATAACTCCCTGGAGGTATGCACGTGTGTCTGCAAAATTCAAGAAGAAAGTCCTGCCCATCTTTCTGGCCTTCAGATTGGTAACTATTCATGTTTTTTCCTGCT
Organism: Strix uralensis; assembly: GCF_047716275.1. Taxonomy (NCBI): domain Eukaryota; kingdom Metazoa; phylum Chordata; class Aves; order Strigiformes; family Strigidae; genus Strix; species Strix uralensis. The sequence continues at coordinate 45,230,439 of NC_133977.1, read as the reverse complement.
GTGGGCGGCCTTGTCTTGCTTTTCTCCTAATTACTTTTATTGCAGAGCATGTGGAAGGCGTGCGCATGCTGCAGATGCTAATTTTCACCTCTTTGTATCTCTAACAGGTGATATCCTCGCCAGCATCAACGGTGTGAACACAGATGGGTTTAGTCACAAGCAAATAGTAGACTTGATAAAGTCTTCAGGGAACTATTTAAGGTAGGCATCCCTCCTTTTTAGCTTAATAGTCTCTCCCGCTGGAAGCCAAGAAAGCTTCTCATGCTACCCTGCGGGCCTGTGCTGTCTCAGGGGCAGAAATTCCCATAGGTTTGGTTGTGCAGCGATTTTACAGCAAGTGAGGGCTCGGGAGGGGGACCGGGGCTCTGGGAAGGGGCCCTGGTGTTGATCCCCCTGGTCCTTTTTCTCCTGCCCTTGCCACACGTTCGCTTGTCTTGCACCAGCACTGCTGCTGCTGAGGACAGGCGTGGGGGAGAGGGTTCGGATGGGTGGGTGCTCCCCATCCCCACCTGCAGCCACTCCTTGGGAACTCTGTGGCACCCTGCACTGTGCTGCAGAGCTGTGGTGAGCTGTGGTGTGCTGCGGTGAGCTGCAGTGCGGGGCCCATCAGCCCTGGCTGTGCTCAGCGCCCCTCTTCCATTCAGTGCCAACATCGCCTGCTCTTCACAGGTTAGAGACTGTCAATGGGGCCATGTTTCTGCGGAAAATGGAGCTCGAGACCAAGCTGCAGTTACTGAAGGTAATATAATGAATTCCTTCATCCACTGCTGAACGCAGAGGGCTGTTGTGGATTCACTGCTAAGGGGGTAGGTGGGTGTCCTGGCAGGGGGGCACACACCCATGTGTTCCCTGTCACCAGCCCCCCAGCTGCGGGCCCTGTAATATTTTCTGTATATTTTTTTGGTAATACTTTCCCCCACAGTAATTTCGGGTGCTAGCACCCCAGCATGCCTCTCCGCTCACCCCACTGCAGCTGCGCAGGGGCCGGGGCTTGCCAAAGCCGGGACTCGGTCAGCCTGAGTGAGGAGTTTTTCCTTACGGCAACTCTGTGCCAAAACCCTTCACACAGGAGTGTGGTATTTTAAAAAGTGCGTTAAAAATCAATCTGGCAAGAATAACCCTCATGCCAAATGGGTTGGGCTTGCCAGGGCTGAGCAGCAGGGGCAGGGTTTGTTGTATGTGCCATGGCCAGGGGGGCGATCTCATATTTAGTATTTAGCATGTTTAAAACAATGTTCATTTAATTTGGTTTGTGCTGCATTTATGAGAGCACAGCACAGGGTGTTGTAATTTGCTGTGTGCCACTGATGCTGTAGATGATGGAAATGGTAGCCTGGGGGGCTGGAGAGTCCCAAGCTCTCCCGGTCTGCACTGGCGGGGTGCTGAGGCAGTGCCTGGCTGTGTGGGTCATGTCTTGGTCACCCTCACTTCACCTTAGAAGATGGTCGCAGCAAGGAGACCAGGGTGAGAGCTCCATGAGCTTGGTTTCCCCTCTGAGGCTCATTAAGCTGGTGGGGGCTATGGGGTTGCTTTTGGGAATAGCTGGGATGGGTTTAGGCGTTGCTCCCCTGCTGCTGGTGCTCCCTGGGGGCTGGGGCTGGGACAAACCCCTGCACCCCCATCAGGGTCTGGCGCGGTGGGATGGGTTGGGAGGCTGGTGCGAGCGCAGGGGCCGCATGGTGGGAGCTGGGGCGGTGGATGGGGATGCTGAGACTGCCCAGCCAGCCGGCAGACGTGGTGAGAAATGAGCCAGACCCCAGAGCCAGAGAGCTCATCGCTGTGTTAGTGAGCATGCAGCAGCAGGACGCTTCCATCCTGGCCACACTCAGTGCCCCATGGCAAGCCGGTCCCTTAGAAATCTGGATGAAATAAGAAGTAAAGTCACCAGAAATGGGCTATCCCTCTCCCCCCTGCTCCTTTCTGGGGAAATTATAACACCAACATCTCAAAATCTGCTGTGAAAGGTTCTGTTTCAAGAGGGGAGGTTTTAGATATCAGCTGTTTCCCAGAAGTGCCAAACCTCTGCAACGAGCGTTGTTACAGAGTAAAACACGGGTGTGTGCCTGGCCCTGCGCTCTCACGCCAGCATGGCTGAAGTGGAAAGAACCTAATTCTGTTTATAGCTGTCTCCGCTGCCTTATGGAGGGGTGTGCTCGCTCACTGCAAACCCCCATAACCGCAGTGAGACGGCGACGTGCCCGCGGGTGCTGAGCCTCAGCAGTTCGGCCGGGCGGCTGCTGCAGCCAGCGCAGCACCCACGGGAGGCACGGCCGTGCCGGGGGAACGGGCGTCCCGCCGCAGCGTTCTGACAGTCCCACCATTCAGTGAGGTGGGAGAAACCCAAGAGGTGGTTGCTCTTTTGGCTGGGTGCGGATGGGGAAAACCTTTGGGCAACTCCTCAGCATCTCTTGAATACAATTTCCTGGATTTAGTTGAATTAAAACTACTTTATTCAACACTGTGTAAGCTGACTTCTCCAGACTAATTCTCCTGAAGAGCTGTCATTGCTCCCGTTTTGCAGGTGAGCCTCTTTTAGTGCTGTAGGAATGGCAGTTTTGGGGAGGCTGGAGCCCCCTGTACTCCGGATTTGGGGATGGCTGCCCACCCGACCTGCGCCTGCCAGCCCCGAGGCACCAGCACCCCAACACATCGTGTCCAAATCCGCTGGGGAGGGGTTCAGCGAGGAGAGCAGCCGGGAAAGGGCTTGCTTCCCGGAGCCCTCGTAGATGGCTGAGGGACCCCCAGGACCCATTGCCCTGCTGGGGGGCTCCTGGGCCTTGGCGGGGGGCTGGGGCTTGCCGTGCCGGCTTTCATTTTGTGATTGATTTTTCCAAAATGTGGAAAAGAGAAAAAATGTGGATGAGGTTTGCCCACACAGACCAATTTGGGTGTGTAAATGTGTGGTTTGCCAGCCGGTCCTGCTGCAGGTCTGAGGTGCACGGGGTTCATGCAGATCACCGAGGAAGTGCCTCCAGGCAGAGGTTCACCTTCTTGTTGGTTTTTTTTCATCAGCTACGCAATAGTTTATTTTTACACCAAAAGCTGACCTGCAACAGAGGGAAAGAAGGCTGCTGCTCAGCGCTGGCTGGCTAGCAGCTGTAAGGCTGCACGGGGCGGTGTGTCCTCCACGGCTAGCTGCGCCATCCCCGTGCTGCGCTGCCGGACCCCAGAATGAGGAGTAGAGTGCCCGATCCTGGCCTGCTCCGGAGCCTCGGGGACTGGAGGAGGGCAGCCTGTGGAGAGCTGGGGTCCCGTGGGTGGAGGGGGGCAGCCTATGGAGAACTGGGGTCCCGTGGCTGGCTGAAGGCAAGCGGCACACTTGCCGGCTTTCAGGCTGCTTCTCTTTAAATCAGATTTGCCCAGTACCTTGGCCGAAGCACCCAGGGCACGAGTGGACTTGTGCTTTCTGCAAGGTATTTGCTAAACTCCAGGAAAACTGTCTTGATCAAAAGAGGAACACACAAGCGCTTCCTGTAGGTGACCTGTACTTTCTAGATACACTGTTTTCTTTACAAGCGTTTCATACTTCTGTGAAAGTGTATGAGTGACAGAGCCCTCTTTCTCCTCCACAGCAAACTCTGCAGCAGAAATGGGTGGAGCTGCGCTCTCTGCTCTTACAGGAACAGCGCTTGCTGCACGGTACGTTCTCGTTTCCGGGTAGGAAACCGCAGCGCTGCCGAGTCCTCCTGTGGAAACACTGTCTGATCAGTAAAAAAGCAGTTCTTTAACCTGATTTTCATTTGCTTTCTTTTTCCCCTGTTAATGAAGGCATGGGGCTGGCCCTGGGGTAGCTTTTTTTTCTGCGAGTAATGAATTTGGATGCTGCTTGACGAATGCAGACCGAAGGCTCTTTTGCCTGAGTTCTAGGAAAGGAGTTGATGTGGGTTGCAAAGTTTTTTTCCATTCTTACCTTGGACTTATCAGGGGAGAGTTTCGTTTGTTTGGGGTGTTTTTTTAAATGGGTTGCCCAGGGAGCAGCTTTAACCCTGCAGGTGGGGCAGAGAGCACCCCACAGCCGGGAAGCAGCTTTCCCCGAGGGAAAAGGGCTACTCCCTGCACCGAGACGCTGGGCATGGCGGTTCCTGCACTCCGGCCTCAAGTAGACACCAGTGAATAACGCTCCTCCTCGCCTTCTGCTTCCAGGGGAGGTGAACGACAACGCTCTGCCGAGTGCGCTGGAGCTGGAGGGGCCCGGCCTGCTCAGTGGCTGTGGCACGCCGGGACCCCTCTTGCCGACGCAGCCTCGCTTCTCCAGCGAGAGCAGCTCCCGCAGCCGCCTCAGCTCCATGACCCTGGGCAGCGAGGACAGCTTCTACCTGAGCGGTGCCTTCGAGGATTCAGCCGCTGAGAGCCTGAGCCGCCAGTCGAGCGTGGACGATGACTGCTTCTTCCCCAGGGACGGGGACGGTGCTGCCAGCAGGTCCTCCCTGCGGAGGAACCGCAGCATCAGCCTGGCCAGCAGCGGCTCCATGTCCCCGCTCTGGGAGGGCAGCAGCTGCACCAGTAGTTTTGGGACCCTCCCGCGGAAAAGCAGGAGATCCAGTGTCCGAAAGCAGCTTTTGAAATTCATTCCTGGCCTTCACCGGGCGGTGGAAGAGGAAGAAAGTAGGGTCTGACATTGCACCATCATCCTTGATGGCTGGGGCTGTGCATGTGGGACCGCTGCGTGGCCTGGGACGGGGGCAGAACTCGCCCAGAAGCGCGCAGGGTGGCGTGGCATGGCAGTCCTCCAGACAACAGTACTGATGATATTTAAAAAGCTCTGGGCTTTTTAATTATTTTAATTTTTAATCAGGGCACACTGTGGACCTCTTCATTAACATGAAAAATGACTAACTCTGAAATGTGAAGAACCTTTGCAGAACTTCCTCACCATACTTTAGTGTTAATAACAGTTTTTAATTGAATGCAAAAATGATAGCTATTTATTTCCTGATACTGAAGTCATAGTCTTCCAAAGGTCTTTAATAAAGCAAGTGCTTCGACTAAACCCACTGACAGTCCCGTTCGAAAGAGCCCAGCGTGTAGGACAGAGACAGACCCTGGGCAGTAACATACTGAAACGAAGGGCAGCGATTCACCCGTGGTTTGCAGTGGGTGATTTACACAGGTGTGCTGGAGCATATTATTCCAGGGGATTTGGAGTAGAAAGGACCCTCCCAAGCACACACACAGCCCCGGGCCCCTCTGCTGTGCCGGTGCAGGGGAAGCCGGTGGTGCCCCGAGCAGCTCCGCACGCCTGGAGCAGGAGGAGCGCACCCGAGAGCACCGGCGGGTTGATCTGACCTCTTGAAGGCGAGTGGGGCGACTGCAGAGGGTTGTGCTGCAGGGACGGGCAGGGTTGTTCTGCACCTGGAGGAGGTGACAGGTCACAGGTTGCACTCTGGGGACCTCTGAGAGCTCTGTTGGGGACCCCTTCCCTCTGCGGCCCTGGGGCGGCAGGAGATGCCCCTTGGGCTGGTGTTTCTGCTGCTCGTGCTCAGGCAGCTCGTCAACTGTTCCCATTTCTCCAGGAGCAGAAGCTTCAGGCAGTAAGATTAACTTGATGGCTCATATGAAGTGATTTAATAAATACGGCATAGATGTGAAGAAAAAGAGAAATTTTATCTCCCTCTCAGGCAACACAGAAATAGGCCATTTGTTCAGCCCAAGCAATCTAATTATGTTCTTCAAATACAACTGGAAGAATTTTAAAGATAATTTAAATACCTTGTGTGACTCATTCGTCTTTTAACCGAGCAGACCGTGCGGTTGTTTACCACTCGGGTACTGCTGTGGCAGGATTTCCTGGTCTTTTCAGAAAGCTCAGGCTGAACCCAATAGCTTCTATCCAAGATGAACCCCAAATAAAAACAACCCCTTCCCAATACTTCTCTAATTAATGAATGTTGCTAAGCCAGCAGAATCTGTACTGGCATCTGTAATTTCTCTTAAAAGGATTAAGTAGATGGTAATACGGCAAGTCTCCGGGAGAGCAGCTCACGAGATTTTACGTATGGGACTGATGTTGTGTCAGCGCTGCTGAAGCAAGCAGCTGTGGTTCATTCAGCCCATGAGCCCCTCTGCCGTCGGCTCAGTCCCAGCCCCTGGCCTGGAGGGGGGCTCTGGCCTGGCACCCAAATGCCACTCATCAGCCCAGGCTGGGGCATTTCGGGTGCTGGTCTGGGCTCTGGAGCTCATGGCTGGACATCAAGTGTTTTGCCTGTGATTTGCTATCTCAAGATAGAGCTTTACTGTGCTTTGCCAATAACAGCAGCTGAGAGGAGAAAAAAAAGTAGAGATGGTTTCTATTTGGACAAACTGTGGGGTTAAAGCCAGATATATGGGTGTGAAAGCAACTGTGGCACAATAACCAGAAAATCTGGTGAAGCTTGTCGTAGTGCCCCACAGAGAACAAACAGCTCCAGCACTTAGGAAGGGACCTTGAACTCCATCCCACGGTGCGATTCAGATGCTTGGCTCCAGGTTTCAGGCTGGCAGCCGAGGGCAGAGCGCTGGCCATGGCCTGCAGAAGCACGTGGACGTTTCCAGCCGGGCTGGCCCTGGCTGCGTGTGGCTGTGGTGCCTTGCACGAGTGGGAGCACTCCTCTCTATCCGGCCAAGGAGCGTTTGGCCCCATGACTGTTGCATGCATTGGTGTCAGAAAACAAAATATTCCTAACCTGGTGCATCTGAGCGGGGGGTTGAAGCTTTGCCCACTGGTGCTATGGGCTCGTTCACTTGGGTGACAATCAGTGTACGCCCAAAGCCAGGCCAGAGCGTGGGCTGACTGATCTGCGGAGACCAACAAAAACGCACCAGCCTGGCCGGGGTCTGCTTCACTTCCCCCCACAGCTCCTTAGAAACAAGCATTGAATTAAAGTCTCTTTTTGCCTTTGTTGCAGCTGGCGTATAGAGACCCCGTGGCCAAGGTGGGGCTGGACAGGGACCCTTGGTCACAGCCCAGATCCTCCGCCTTGTTTTATAGAGGGGGAAAAAAAAGGGTATTTAAAACACTGTATAAACTCTAGCCCCTAAGGCTGTGTCTCTGGTGGAAATTAGTGCAGCTTTACGGTCCAAAGCAGGGATTCCTTTTGGTATGGAAAGTTAATTTGTCATACCTTGGAGATACATGCTTGCTTTTAGTGTGGAAAGGCTGAATGAGCCTGAGCGCCCAACAAGCTTAAGAAAGGCCTTAAGAAAGACCAAAAAACTGTGCTCTTCCAGCAATGGTGAGCGCATGCTTTGGTTGCTACGAGAGGACGACGTGTCACGTTCATGGCCACAATCAAAAACAGGATGTGGGTGACAGGCGGGCTCTGCGGGGCCGCTGCGGCGGGCGGGCAGCGAGATCAGCAGTGCCCCAGCATTCCGAGGGGAGGAAGGAGCTCACAGCCAAACCAAATGGCTCAGAGAGCAAAACAAAGGAGAAATCTCTTTTAAAATGGCATTTCTCCTTCCAGAGAGAAATCTGAAAGGATCAGGAGCTGGGGCAGGAGGAGGGAGGGCGTATGGGCAGTGCTGCGTGGTGATGCTGCAGTCCACGGGGCTGAAGCTCCAAGCAGTGTGTGTGGAAGGTGCTCTGACCTTCAGCAGAGGTGTTCTCACTGATTGCCTAACAGCCAGGGAATTACCTTTTCTCTTCTTAGCCCCTGTGGATAAAGGAGGCAATGTGAGTTTACTGCAGAAAGAAGCGCGGCTGCTCCGAAGAATGCAGTTCCATTTTAAACTGAAAACTTCAACTAATTTGCTGAATGCTACTGAACCAGACCTTGTAAGGGTTCTGAACCGATTAACCAGGTCTTGCCCAGTGCTCAGCTCTAGGCAACCCCTCCCTGAACTCCAGACCCTGCATCAAATACTGGGCCCCTGCAAGGGCCTAGAGGTGCTTCTGCTGCTGCCCCGAGACCTGTTCACCTCGCTCGTGCTGGCTTGCAGCTCTCTAGCCAGCCTTGCCCTTTTTATGACCTTTGTGTTATCTCAGGGTTCTTTTTTTTTCCTGGGCTCTCTTGGCCTGTAATTTCTACTGCAGAATATTTTTTTTCCACAAAACCATGAAACAGGTTGTGGCTTCTGCTGGGAACATTTCAAATCCAGTGGAAAATCATACTGGCTTCAAGGCCATACTATCCTGCAAAAACTCTCCCCTCGCAGATTAAAGGTACAGCCCTGGAAGCTGCTGGAATATGTGAGGAGTTTCTGTGTTTCCCTGCCCGACCTGTGTCTGTGTGTCCTGTGTTCGCTCCGTTGGGGCGTTGCTTCAGCTGCTGCTTTCCAGGCAGGGCTCTGTGCCTGCCCTCCTGCCTGCAGCTCTGCTCTGCTGCCTTCTGCTTTCGCACCCGGCGGTTCCTTTCTCATGCAGCTGTTTTAGACGTTTTCATGTGTAGCAGCTGGTTGCACCCAGCTTCCCTAGAATTGAGAAGAAGATCACAAAACGTCGTTCTGGCAGGTGGCAGGGCTTGTCCTGCCTGCCGCTGCAAGGTGGGACGGGAGCGTCTCCAGCCGGGTGGAGGTGAGCGGGGGAGCAGCGAGCAGGGCTGGCGATGCTCTGCTGGGGAGGGGTCTGCAACCTGAATTGCTTCTGTGAAGTTTGGCTCTTTCAGCACAGGCTTGTTCTTCTTTTTTTTAAAAGCTTAAAAAGGCAGAAATCGCACCACCTCAGGTTTGTGCAAATGAAATGTTTTCCTGTCCTTGAGAGGTGGTTTTGCCCAGCTCTGTTCATAAATAGCTGCCTGCGGTGGGAGGAACCCTCAGCTACTTTTTCCTTTTCCCAAGTCCAGCTATGAACCCTCCCTGCTTAAAAACACCGCTGGGGATGCTGCAGCATCCGAGCAGCTCCCAGGCTCTCAGTCACCGTGATGGCCGGGGGGTGACGAGCAGCCCCTCAGCTCCTGGGGACAGTCTGGGGAGAACAACCCGCATGGGCAGATGCCCTCAGACAGGCAGGAGCTGCTCTCTCCCCACCAGCGATCCCTTCGGGCTCCTTGCAGTGTTGGCCAGGAAGACAGCTGCAGCTGCCTATTTTTAACACCATCAAAACGTTCATTACTCTGCATGTACCCATGGTTTGTAAATAGGGTGCCCTTGCTGCATCCCTCTGGCATGTATTCCTGTTTTCAGAGCAAACACGCTGCTCCTCCGGCGTGGCCAGCACGAACATCAAGCATCGGGCCAGCAGCATCTCAGCCCCGGGGCCGTGCGAGGGCTGGCTGGTACCTGACACAGCTCTGCTGGGGGGATGCCCGTGTTTCCACCTTTCCTTTCATTCCTCCTCTGGGTGAAAAGTAAAAATTCTGAAATTTTCTATAGTAGAGGAATCCCAAGGTATGATTTTTCATAAACATAAGGTGTTATGTTTAACACCTTAACACCTTTAACACCTTGCTGACAAAATGGAAATGCCTGATTGTAGTTTGTTGACATGATCCACAGGACTTTTTCTCTGGGTGTTCAAGTGAAGTGTAATCCCTCCTGGCTTCCTGGAGGGAGCGTTTGTGTCCAGTGCCACCATGCCTGTCATCCTGCCCTGGCTTTTGGGTGGCATTGCATCTCCCATGGTGACCTGGGGTTATGTAGCTTCTGCTCCAGGGCTGCTCTGGTGCCTGTGCGTGGTGCCCATGCCCCCCCGGGCAGCCAGGTCCATCCAGGAGCTGCTCCTGGAAACCTGTGACCAGAGGAGAAATTGGGGGGCTGAGAGTTAACAGCAGAGGAGCCTCCAGAGCTCTGCAATAACACCCTGCAAACAGCCTGCGAACACTTTGCCATGGTGGCCTCTTCCTGTTTCTGGAATGAATTGGAATTGCTGTGGCTCCAATGATTTACTCAACCGACTTTCAAATCCCTGTTGTGCCCCAACGCCTCTGAAATCCCAGGTGCTATTTCTGAAATTTTAGCAAAGGGTAGATATCTGGAACGGAAACTTCCTGTGTTAAAGGTCACACGGAAAATGATTTATAATAGATTCATGCAAATCGTGCTCATTTGGGAAAATGTGAATTGCCGAGAACTGGTTGTGTAACCAATAGATGGCATCAGGAAATACCTAAAAGTGTTTCAATATCTTTTTGCAATCAAGAAGGCAGGAGAGCAGGTTCCTGGGGAGATGGGGGCAGGACCCCTCCCCATCCCTGTCCCCGTCCCTGCGGGAGCCGATGTGGCTCCCGGCTCAGCAGGGCTCCCCGCTTCTCAAGCCTGGCGCTGTGTTTTCAGCTTTGGGTTATTTCAGCTTTGAAGCCTGGCTGGGAGTTTGCCCCACGCCCGAGCCCCGGTGCAGGATTCGTGCTGGCTGTGCCGAGCGGGGTGTGGTGCCCATCCCGGGGTGGCCGCGGCCCCTTGCCGCATCCCCGCCCTGCCCTCACACCCGCCTCTGGGCCAGTGATGAGCCGGGCTGGAGAGACACCCCCATAGCTTCCCTGCTCGGGGGGATGCCAGCTTGGTAAGAACAGAAAATAACCTTCTCCTCTGCAGCCACCAGCCCAGGCCAGGTCCTCGGCCTCTCCCGAGGGCACCTACCACTGAGTGTCGTCAACTCACTTTCAGACCTCATCATCCATTTTTCTTGGATGAACTTTTCCAGCATAGGATTGATTTTATAAATCAGTTACACCAAACTCATTTTCCTAACAGTGACGAAAAGTTGTTGATTTAAAGATGCAAACTCTCAGACAAACAAAACCAGTGGAAAGGCTTTGGGTCCATTTCTAATCAAGGTCTGAACTCGACAAGAGGATTTTCAAACCCTAAAGCCCAAAGGTGTCAAAAACGTTGTATTGTATGAACACAAGAAGTCATTCACAGCAGGAGATTACACTCTTACATAAACCTGGCTTTGGGCACGAGGGTCGAGTTCAGCTGCGGTCAGAAAATGCCCCGGTGCTGCTTCACTCTGCAAAATGTTCCCCTCTCCCTCCTGCTCACTTTAGGTCTGACTGATAATGACTGATGTAAGTGCTAATCTCATCCCTTCCCCCTTTGATATTCCTTTAAAGAGAGTTTCTGCTGCTGGGGTCAGAAGCTGATTCTGCTACTGGGGGTTGTGCTGCCCTGCCTGGGTGCTGGGGGGGCTCCCGCTGGGGTGTCAGCAGGCAGCAAGCGTCCCACTCGGCCTCGGGGACCTGCCGCCTCGGTTCACATCCCCTCGCAAAACCTCCTTTGCCTTCTGCTTTTGGTTTTCATCTTCTAGTTCTGTTCCTGAGGGCCCAGCCCTTGAGATGCGTTGCGCTGAGCAGGTAACTGCAGGTGCTCAGCACCCGGCAGGATGCAGCCCTGCCTGCCAAGCACGTGTGGCTGGGCTAAGGCTGCGCCGCGGAGGAGCGCAGCGTTGTGTGTGTGCAGGGCATGTGCCCTTCCGACCAGACCGTTGGTTCCCCGACAAGTGCAAAATGCGCTCATTGTCCGGTCGGCAGCACGGCGAGGTTTATCGGCGTGCAAACCCGATGGGGAATGTTAAGCGGGTTAGGTGGGAGCAGCACGACGGACGGTGGTCACCCTCCGGGGATTAGGGGTCAGAACAATCGTCGTCCCTGTGACCAGGCCGAGACACAAAGGGCCATTGTGCCAGGAGTACAAAATCTCTGTTTATTACCACGGGGCTGACATGCTGAAAGACCCGCTCTCCATGCCAGCACAAAAGCTGCCTTGCTTCAGATTGTTTGTTTATGTAAATTAAAATGGTGCGTTTAATTATGCAACGGGACGAGGCTCAGGAGCAAGCGAGGTGCTGATTGGATCGCCCCGTGGCCAGAGCCCGCTGGCAAGCCCTCGGCACATCTGACGGGGCGGCCGTGGACCCTGCTCTGCCGCAGCGCCCGTGGGAGAGGAGACAGGCGTTGACCATTTGCGCAGAGGAACGAAACCCCCCGGGGGGAGAAGGGGTGAGGAGTAGCGCTCCCTGCCCCGGGGTGCAGGAGCCGGGCCCCCAGAGGTCCACGGCCCCAGTCGGTGGGCACGGCACGGCACGGCCCGAAGCATGACAGAAGAAGTCCCAGTGGCGTCCGGCATGCCCGAGTGCAATGGGAGCGTAGCCCCGGAGAAGGGCCCACTGCAGGTCATCGGTGTCATCGATGAAATAGCAAAGTCTGTCGGGACGGTTTCTTACGTGAATGCAGAAACAAGCCCCAATGCTCCACCTGCAGAAGAAAATCAGGCGGAAAATAGAAATTCATTGGCAGAGGACACAGCTCGTGGGGGTTTTGATGGAGAGAAGCAATGCGAAGGTAAAGTACAAGGCTGCCTTTCTTTAAGTGTTTGGAAAGAAAAGCTTTAGTTATGTATGGCCTTATGAATAACAGGATGTATTATGTGTGTTAGTCAAAATTCCTAACATGTGGTAGTTGTGACAATGAGTAATTCAGAGTTAGGGACAAATTTGAGCTAGCAGACACACAGGAGGCAAAAAAAAGTATGTAACTAAATAAGCAAGCAATTTTTAAATCCGCTCTGAAAATCTACTGCCAATTTAAAACCTAATTATCGTCACTAACTGCTCCATCAGTCCATTTCTTGTGCTTTGTATTTCCTAAAGAAAAGCAAGAGGCAAACGATGGGACACTACAGCAGGGATCAGCTGATCTCCAGGACACGGGGACCGACAGCCAGGAATCAGAGGAAGGTAAATGCTGTGTGATGTGGGGTTTGCCCAAAGCATAGCAATGAGTAGCCTTCAGAGACAATGACATACAGGTGGTATTTTTTTTTTTAATTTGGTCAGACCCTTATATTCTGGAGACCAGTGGCTCATTTCTCGTCAGTAGAGTTGCTGCACCTTAGAAAACATGGCTGGCATCTTTGTTCCTGAGGTTTGCGTGTAGCTCCATGACCACGGGGGTATGGAAGCACTGTGGGGTCTTTGGCCAGGAGATCTCCCACAGCCTGGTGAGGCTGGGAGCTGCTTTATCTTCTGCTCCATGCAGGGGAGTTCAGGGGATAACCTCGGGAGACTGTCAGTCAAAAATGTGTGGCCTTAAAACCCAAATCTTTTCCTGCCTGATTCAGCAAGTGCCTAAAGCCCCCTGACACCCAAGTATGGAGCAGAAAATTGCTCTCCTAATCATCTGCTCCTGGGTCTCTCTCTCCTCATTCCTAGGTGAAAATGGTAAAACCAGTCAGATGGAGCCAGGGCTGGAGCTCGCACCAGCCTCCTGCAGTGAGCAGGGCTGCAGGCCGGCACTCACTGCCCGGCCCCGGCAGCAAGTTAAAATGTGTTGAATATATATACATATAGACAAATGTATTTAATTATACTGTGCAGAATGCAGCCATTCCTCCAAAAAGGAGGGGGATTTTATCGAGTATTATTAAAGGAGGAAAGCTATGTCTCTCCAGAGGCAGGCTTTCAGCCCCGCTGCCCTTCCACATTTCTGGTTTTGGCCAGAGGGGGCTGGGCGCAGGCTGCTAACGATGCTAACGATCCCCACCGCTGAGCCGGCCACTGCGGGGGCACAGGGCTGGCGGCTCTGCCTGCTCCCGCACCCGGCCGTGTGCATCCCTCCTGTCCTTTACACAGCCACCCAGTAAGTTGGTATTTCCTATATGTCAGCTGCCACATAAATATGAAACCCCAGCCTGGAGAAGAGCAGATTAACAACCCAGAGTAACGGTCACAGGCCTGGCAAAGCTGGAGTCACTGAGCATAGCTCTGAGAGGTGTATGGGCCATGCCTTGTAAACAGGAACTTTGCTTCGATTAAGAGAAGGAACAAATATATGGACGTTTGTCATGGGCAAAATAATATTTCATAGCAGCTGCAGAGGCTGCGAGGAGGTGAATCATGATGGAGGCTTTCCCACTTGGAGCTGACATCCATATTCCAGCTGTGTCACTTTATGAGTGCACAATAAAACCTATTAAACGATCTCACACAGCACCCCCACCCCGCACTGCCCCCCAGCCACCAGCACTTTATCTCTAAATTGCAGGCAGCTTTTTAGTACCTTACCGATTTAGTCTAATTAATAGTCAGGACCCCACAGGCAAAATGTTGAATAGACCATTTGTTGCGACGCTAAAGCATCATTTAACCCCGAGATGTGCCAGGCAGGACGAACAGGAGATGGCCATCTCCACCTGGTCTGTGTCCCGTGGGGCTGTGCTGGGGCCCGCTCCATCGCCTCCCTTCCCGCCCGGCACGGCGGGCAGAGCCGGCACCCAGCACCAAGCTGTGCGGAGATGGGACCCTCCTGTGCCCCCGGCAGCGACTCCAGAATGGAGAGTTTGGCTTAACTGAGTCCAGCAGCTACTCAAGGCAATCAGGGAGCTTTGGGAAAGGCCTTTGAAGGCCTGGCACTCGGCTGGATGCCAGAGGGCAGGAGCGGATCCGGTGCCTCCGGTCCCAGGGGGATGCTCTGCTGCTCTTCCCTCCTCGAGGCTCAACTGCTGACATCTCTTTTTAAAGGAAGGAAGTGGGGGGGCTCCATGGGAAAGGTGGTACATGAAAAAACGCAAGGGCAGGTTGCCGTAAGCGGTGAGTTTGAGACTGTTGGCAAGCCTTTCTGAAGAACCTGTGAGTGTCCGTGCGGTGGGGTTCAGCCTGGAGATGTGGGGCACCCTCCCCTCCCCCCCCCCCCCCAGGCCGTCTCTGGAGGTTGGGTGCTGTGGTGGCAGGAGCTGGTAGGGCCCTGGGAGCGATGCTACGCCCAGGGCATGTGCGACGGGGGCGTGAGGGTGGTATGGAGCCCGTCCTCGCCCGCGCTCCCTCTGTGTTGCTGCAGGGCCGGGCAGCAAGGGGCCGTCTGCGGGCAGCGGGGAGCTGGGGAACGCGGCCAGCCCCGGCGGGGAGGCGGCAGAGACCCCCGCAGCCAGCGCCGACAGGAGAGGAGGGAGCGCAGCCGAGGAGGAGGAGGAGGAGGCGGAGGTGGAGGAGGAGGAGGAGGAGGAAGAGGAGGAGGAGGAGGACACTGAAGAGGATGAAGTTCAGGTGATCGAAATCAAGAAGGAGAACAGCGAGGTGTCCTGTCTAAAGCAGCAAGACAGTGGCAAGGAGGCATCTCCCCTGGCCAGTCCCGGCTGTAACTCCCAGGTGGAGAAACCGGGGGAGCAGCCCAGCCTGGGAAAAAAAAATGATATCTCCAGACACAGCTATTCCAGGTACAACACAATCTCCTACCGGAGGATTAGAAAAGGAAACACCAAACAGCGAATTGATGAATTTGAATCCATGATGCACTTATAAACTGAGGTGGAGAATTGCTTAACAAGCTGAGCATTCACTCTGGTTTTTGTTCTTCTTTTTTGTTTCCCCCAAGACATGTCTCTTCACACCACATGAGGTCACTGCTTTTTTCCTTTTTGTATATGATTTCATAATACACTGTGAAAATTTAACATCTTTGCTTTGACAGCAGGCAGAGGCATCCATAGCGCAGGAAAATAAATAATCAGTTTGCTAAATATAATACCATTTGATTTAAAGTTTATCCTCTTATTTTCTATCCAACTTTTGTAATCATATTCGAACAATAGGATGTCTTGAACTGGCTGGGGCTTCTCTAGCTGCCGACACACACGTGGGCCATGCCGTCAGCCATGCTGGTAATGAGTTGGCAGCGCAGCAGCTCGGTGACACTGCCCAGGGCAGTGTGAGTAATAAAAGAGACAACTGTTTGCGACCGCAGCGTGCTCTGTGTCGCTGTCCGTC
Source organism: Strix uralensis (assembly GCF_047716275.1). Lineage (NCBI taxonomy): Eukaryota > Metazoa > Chordata > Aves > Strigiformes > Strigidae > Strix > Strix uralensis. The sequence continues at coordinate 45,214,826 of NC_133977.1, read as the reverse complement.
CGCGCCGGTGTCTCAGGGCGCCCCGATGGCCTCCTGCTAGCGACTGGCCATCTCCACCTTGTGCTGGTGGGACGGAGGGCTGTTTGCATTCATGGATGGAGGCCGATGTGCAGGAATTAGACAAGATGAGAAGGTGTCAGGGCCCCTGACACTTCCCAGGGGGAGCTGGCTTCCTTGCACAGCATGGTAGTCAGCACCAGGCAGGATTGGTACCATCTGATGGCCCCTGCCCGCGGTGGGGGCAGCGTGGATGTCTTTAGGTGTGACATCGCCTGCCTGCTGCACTCCGCTGCCTGTTCTGGGCCGTTGCGTGAAACCAGGGGTGCAGGCAGCCCAAACCACTGCTGGGGACAAAGCAGCTCCTCTTCCTCACAGCCTTCCCTCCCCCAGCCCCAATGCTGTGGGCTCCCGCCCGGCCCAGAAGCCCAGGGGCAGCCGTCGGCGGTGGCTGGTGTGGGCAGTGCCATTGGTGGTGGCCAGCCACAGTGCCCAACTCGCCAGCCAGGGGGGTGGTACCGGTGGCCGGTGCTGTCCGTGGTGGCACAGCTGGGGTCTGGGCTTATACACCGCGTGTGCTGCAATGGCACGTGCTCCTGCGTGCTCTGCTCGCCTGCAAAACCAGCTGCTACCAGAAACCCAGATTTTCAGAATGCCACCAGTTTAGACTCTTTTACATGTCTTTTCTCCATTTTCACATTAAGTTTAGACACAAAATTTTAAAGCTTTTTTCGTCAAAGGCAGGCAAGTTTTATGCATAATTTGGTTTTGTGTCATCTGAACACAACCTTTGTCCATTTTTAAAAACCTTTGTGTAACTACAGGATTGTTGATGCAGTCTTTTTTAAACTATTTTACAGGCAGATTTGTCTTGAGTTGGGACTAAGCTTTGTAAATGTCATCCCAGAAAGCAGCTGGGAAAGTTGAGAGCAGCTGACAAAGGGAGAGGAGGTAAGAACAAAGTTAGACTCCGAGTTCAGCTGCAGTGGCCTCCTTCCGCCATAAGTGATTTTTTAAGGATTAGCTTTACATCTCCAGCAGCACTGCGTATCGTTTTGACTTTTCTTGTTCTACATAAAGGCAATTATTTATTGGCAGCGTGAAAATAATAAATGGCAATTCTGTATTGTACAAACCAGACACAGCCCGCATTGTGCTATTCAGACTTGTTTATTCGCTCTTTGGCTTGTGGAAGTTCAGAGGTTTGCTTGTATGAACTTATACTGCGGGTTTGTTTGCCTGCTGACAGCTGCCCCCCGTCGCTCCTCTCGCAGCGGTTCCTGGAAGAGCAGCACATTTAAAGATGTGACCATTCCCTGGGCTTTCGGTGACTCGCTGAGGTTGCGGGTGGCAAAGGGCTGCTGAGCTGAGCAGCCGCAGCTTCGAGTATCTGCACGCCCGCCGAGGTGGGGCCGGTGCCCCCCGCCTCCCTGCCACGCCGACCGGGCGATGTGCCCTTCACAATGTTGAGAACAAATTTGCTTTACTGTGATAAAAAAATGCAGTAGGGAAGAAAACAGCAAAACCCCAAAGTGAAATAAAAATCGGACCTAAACTGAGCAGCTCTGTGCATTGACAAAAGCTGGAGGCTTTAAGCCGTTCCACGGCTGTCGGGCAGCCAACGGGACACACGGGTGCTCAGTGTCAGGTGACGGTTAAAGTAGTTTCTAGCCTTTTTTGGGCAAGTGCAGGGGGGAGACGCTTGGTGTATGGACTGTGAGTGTGGGTTCCAGCTGAGTGTGGAGCCTTGCCAAGACTTTCAAGAAACTTGGACTAGTTTTTTACCTTCCTTGGAAAGCAGCGTTTGATCTGCTGAGAACTGCAACTCGCTCTCTTGCTTCCCTTGGTAGCTGGAAAAATAAAAGTCCTGGGATGCTCTAGGGGCCTGAGGGCCTTTCCTACAAACACCCTCCTCTCGCCCAACCCTCAGGGTGGGGGGGTGCAAGGGGTGTACAGGCAATAACCAGGCAGGAATCTGCGCTCTCCCACTGTGTGCTCGTCCTCTGCGCTCCCGGCAGCTCGCAGGCAGCACTGGGGCACTGCTGGGGAGCACGGTCAGCCACGGTGGGGGGGACAGGGCAGGGTCTGTGTCTGGCTGAAAGCGCGGTCAGTGGGGCAATGAGGCGCCGGGCAGAGAACTGCCTGCTTGGCACGTGAGGGGAAAGGCCACCCACAGACCTGAGAATCTGCCCCTCGGAGCAGAGGCACCGTCAGGCAGAAAAGCGGGTGGGGATGCTGACTGGGATGTGCCGCTTTAGGATGCGGTAACTAGACCCAGCCTTAGCCTGAAAATAATTTCTCTCCGTATCCAGAGTGCCAGACGAGGGCTGATGGCAGGTAAGCAAGAGGTGAAGCCTTTCGGAGGGTGGCGACACCTTCCCAGCCTCTCCGGGCACTGCTGCCGGGTGCTGCCTCACCTCTGGGAGCTCTTTGGAGCAGCGCTGTGAGCTGAACTTGAACCTGAATTAAACCACTTCGGCGGAAACTTGCCAGTTGCCACAACATCTGCAGCAGCCGCGGGGCCCCGCAGCCAGCCTGGCTATGGCTAGTGCCTGCACTGGTAGCACGCTCAGTGGGCACTCAAAGCACGGCCATAAATGAGCGGAAATCGGGGGTTTAAAGGTTCTTCCTGGGGTGATGTTTTGCAGTTCAGCCTGGTGGTAACTCAGGCAGGAGAGCCCCTAGAAAGGGTCCAGGTTGGTCAGAAAGAGTTAACACACAGGGCTCAGAGGAAGAAGCTTCATCTATTTTTATTTATTCCCTTTTTTTAAACCTGCTTTTTTTTTTTTTTTAAACAAACCAAACGGGCCCTCCAACCATGGCCACTCTGATCTGGGGCACTTACTGATGGCAGCACAGCACGATGTGCCCTGTCCCTCCACGCCACAGCTCAGGAGACATTTGTTCTCATTTGGAAAAGCTGTGGCCATTTCCCGCTGCCAACACAGGGACGATGGCAGCTCCTTCCCACCCGTGGTGCCCCACAAACCCTGAACAGCCCCAAAACCTCCTGCACACCCAGGTGCCAGCAGTGGAGATGGTGGCAAAAGGAGCGGGCAGCTCGCCGGGGACAAGCTGGAGGCCGATCGCCACGTCTGCTGAGCGTGCCGGAAAATCCCCGCTCGTTTCTGGTGTAATCCCATCGGTTTGCAGGGCCCCAGCTCCCTGCCGGCAGCCCCCAAGGCACGTTGCGGCCTTTGAGCAAAAGACACCAAGGTGGAAGTGGGTGTTTAACAGAAACGGGCAATGGGAGTGCGAGTGACAAGCCTGGCAATGGGATGTGACTGTGACACACGACCGCTTGGTGCCTACTCGGTGACAAGTGATTGAATGTCAGCAAACAGAATCTGATGAAATTCATGCTCCTGATAAAAGATGACTGCACAAACAACATCTGTGGCATTTTCCTGATGGTGACTGCAGGCTGGCTGCGCGGAAGGAAATCAGCAAGACAGTTGGAATAGAAGCCAACTGGAAAAAATCTGTTGGGCCAGTCAATATTTTGGCAGACTCAGCCTGTCAGACACTGTCAGCGTTGATCCACCACGGGAGAGGGAATGTTTTGCTGGGGCCTTCTGAAAACCAAAGGAGAGGTACGAGGGGATTTGTGAATGCGGGATGGTGGGGGCTCAGCTCCCACAGCGGGAACTTCCTGATGGAAATGGGGGAAGAAATCCTGCCTGGGACACGCTGGTGTTCCCTACCTTGGATCTCGCTGCCCTGTCAAAGCAGAATTTATTCTCCTGTCAAATCTGCCCCTTCAAAAACTGGTGATGGCTTCTGGAGATAAAAAGTTTCACAGTAAGAAAAAAAAATTTGCCATGACAGTAAGTTCAGAGGGACTTCTGGTGTGCGGAGCCTGGCCATGCCGTGCAGCCTGGACTGTGGTGGCTGGTGCTGGGGGAGGTCTTGTTGCGCTGCGTTCTCCTCTGCAACGGTTCCTTTGACACGTGTGTACACACACTTGTGTTCTGCAGCCCCTTTTTGGGGAAAAGCGTTGAGTTCAGTGGGCGTTTTCACCCCTCCTGAGCGCTGGCGGGCAACGCTGCCCCTGGGAAAGCCCAGGCAGGAGCAGGGTGAGCCACCCTGCCTGGGGCTGCACCCAGCATCACCAGGCTCCGGCACCGGCGGGGGCCGAGGAAAGCGGCGATCCTGGGAGAGCCCCTAAAAAGCCGTGGGGGCTCGGGGACACGGCTGGGGCCCCGGCAGCCCCAGGGTGGGGACAGCAGCCCCAGGGTGGGGACAGCCTGGCTGCCCTGGGATGAGGTGCTCCTGGGCTGGGCTCTGGTGAGGAGCAGACAAGCCCCCAGGTCGCCTCGCTGGCGGCTCCTCTCGCCTCCCAGCAGAGCAAGGCAGGCGTCCTGGCCGACCCTGGGGCGCGGGCAAGGCCTGCTCCTCGCTTCTGCCGCAGCCCCCGGTCTGCCTCGTCTGCTGGGTGGTTTATCGACCCACATTTGCCTCCCATTATTAAAAGAAGGCTTTTTCAATAAACAATCGATTCCTAACGGACCCTGATACTCATCTGTCAGAGGCAACGGGTCCCACAGGGCGGGATTCTGTGGCCAGACCCAGCATGGGCATGTTGGATGGATTTTTTTTTAATGCGTTGGTCAATAAACTTCCATTTTCTGCGGAAGAATAAGCAGCCTCATTTGCTGTTTACAGGCTACAGAGCCTTGGAAGTACTTCTGTAGCTTATGCTGTTGTCTGGGGGGAACCGATTAAAGTTTGCTTACAGTAGGATGGGGGACTTCAGAAAATATTTCCATTTAATAATACAGAAAATTATTTGAGCTTTTGCCAGTCTCCTGCAGTGAGGGAACAGCACGCCTATCTGCTTCAGACATCGCTAAACCAGATGTGCTGCTCTTGGTATTCTGGTCTCTCAATATGCTGGTTTAAATTACGGATTTCAATTATCATTTGGAAATGAACTTCCAGTTTTGTAATTGCTGTCACAAGTCGCACAGATGTCCTTGCTGGATTCACAAGATGAAAACACAGCATTTCTGGTTCAACTGTGCTCCCTTCAGTCTGCATAGTAATTGCCAAACTGCCACTTCTGATAAGGATTTGCAGAGTCACAGGCATTTACCCTCAGGGCGTTGTGAGAGGGATCCACTTCCAAGCACACCGGCTGCGGGAGGTGCTCCCAGACGATGTGGTCGGTCTGCAGGGAAAGAGAGAGGGCTTTAGGTAGGCTGAGGTTTTAGGAACCGTGCAGCAGCAGCTCTGTTTTTCCACTGAGGAAGCTTGATTCTTTACGGTGTGCCCCTTTTTTTGCATTTCTCTAACACGTAAGATCTTTTTGCTGACTTACAGGGACTTTTGGGTGTACCCCAAAGCCTGTGCCTGTTGCTGACCCAAGATCCTACCACACCTTCTGTGCTCTGTGGCTTTTTGCTCACTGGAAATGGGAAGATTAGTTCCCCCTGTCCGAGCGGTGATTACCATGCAAAGGCAGTCACTCCAGATGGTACTTGCTATACACGGAAACGTACAGCAGGAGAAAAAAAAAACCCTCCTATTTTGGAGTTTCTTGGCTGATTAACTCAAAGCCCATGTACTGCGCTGTAAAGGACGTTAGGTAATTCAGCACTGAAGTTCAAACGCTGGGCCAGTAAGGTAGATTATGAAAGAATGAAGAGTGAGCTCCACCCTTCTGCTTTTCACATCTGCTTGGCTTTATCTGCGTAAGCCACGTGGCCAGCGAGGGGATGCTGCAAGTGCCGCCAAAGGTTGGGGCCCTTTCCGTGTCCCCGCCAAGCACTGCAGCGTTTCTCGTGATCGGTTGGTTAATACCTGGATTAAACACTCCTGAAATGACATGCAGAACATTGTCTGGGCAAGAGCTGGATCTTTGTGCATGTAGTAAACGCACTTTGCATCCCTAACACGATACAGTGATGCTGACACCAGAAGGTAAAGCATCGCAGCTCCTTCGGTCAGCACTCACCAGCCATCGAGCTGCTCTTCACCGTTCCTGTCGCTGGCACCAGCAAAGGCCAACACAACCCGCTGACCGAGGCCAGAGCATCTGTGCTGGCGGGACACCAAACCCCTCCAGCTCACACCTCGGGGCAAGCTCCGGCCAGAGCAGGTGACAAAAACTGCCCGTGCACTGATGGTGCTGTCCGGGCTCCCAAGAGGGGGCAGTTTTCATGTATCTCTCACAAACATTCTGGCCTTTCTGAGCCCTGGAGCTGTGGCGTTCTGGCTTTCAAAGTTTTATTTTTTCAGACTAAAGAGGAATGGGAGCTTGTCAATAAGATGAGTGTGTAACTTAGCTACATATTTTCTTTCTTAAATGAAGAGTATTTCTTTCTTAAATATAAAGTATCCCATTTCACAGCATTTTGCACAACTACTTACATCAGGCTGACAGAGACACAGTCGCGACGTTCTTGCTTTTTGCAAGAGTAATAAATGTAAGTACCCATTCTTTTTCTAAACGCTTCCTTTTAAAAACCGCTGCGAGCTGAATGCCAATCAATATCAAGTCATCTCCATCTAAGTGCTATTGACGGTGTCGGGCCGAGGCAGCCCATGGGTGGGGTGTACGTCCCTCCCCCCGGGGACCCACGCGGTGCTTCGGCTGCCAACGTGGCTTTGGCAAAGCCGGGGCCTGGGGGTCGGGGTACGGTACCAGGGCCCCACCGGCACGCTCACCGGCATCGTGGGCTTCACTCACCAGCTCCGGCTGGAAGGCGGCCAGTGACCCGTGCAGCCAGGCCAGCCCGCGGCTCCCACCCCGACAGCGGTGGAGGCCCAGCACTCTGGCAGTGCCGGCCGGGGTGATGCAGAGCTCTCCATGCTGGATCAGCCTCAGCCAGGTGTAGTTGAACTTCTGGTGCTGTGGGGAGAGAGTGGGGAGAGTGGTGAGCCCGCTCGCCTTCCATCGGCTGGGCTGGCTGCTGGGGATGGCTCCTGGCAGCAGATCTCCTCAACTGCCTCCTGCCCTCACCCGGGGCTGGGGCATGAGGAAAGCTGTGATCCATGGCAAGACCTCTCCTACAGATTTGCAGAGCTAAAAATCACAGAATCACAGAATCATCTCGGTTGGAAAAGACCTTGAAGATCCTCCAGTCCAACCATGAACCTCACACTGACCCTTCTCAACTCCACCAGATCCCTCAGCGCTGGGTCAACCCGACTCTTCAACCCCTCCAGGGATGGGGACTCCCCCCCTGCCCTGGGCAGCCCATTCCAACGCCCAACAACCCCTTCTGCAAAGAAATCCTTCCTAAGAGCCAGTCTGACCCTGCCCTGGCGCAGCTTGAGGCCATTCCCTCTTGTCCTGGCGCTGGTTCCTTGGCTCAAGAGACTCATCCCCCCTCTCTGCACCCTCCTGTCAGGGAGTTGTAGAGGGCCATGAGGTCTCCCCTCAGCCTCCTCTTCTCCAGACTAAACCCCCCCAGTTCCCTCAGCCGCTCCCCATCAGACCTGTGCTCCAGACCCTGCACCAGCTCCGTTGCCCTTCTCTGGACACGCTCGAGTCATTCAATGGCCTTTTTGGAGTGAGGGGTCCAAAACTGAACCCAGTCATCGAGGTGTGGCCTCACCAGTGCCGAGTACAGGGGAAGATCCCTTCCCTGTCCCTGCTGGCCATGCTATTGCTGATACAAGCCAGGATGCCATTGGCCTTCTTGGCCACCTGGGCACACTGCTAGCTCCTGTTCAGCCAGCTGGCAATCAACCCCCCCCGGGTCCCTCTCTGACTGGCTGAGGACAGCCCTGGTGCAGGCTCTGGGAGCAACTTGCGGCAGCCCAGACCCCAAACCCAGTGGCTGCAGGTTCCTCTGCCCCGCCACCTCCCCCAACCGCACCCCGGCTCCGGGGTGCAAACGGGTGAACCCCCGTCCATGGCAGACCCCCATCCACGTGCCGGCCTGTGCCTGCCATGAGCAATTAGCGGGGACCTGCCTCAGAAACTCTGCCTGTAACGGAAGGGAAAGGCTGTCTACAGCGGCTCTAGCGACCCAGGCTTGTATTTAAACATTTCTCTTCATTTTCATCACGTGCAGGCTCATGGCTTTATCAAACTTCCTGATTCCAGCTCGATTTGCTGGTTCTGGGGTTGTTGCTTGGCTACAGGCTTTGCAAACAGAGACAATTCCTGCCCCTTGCTGCTCCCGGGAGTGCTCTGTCCACGTCCCGTGGAGGGAGGGACTGCGTCGGCTCCCGGGGGCCGCGGCGGCACGGGGGGGGTACAGGGAATCTGTGCCCCGCACTAAAACCAGTATTACCTAGTTGGGATGCAGGGTACCCTTACCTCATTGTTAACATCACACGTCTCAAAAGCCAGGGTGGTGTTTTCCACAGTGATACATCTTGCTGTGGCTACGTTAACGAGCTAGAAAATAGCACCAAAACACAAGTTTAGACATAAATTCCCAAGCGCGGGGCAAGGCTGGTGCACTGCAGTTAACCTGCTGGACTCACAGGACACCCACACTGCCCACCGCTGTGTCATGGTGTAAATCCCCATCTGGTCCACTACAAATGTTTTTCTACTGAGAGAAACTGGAAACTAATAATTTCCAGCCACATTCAAGGTCACGTCGCCAATTCCTTGCAATGTCATTCTTTCTCTTCCAAAATTTCTGAAGAACTCATGCGTGAATCCCGGTGAATAAACAGGCTATTCAGAAAACAGTTCTCAAGTAACTCTGGATAGCGTTCGGCACAGCTGGAATTTGCAGAGCTAGATGCAAAACAGATTTTCTGCCCTACTAAATTTTGAGAATGAAGATAAAAGCATGATTCAGGTGGCCTGAATCAGGCCAAAGCAAGGCAACATCTTGAAAATTGTCACAAACACCCGTGGAAAGTTGAGGTTTTGGTTCAGGTGAAAGAGAGGTCTCTCCATATGGTCTAACTGCTTTGCACTGAATTTGATGTTAAGATTTATTGCTCTGATTGAAACAAAAAGGCTGAAAAAGTGACTGTTTCTCAAGAAATGTCCCATTTTTTGATGTCCTCAAGACTATTGCTGCTAATTCTTTTTAGAAAAGGTCACTTAAGCCCATGTTTCACGGAAGCCTTTGGCCTAATTCGGTGCTTTCTGGGAGGCAATGCAGGGAGGCAGGCTTTCAGCCCCAGCAGACAGCCTTCGCTCATACCGGGACGGATGAATGAATCCCAGTGGATCCACTGCTCAGAATCCGTGGAAGTGCCCCAAGCCACCCGTCTCCTACAGCTTTTCCACGAGCGTCCAGAGGTCACCCAGAGGAAGCACGGTGTCCCTTCCCGCGCTCTCCGCAGAGCTGCCCCCCCCACACCTTCACGACTCAATCAGAAAAGTAACGTGCCGGCTGGAGCGGGCAGAGAGCCTGGCTTGATCCCGAGGGATCCCTGTGACAGGCAACCTGCATGTTATGGCCCTGGCCCACAGACAAGCCTGAAACACGGCCCAATGGTCGCTGTGGTTTTTGCTGGCTCCCAGGAGGGCCGGCGTGGTGGCTGGAGGCCGTGCGCCTCGGTAGGGACCCAGGGGATGGGCAGGTCTCGTTCTCGCCCCCCCGGCCATGCCAGCCCTGCGGTCACCGGCTCCCGGCCACCTCCTCTCAGCAAGTGCCGCTCCTGCCGTGGCACTGGGAGATGGGGATGGGTGGGGAAGGCAGCAAACCCTTTCATTTTCATTCCTGGCATTGCTGTAATTTTTCTGACAAACCAGGTATTTTACTTTTGCTATTGCAATCATAACTAGCATGCAATCAATGTTCTATCTTTTCTCGGCCAAATATTTGGTTTCTGAATGTTCAAAGCAGCAGATGATGTTCTGCTGGGCCAAATTCAGAACCCACGTTTTATTCTTGTTTAATTCATCTTTTAATGTTTGTGAGGTGACACTGAAGTCCCGTGGAGCTGCGGCACAAGTAGGACCCAGTGCCAGGGCACACCAGGAGCTCTCCGGCGGTGGAGGAGAAACAGAGCCCGACCCGGCTACGCTCCCCACCTGGCCAGCAAGGGGCTTGCGGGGGCAGGACGGAGGATTTAACCCAAATCGGGACTTTTTGGTGGCTGCTGCCCTGCCCTGCCCGGCTGCAGGCAGCGCGGGGGAAAAGCGGGTTTCTGCTGCGCTCTGCTGGCAGTAGAGCACCGGTACAAACCCTGCCCGTCCCTGGGCCCTGCGCCCTCCCTGCGCTGCCCGGGCACCGCTAATCTCCCCCGAAAGGGAATTTCTCCCTCCTGGCGTGGGCAAATCGCTGGGCAGGTGGGGAGGGTGCTGGAACCCCCGCCCGGGGCACCCCCCGGCCAGGACTGCTGTGCCGGCACCGTCAGCACTGAGCTGGCTCTTTACCGGGAAATAATCTGGAATCGTGCCCTATTTCTTTATAAAAACACCGGGGGATCCAGACCACTGTGACACATTAAATCCGCAGAAATGTTACCAAATGCCAGGGAAAGCAACTCCGAGACAGTGCACCGGGATGATACCGAGTGTCTGGCTGCCCCAAAAACATGTTTTCACGTTTTGAAATCAATGAAGGTCGTTTGGCTACGTACCAGCCCGCTGGCTTTAACCAGGGGAGCCTCCAGGTCCGGGTAGACGTTCTCCAGGTACCACCGGAAACTTTTGCACCGAAGCTTCTTTCGCAGTTGGATTTGTTGAGTCAGGTCGCCGACATCCAAGTTTTTCAAGACTAAGTGGTAAGCGTGGCCGTAGAATAACTCCTTGTACTCGTCCAGCCAGACCTCCGCAACACGGGCCAAGTTCCTCTCCACCGTTCTCACCCGATCTTTCGGGAAGGAATAAGGATTGTCGTTCCTGAAAATGTGCCCGACTCTGGAGCATGGAACAATCTCGATCTCTCCCCCACACATCCAGACCTGAGAAACAAAGGTTGCTTTGATAGAAACACGGGCAAATGTTGGGTGTTGGCTTTGTGCAAGCCAGAAGAGAAGCAAGCGGACTTCCAGGAGGGATGGGGAGCCCCCGGCTGAGCCCCATCGCCCCAGCCAGGCTGGCAGGGATGCAGGCATGAGGGACGGGCTGCCGAGAGTGACGTACCTTGAATGAAATCTCCATATTTTCACCTCCCCAAACATCCAGTCCTGGGTCGTACGTTCCCAGCTCAAAAAAGTACTTCTTATCAATGGAAAATAGGCCACCTGCCATGACGGGGCACCTGGGAACAGAGAAACCCCGCAGCATGTCAGCTGGTCGGAAGCACCCATCCCTTTCCCCTTGCTTCGACGAGGGAATCACTGAGAAGCTGCGGGCTACGAAATGCTTGGGGAGGGTGCCTGAGCCTGCACCTACAGAGACCACACGGACCGCCCGATTCGTTGCTCTGCTGCAGGCTGGCAGATGCAACGTTAAAACAGACGGTATTTGGGTGGTTTTACCCAGCCTGAAAGCCGTAATGGGGCACGGAAGGGGAACAGGCAGTGGTACATCCCCCCAGCCCTGGTGGCACTGGCTAAATGCCAGCAGTACCGCAAGGGCTGAGAAGGGCTCGCTCAGCTTTGCCCATGGCTGGTGATGCCCACACCAACCACCACCTCTGTTGTCCTTACAACCAAAGGAACACGTGGCCTGGAAGGAGCCTTTGTTCCGAAATCATTAACAGTTTGGTTCACAGAGCTCTCACCTTTGCTTTTTTTACCTTATTATATCCGTTTCCTTGATTTTATTTTTCTCAATGACCTCTTGTGGAATCTGCCTCCATCCAAAATTCATCGGCCAAGTGAAAATCCCACGCTGAAAGTTGTCCACGGTCATGTAACTAAACAGGGAAAAGATTGGGATGACTAATTCTGAGTCACATTCCTGATTGAAATGTCACCCTTAATGAGTGAAGATGAATATCTGTACATAATCAAAACAAGATTTAAACAAATTTCATCAGGAATCCTCTGCATGTACTAAAAGTCAAGAAAAAGGGAAAAGGTGTGGGTGACAAATGAAGGGGCCACATCCACAGCTAATGTTGATTCCTGGTGTACAGCAACGTTATGTATCCCTCGTGAAATGCTGCCGAGGGCCAGTTAGGGGGTCTGGACCTGTGTCTTCTTGTAATTAACATGTTGGTGGTCCTAGTAAGAGGTTTTACTCAAGCCACAGGCATGGATTTGGGGTTTCCCAGGGGCACGAGCCACCTCACCTCATGTCCTTGTCGCTGATGACCTCGATGACGGGGCAGGCGACCTTGGCCCGGCTCAGGCGGACCCTCTCCAGCAGCGGCTCCAGCCAGCCCACGTTGCACTCCACGTGCGAGTCCAGGAACGTCAGGACGGCGCCTGAGGCAGAGGCCGGGGCGGCATCAGGCCTTGGGCACCGCTGCCCTCCCTCGCCGGCTGGCCTCCCCACAGGCTCAGGGCACTGCTGAGGGTGCCACCACCCTCCCTGGCTCCCCACAGCCTCCTGGCTGTAGCCCGCAGCCTGCGGAGCGAAGCGGGGCGGCATGGCTGGAGATCCCGACGGCCGCTGGCTAGGGCTGCGCTGAGGGAAGCCGTACCCCATCCCCACGTCAGAGCCTTGTGCTTTGCACACCAGAAAGGTGCCCTGAGCTGACTGGGAGGGGACTAAAGCTCCGTGCTGGAGACAGCTCATTGGCACCTCTGCGGGAGGGCCAGGCAGGGCTGTAAAATGGCTTTTGTCCTACCTTTGGCAATCTGCGCTCCCGCCAGCCTGGCCCGTATCAGCCCATGCCTCTCCTTCAGGTGGAGGATCTTCACTTTCGGGAAGCGCGACATGTATTTGTCCAGCTTCTCCTTGAGGTACTCTGCAGAGAAGGGGAAGGAGAGGCTGAGGTTGACTTACCCACTTCACACCTGTGACGGGTGGGGGTTTGGTGCTGGGGGCTCGCCACAGGCTGCCCACCTGCCCTGGCTCTGTCCCCCCGATGGAGGGGCTGTGGGTGGGGGCATCAGCCCCTGCTCCTGGCACAGCGGGCGGCCACTCGGCATCGGCACAAACCCCGCAGACGCAGCAAAGGGGGAGCCGTACCTGGTGCTGGATGATCACTGCACACAGGAGACGTGGAAAGCGGAGAGCAGCAAGTGCAGGGCTTTGAGGTTTTTTTGCCAAGCCAAGGTTTTTTGGCTTTTTTTGCCATGAGCAAAACCCCAGTGGCTTCACTTGGGTAGTTCATGATCCAAACCAGGTATTGAATGATTATTCAAAGACTCCAAAATGAAATTTTTTTCTTCATTGCACTATAATTGCAATTAAAATCTGGCTGTGAATTGTTTTCCTTTGCCTAAGAAAATATTTTTTTTGTGCTCAAATTTCTCAATATTAATCACCACATTTAAAGACTCAGCCCGGGTTTAAACTGCAGGAGGGTTTGCTGCGGCCCGTCTCTACTTTTCAGGTTGCTTTTGTCAAGGTTTCCCATGGCTGCGGAGGTAGCTGGTGGCAAACTCTCAGGAAAGAGCGGGGGTGAGAAAGGTGGTCCAGGGCACTCGGGTGGGGGCTGCCCTGTTGCTGGGCCGTTTCCACGGTGCTGCCAAACGCTTGGTTTGGAGACACACACCCACTGACATCATTCGGTCTGCAGGGAGGACCCCCGACCTCCCCCACCCAGGGGCTTCACAGATTCTCTTTGGTTTTCTCCAGAATATCACTGTTTGCGTTTCAAAAGCCAGGTAAAACCTTTGACAGGCTCCAAAGGTGGAACATTTGCAGACAGGTTTGCTGTAGGTTACTGCTGCTGCTCCCTGGGTCACAGCAGCGCCGAGCACAGCTCCCCAGAACCCATCTGCACTCGCAAGGTTTCGGTTGCAAACCCAGTGTTTCAGATGCTCCCTGGCTAATGAGCAGACACAAAAGGAAGCCATGGGGAGAAAGTAAAGAGGAAATTTTAAAAAGTGCTTTGGAGGGGAAATGGTATGAGTGTGTTTTAATGATTATTTTATAAATGAGCAAACTGAGTGGTTTTCCTCTTTTTTGCACCTACTCTTGTTGCACTGTGGGCTCTTTGCAAGCGTGGCATGAGCTCTGAAGTTCGTCTGAGACAGCACTTTCCCTGAAGAACCAGCAGTTGGAAAATTACGTCATTCCTAAATTTTTAAGGGCTGAAGTCAGCAGAGAGCCAAAGCGTTACAAAGCAGAGGTCCGGTATCATCTGAAATGCCGGAGTACGCACCCAAAGCCGCTGTGCAGGCGCAGCTGCCCGGCTCACTGCTGCTTTTACTGCAACTGCCCCGTTTTTTGAGCAGGCCGGGAAGCGCGTGTGGTTCCTCCGCTGCCGCTGGCAGCTGTGCAAGGCAGTGCAGGGGTGTAAACCCAGCAACACACCACTGCAAACACAGCAGCAGTTCCAGCGAGTGAGCTGGGATGCCAGCGATAAAGGCTGGCAGGGTATCAGGCAAGAGCTGCAGCTCGATTCCCCCACAGCCACCCGCCAGCGCCCATCTGGCCTCTGAGCCCCCTCATCCAGAAAGATAACAGCGCAGGGACGTGCTCCGACCCATCCGAAGGAGAAAACGTGATTTCAGTCTACTATTCAGAATTGAATTACAGAGTACAAATCCTATTTTGGCCTCAAGTTATATTAGTTTCATAAAGGTAGAAGAAGCTTCACCTACCTTTAGTGCTGAAGTCGTCCACCAAAATGACCTCTTGGATCAGATGCGGAGGAGATCTGCTGAGGACACTGTGGACGGAGCGGAGGAGGGTGGACCACACTTCATCCACAAAGCACATGATGATGGTGGTGGTCGGGAGGTCGTCATGAACCCGCTGCTCGGAGCACCTGCAACAGCAACACAGGTCGGTTGCACTCCTGAAAATGTCCCAGCTTGGTGTTTCCTGGGAAAACGCGCAGGGAGGGGGGAAAGGCCAAATGGGAAATACAGAGGCAAAGCTCCACAATGGGATTTTGTCAGGAGAGGGAGCAGAGGGGCAAGCGGGGGCCTGTCTCATGGGCAGCCCCGTGCTCCCCCCTTTCCAGATGGCACCTCATTTCATCCCAGGTTATTATCTCTCCTCTCCGTGAGGAAACAGTGGAAGGGCCCCCGGAGCCAGGCTGATCCCAGCTCTGCACCACTGGTCTCATGGACTCCTGCAGGGTCCTGCGATGCTCCGAGCACCCACAGCGCTTGGGATCACGGGCTGTGTGAGGCAGCCTCCTCAGAAGAAAAGAACTGGTATTACATTCAAAATGCAGGGAAATGGCCATTTATTTCCATGAGCTCAGCACAGCGACCTGTTGAACATTCTGACAGCAAGGAAGAGTCGCCCAGTCCGACTCCTGCACCTCACCCAGGGAACCGTGGAGGACGGGAAAACATTCAAACATCCGAATTTCTGGTACGACAGTGCTGGCAGGTCCGCTCCCTCAGTACCCCATATCTCAGGCCCTCAGCACCCATGTCTTCCCCCCGAAGCCACGGCCCGGCCAGCCGTGCCCCGAGCCCACACTGTTTCAAACAGCCAGCAGAACACGCCGGCGGATCCCAGCAGTGATAAACTTTCTCCCGTGTTTATGGCTTTGTCATTTTATTCTGTGACAGCCAAAAATGCAATGGCTGGGTCAGGCCTGTGTCTTCAGTGTTTGAACAAAAGGTCGACGAGCAGCTTTTCTCATCTCCCATTTGCAATTCAAGCAGCGCTCAGCCGCCTGCCTTGGGGAGCGGGGCTCCCTCAGCTCTGCTATCTCTGAGTGGATCTCCAGGCCTACAGAACGCCTGGTAGAGCGCTCCTCTCCCCCACGCTGCCTGCTCTATCCCAGGATACCCACGAACTGCCAGGACCTGCTTTCTCTCTCTTGTCACTAAGTCTGATAGCTGCTTTTTTCTCTCTTGTCCTTCCAGAGAAGACCTCCCGCAGGCAGGACAGGCGCCGGCCTATCTGTGGACACAGAAAATTAATTTCTCAGTGATGAATCACAACCACTGTTCACTCTGCTGCCAACAACAGAGAAAAAACAGGGACAGGTATATGGAAGCGTACAGAAAATTGACTTCTTTTTCTTTGCCTCAATGCACGGGCCCTCAGGTTCAGCTGGTGCTGGCTCAGATGCCGACGCCAGGGCACTGCACAGCTCAGACCATGTGGTGTTTTGAAGAAAATTCAGAGTATTTCAGGGCTTTGCAGCTAATCAGAAGTGCTCTGGGCAAGTGCAAATAACCTCTCCTGAGTTACTCTCTGTTGCAATCCTTGGGATGTGTCTTTTCATCTCCTTCCACAGCCTGGTTCACCCCGGCAGCAGCCAGGCTTGGCTCAGCCAGGCGGGGATCACTGCTTGATGGGGTTTGGTTGGAAACCACGGGGGTGTTGGCCTGTGGCAATGGGGCCTCTCTGCAGTGTGGGGGCTTAGCCTGGCTTGCTGGCAAAAAGGAGACAGGACGAGGGACAGCTAAACTAGGAGAAAAGAGATGAATTGTAGTTGCTCCTACAGCAAACCCAAGAAGCAGCTCACGGAGGGAGGAGGGACAGAGGCCGCGGATGAGGCAGGAGACAGCTGCCAAGCACAATGGCTTCCACTGCACGGCGAGAGGGATGTGAGGGCAGCTGAGGAAACGCGGCTGAGACCCCAGCCGTGGCGGCTGCATGCAGCCAGGCACTACCTGCTGCGAGGAATTCTCTCTTTACCCCTTCGTTAGCAGCAAACAGGCTGTTGGCCAAGGCCTGCATGTACCCCGGGCAGCTGGAAAGCATCCGCGCGAGGCTGACGGGAAACCTCGAACTGAGGAACGTCTTCTGCCTTCTTGCCTAAAAAAGTACTGTTTCTAGGCAGAGAGTGGTGGCTTTGTTATTGTTGACCCCCAGTTAAAGATATTTCACAATGTCCTGTGTGAGTTTGGGCTCCATTTCTGTTGCCATCGCCCTGGAAGTCAGCAAAGTGCAGGTGTTTCAGTTGCTGAAGCAGCTCTGGGTTCCGAGCTCGGGAGCAGCCTGGCGCTGCACCCAGCCGCAGGGGTGCCCGGCCCCCGCCTCCCGCAGCCGGGTCCCTCCCCACGGCTGCTGGCACGGCTGCTGACTCACCCAGGCCATACCGTGCCACGCAGCATGCGACATTTTTTTGTGCCAGGCCAGGAAATGTGGGTCCCTGTCTAAACCTGGGTAAGTTGATGTCCCAGAGAAACTACGGTGGCAGCCTGCGGGGAGGTCAGAGGCCCACAGGGACCTTCGCTCTGGTGCCGCAGTGTTGGGCTGAAACGGGGTCCAGGCCCCTGCAGAGCCCGGGCCACCCCCAGCCTTCACCCAAGGGGTCCCACCTTGGTGGAACTCCTCCTGCACGCATTCTGCCTCGGCACGGGGCTGGGTGGGCACCAGCACAGTGAGTAGAGCTCGTGAAGCAGCCGGCATTGCACCCAGACAGGGAGACTGAAGGCTGTGACAGAACAAGTCTCTTGTTGGCCAAATTTCAGCGGTCTAGTCCAGCACTCCAGCAAGGATCAAGAGAGAAACTGGGGTCTAAACTGGGAGAGACTGGAACGATCCAGCAAAGAAGTAACGTGCCGTTTGACCACCGAGGGTGGCTGTCAGCCGTTGCCACGAGCTGGCCCTGACGGCTCGATCTCTGCCGTGCCGAGGCCGAGGGCAGAGCCCGCACAGGCTCCTCCAGCGCCAGGGTGCCCAGGGGAGCTCCCCGTGGCCCGGCGCGGCAGCACACAGCCCCGGGCAGCGCTGGCAGGGACACACCCCTGTTTGGCCAAGGTGTTGCCGGTGACACAGCAATGCCGTAACCTCCTGGGCAGGAGCAGGATTCACCGGAGGCAGCCTGCGCTTACAGGCGCTCCCGGGAGGTGGTTTCTGCTCCAGGGTTTTGCTGTCAAAGACCAAACCATGGTGCTCCGTTCTGAGCCGCTGTGGCTCTTTTTCCGTGTGCCGGTGGCTTCTGTAGCTGGCATCCTCTGCCCCTGGCACCCTGGCTGTGTCCTTCCTTCCCTGCCCCACTCTGTCCGCGCAGGGCCTCACCTTGGCTCACAGGCGAGCACCAACAGCGCCGTGGGCACATGCCCACGGGTCTAGGTCCCTGGAGCGGGCAGTGACCGCAGTGCTCTGAAGCATGAAGGATCACTCCTGGGGGGCTTCCCCGGCCCACCCCGGCTGCAGGCTGGTGCGTGTGCTCATTCAGTCACGTCAGAACATGGCCTCATCTCCTGTGGAGGCTTTCAGAGCCCCCTCTGACCCTTCGGGCAGGGGAGGCCGTGGGGTGCCTCTGCCTCGAGGGAAGGGCAGTGGCAGCTTGCAGGTGGGAGAGCACCCCCGGGCAGGGGGGCGCTTCTGCTGCCAAGACAAAGCGTCGGGGTGTGGGACGCCCCAGGAACCGAATGCACAAATACCGAAAGCAAACAGCGCTCAGCACTGCGCTTGCTAAACCAGGTTTTAAGGCACAAAGAGGCCCAAGCCTCACTGCCCGCCTGCTGTGCCCCGAGCTCTCTGGACAGCAGGGCTTAGCAGGGTAAGACAGTCTGCAAAGTTTGCCCAGTTTTAGGTTTAGTAACAAGCTGCTCTAAGCTGGGAAAGTGAGCGCCACCCAGCCGCCCTCCCCGGGAGCCACCGAGCAGGTCCCCAGGGCCGTGGCGCAGGTATTTTGTACAAGGCAAGCAGATCTTACCCGGCAGGCCTGGTGTCCGCTACGGCTCGGTCTACAGGGATCAAATCGCTGAGGTAGACATTAAAGTTTCCTTCTTTCCATCTACTTTTTGCTTCTTCTTGTTTATCATCAGGGACGGCCACAGGGTGCCCAAACTGGCCGGGAGCTTGGGGGTCTCTTGGGGCAAGCGTTGCATCCACCGACAAGACCCTGTGCGTTCCGGGGCTGCTGCCCGCTGCCTGCTCCTGCCTGTCCCTGCCAGCCGCCGCTGCCCCCCCGGGGGCTGCTCCTCGAGTCGTCCCCCTGGGGCCCTCCAGCCCTGCAGCCCCGGGGACGGCGTGGGCACCGTTTTCGTTAGTGAGCTGCCGCTCTTGGCGCTTTCCTTGGCGCTTCGCGAAGCTCCCGGCGAAGTGGGCCCCGAGGTGGGGGGCTGCTGGGCTGACGGGCTTCGCCCCCTCTTTGCTCGTGAGGACCAAGTGATTCTCGGAGGAAGTTTCTTGCCATCCCACGGTGGACTCCTCCGGCCCAGGCAGGGCTCCCAGCCCTGCTGCCCGCGCTGCCAGGCTGGCAGGTCGCTGCCGACTCCCGTTAGCGACGTGTCCGGGTCCCTCCGCCGCCGTCACCCCCACCCCGGGGGCAGGGGGGTCGCTGGGGTGCAGCCGGGGGTCTGCCCGGGAGGACGATGCCTCCCGCGGCCCCGCTCCGTTTCCAGGGGGGCCCGTGACAAGCTCCCCCGCTGCCCTCGACGGGGGCCCGCCCGCCGCCTCCGTGGCCCCCGCGCCCCCCCAGAAAGTGACAACCGCCCTCGGCGGGGCCGTTTGAGCCCCCGGGGGAGCGGCGGGGACCCCCCCGGGGGGGGGCGGCGGAGGGCTCGGCGGCGGGGGGAGGTCCCGACGGCGGGGTCGGGCGGGGGGGGGCCGGGGGCTGCCCGGCGGTGCCCGGGGGCCGCGCCACAGCCCTGCCCGCTCCTGCCCGCGCCCCGCCGCCCCCGTCAGCAGCCGCCCGCCGGGCTCGCCGAGGGAGAGGCGGAGCGCGGCCATGTCGAGGAGCAGCCAGGCGACCGAGGCGGCGAAGACGAACGCCAGCGCCCGCCCGCTGCCGCGGAACAACCGCCGCAGTCCGCTCATCCCTGGGGCGGGCGGAGGGACCGGCCCCGCCGCCGCTCGGCCCTGCCCGGCGGCAGCGGAGCGAGGGGGGCGGGCCGGGGCCGGGGCTCCTCTCGCCCCACCCCACCCCAGGGCAAACCCCGAGGGGCCGTGCCGGCAGGAACCGGGCGCACAGCGGCTCCTTTCGGGGCGGGGGGTTGCGGGGTCGTTGCCCAGGGCGGCCGGCAGCGCGGGTGGAAGTGTTTGACGTGGCAGGAGCCCGCGGGGAAGTGTATCGGCCGAGGACGCGGGTGTTTCTCACACCCCCACCTCAGTGACGGGGCGCGGGAGCCGCGGCGGGACGGGCTGGCGGGGAGGGCGGCAGGCGAAGCGCTGCGGCCCCCCGGCGGGACAAAACTGGGTTAGAAACGGAGCCGGGACAACGCAAACTCCCCCCGCCGCCGCTGCCCGGGCTCGCAGGCTGAGACGTGGCGGGGGGGCTGGGCTGCCTGCACGGCCCCGGCCCGGGGGGCTCGGCGGGGAGTCCGAGGAACCCCCGCGCTGCGCCCGGCCGGGTCCGTAGGGCTGCCGTCGTGGGGTGACGGCGGGGTGCGGTGACCCCCGGTGTCCCCCGGTGTCGGGGTGGCCGGTCTGTGCACGGGTTCGTCAGCAGAAGCTGCGCTGCAGAGAGGGCGTTTGGGAGGGTGTCTGCGCATTTGGGAGGGTATTTGCATATCTGGGAGGGTATTTGGGCATTTGGGAGGTAAGTGGGTATTTAGCAGATGTATTTGGGCATTTGGGAGGGTATTTGGGTGATGTACTTGGGTATCTGGGAGGGTATTTTGGTATGTGGGAGATGTATTTGGGATGGTATTAGGGTATTTGGGAGGGTATTTGGGTATCTGGGAGGGTACTGGGGAGATGCAGGGTGAAGGGGTCGGTCGCGGCGAGCTCGGCATGCTGGGACAGTCGCACAGAATCCCCATGACTGGATTGCACCCACTGAGCCAAGCCAGGGCTCGTGGGGGGCTCTGTCACCCCACGGCTGCCAGGAGCCTTGGAGCAGAGGCCATGGCACCAGCCGGCACCATCCTGCTGCCCGCCTGGAGACTCGCTGCCCCGTGCCACTGCTCTCCGAAAAGCGGCTTCGTGCCAGCGTGCAACACCCCGATCTTACCACGCTCAGGACAGATACTGGATTTATCCAGGCCTGGGTGCTCGGGGGACTTTTCCACAAATCAAGCACCCCAACAGCAGGTTTTTGTGCTTATTTTATACACAAAAATCCGAGGTTAGTGCTTTTCCAAACACGCCTATTAGCTACTGATTGGTCAGTGAGTGACATACACCGGTAACAGGCTTACACAATGCTTCTACCCCTACGCGTGCTCAGGGGAAGGGTCTTGGCCTGGGCAGGGGCCTTTCTGACCTGTGGGTGTGTTTTTTAGTATTATAATGAAGGTAGTTCACTGTTGGGACACTCAAAACTTTGTTTCATTGCCAAGTTAATTAACCAATTAGTCCCTTTGCCAGGCTGTCAATTAACTCATCTTGAGCACAACCCCAGATATTGTCTTGATGCTCCAGGACGTTCTGCTTATTTTCTAGGGTTTGGAGATCAAAGTCTATCCCTGATGAACTTCCTATCGCTTCAAAGTCTTGTTCGACCAAGCTTCCAAACCTCATCATTATCCCCAACTGTAGCTACTGGCACAACTATTAACCCTGGCTACTAGAAAATGTAGTCAGTAGTACATGTAAATGTAAGGGTAGTACTGTACACTAGTACAGTAAATGTAAGGTCAGTAGTTTGCAGCTCTCTCTTAAACTCTGGCATTAATAAATTTAAAAGCAATGGATGTTATCCCAAATCACAAAGCAGATTTTTTTAAAGAACAGGCTCCAACCCACTGCAGTGCATATGAATATTGAAAAGAAAGGAGTGGAAAAAAATGATGTTCATATTCAAACTTTAAAAGAAAAATCATTTCAAAGTCCAGCCTATGGTGGTATTACAAGATCGAAAACAAAAGAAATGGCAGTTCTGTGGTTTTTCCAAGGCCTTTCTTTGTGAAGCAAACTCCCCTCGGACATGACAGGCAGTTCTGATTTCAGCAGGATTTGCGTGCGTGGATGGTGCACGCCTCAGGACTTTCAGTAAGAGTGAAGGGTAAGATCGCAAAAGGACTGTTAGTAGGGGAAAAAAATGAGTAGCTGTTGGAGAGTAAGGAAGCTGGGAGTTAAGATGAAACTTAAAGGAAATAATACGTTCGGTTTAGAAATAAAAGTTTAAGATAAACCACGGACTGTGGGTTCATTGACTGCGCTGGTGCTGGTTCTTCATTTTAATTTGGGTTTCTTCCCTGCGGTTCCCGTGCTGTCCTGGCAGGGCTGGGGTCCCCAATGCTGGACTGGGCCAGCACGCCCCAGGGCTGCCAGCCTCTTCCTAAATCTGGGCACGTGGCCAGCAAGGCCCAGCCCTGCGCCGGGCCGGGAGAGAGACCCGAGACCTTCCTCTAAGCTTTGGCCTCACGCTTACGAGTGATGACAAAGTCGTGGCTGTTTTGGTATGGTCAGGCATTCCCGCTGCTAACTCTGCGCTTTGGCTCTCCTCCCTGGCAAGAATAAATGTTCCAGATAGCTGAACAGATTCCTTGACACAAGACAGCTGCTTTTGTAGGGAGAAATTAATTTAATCAAGGCTACTCCATCATTAAAATAATCTGAAGTGTTGGATGGAAACGCATGGAAGCAAGCTGACTTGAAGATGAAAACTCAACATTTTTTCCAGCCAGAAGCCTCCCAGAAGATGAGGTAACATTATAATAAGTCACTCTGGGTTTCCATATAAAATCTACTAATGTAAAAAAAAAAATTGCCCAAAAAGAAGTCGTGAAGGAATGATCTCTTGCTAAAGCCTGGCTGGCTTGATAGATTGTATTTCTTTTCTGGAGCATAAGGGATGGTGCAGAGTCAAAGCCAATACAGTGATCCACGGAAGGCAAGATTAGACACGTGTGGCTGACCCCACCGTGCAGAGGACAAGGGCCCTTTTGGCTGAAAAGAGCTGAAAATAGTGCAAACAGGTTGCGCAAAAAGCCATCAAGCTCTTCCTCTTGCCACAAGGGAGGACCTGCTATATCTTAATTACTTGATTACTCAATTGCTCCTCCATCCTAGAGCACCACAGTGTGCTCTGCATGGGTAACCAGCGTGGGTACGGACACGGGCACCGCATTCAGCAAATCATGTTGAAAAAGTCATTTGTTCAAAGAAACCTGCTCTTGCATGGAAGGGGACAGTAGCAAAGAAGAAATATTTAAGCATGAAAGCAAACAGAAGGAAAGACTTAACAATTAAGGATCTTACTCAGAAACTGGTATATGTATTTGTGTGTATGTGTATAAAATTTAACCTGCAAATACAGCAAGGGTGACACTAGAATAGATAAATACTGAACTTGTAGTAACCTGCCAGAAGACCAGGACACCTTTCTTTGTTGTCATTGCAGCCACACACATGGCCACATTTTGCCAGGAGAACGGCCACACACGCTGCTGAGGTGCGACTGCTCGGTTCTGTGAGCCCCGAGGGGTGATGTCTCCGTGGTGCCAGGTCTGAAGCCATGTCCCCGCGCCCGTCTGGGGCTGGGGGGGTTTTGGCAGCGTGACGTCTGCTCACGGCTGTGGTAGCTCAGGCTGCTCCATCGTTGAGGGCTGCCCACAGTAACAGAAGCTATTTTAAATGAAATACATCTCAGGAGTTCAGATCTTCCTTATCTGACTTTTCAGTAACTTTAATCCTTCCCTCCTGAGCACAGAAGCACAAGCTTTCTGCAACCTGGTGTGATGTTCAGGTGAAATCTGGCAAATGCTCCTTAATGAAAGCAAAAGGTACAAACTGGGAAATCCTGATAGAAAAACAAGTGAGGAGGGGAGAAGAGAGCACAGAGAACATCTGCATGGGCTCTCACAGGTCAGCAGTCCGGCACGCCGCTGTGCGCTGCGGGCATCGGGGTGTTGGTTGTAGCGAGGTGGTTAAAATGTCGTGGGGTCTGTCACCCTCCTGCCGGGCCAGCTGGTGGCTGTGGCAGGAGGCAGGGGAGGACACCTGCCCACAGAACCCCAGCCTCGGCTGTGACTGCGCTACTTGACCCCTCGTGGAGCTGTGAGAGCTCCTCAGCAGGCCCCAAGACAGGCCTTTCCCTCCTCCCTCCCAGCAGCCCAGGCATCTCAAACGTGGCCGCTGCTGGAGCATGCTGGCTCTTCCCATCTAGTCCACATCACATCTTCGTACACATTCCCAGCTATGAAATCATGTTTTCGTTTCTGAAATGCACCATACCTACCATATGTTAATAAACTACTAGAATAGTAGGGAATTACTGGTGAATGATTTGTTCATTAAGTTCCATACGATACTAATTATATTAAGTAAGAGTGGTATGATAAATCTCATTCTCTCTCTGTCTGTGTGTCCTCTCTGAGGTCCTGCTGGCTTTTGACTCTGCTAATTAACTTTAATTGAATTTGACAGAAAGATACATGACTTGAGGCCATGAAGTAGAGGAAAGCAAGCCCCAGCTCAGCACCCCATGGAGGGAGAAGGAGAATGCTGAGCTGCTCTACTAGACATCAGGGAATCCACGCTGGCGGGCCGTGACGGGGGGCCCAGCTGCAGGATGGGCTTCACTGGAGCTTCACCCCCTTTGGCGGGGAAACCTGGGGCACACGCAGACACAGAGAACCCCGCGTTCCTCTGGTCATGGAACCACTTGGTTTGCTTCGTCTTCTGCAGAGCAGTTTATGAAAAAACATTCAGGATTCCCACCCCTGGTTCTCATTTTGATTCTCATGGAACCAAAATGAGTTTGGTTCTTGTGGAACTGTCACGAGGAGTTTCACCTTCATGGTGCGTTCCGTGGCCAGCCCGGTCCGTGAGCTACTAACTGTGACCTCCACGGTGGGATATCTTATTTCTCTGAACCCGGAAATTCAGTCCATATAAACTTAGCAAACTCTGAATTTAGAATCCCCTGGCAGTTCATCTGCACTGAAGTCTCCACACACAGTCAGACGAGAATGGAAGCTTTGGCTTTGAAAGAAAAGTTTACGGTTGTGTTCCGCAGGAAAACTGCAAAGCTGTAGATGTAGAGAACTGGGAGATACTGGGCAATTGTGTGTTGGACACTTAAAAATCTGAAGATAAAGAAACTAAAGTTTTCATTTCTATTTTGAAAGGTTCCCAGATTTTTCAGCTGACCTCATTATTCTGGGGGCGGGGTGCTTTGTGGTGCACGATGGCGGCAAAGCTCTATTTTTAGATGGCACGAAGTATGACGGAGAGCAGCTTTCCCCAAAATGGAGCTGGTTACGTAATAAAAGATTAGAATAGCCTTTTAAGTTTATTCTTTGCTCTGAACAGTGACCTAGATTCACTGTGGCTCTCGTGAGGGGCACGAGGATGCCAGCGAGGCGGCCGGGGTGCCCGCGCGCGAGGGGAGAGCGCCGGAGAGCCTTTGCTGGGATTGGGAATGGAAACAGCAGCGGGGCTCGGTAATTTGCATAGAGGTCATGTTTTGCTAATATGTGTCTTGTAGAAGCAGACAGCATGTAAAAGAGGATGGTTAAAACCTGACCCAGCAATGTTTTTAAATTTCAAATTATGCATAAAGTATGCATTAAATTAATTAGGGAATTCATTAAGAAGAGAAGAGTAAAGAAACTAGTTAGCAGTGTGCAACATTTAGTAATGTAAGCCATTTTCTATAATTGTTATATATAATTTGTCTCATAACATTATCCTTTGATAAATTATTGCAGCATAATATGATATATGTAGCTTATTAACAGTTTCATTAATTACTATTAGAGCAAAGGCACTCTGAAATCTGGTACACATAAGAACAAATGTTGAAGCAGATGGTTGAAATCAGTGAAACGCAATCGGCTGCTGAACCCTTTTACCTAATTACATTATTACATCAAAATAGTTAAACTAAATTTGTCAAGTTGTCGGTGAAGCGCTGGGATGTTTGGGGCCGCTGCCACGGTGTGGGATCACCCCCGGACCCCACCTCCCCATGGGGCACAGGGACCTTCCGGACGTCCGCCACAGGCTCCTGAGATTCCCTTTTTTTTGGACCCGGAGCCACGAAAGGAAGTTTGGAAGATAAAAACAAAACCAAGTGGTAGACAAACGCTGCCTAGGTCTGCTGGGGTACCCGAAGTGAAACCTCCAGCCATGGACTCAGACAGGGCATGCACCTGCACTAGTGTCTGCTGTGAGCCAGAAGCTTCGCTGACCGCCCGTCCTGCAGAAATCTGTACAAATAGGCCCTATGTGCTGTGGTGGGAGTAAGGAGAGGTGAGGAATCCCAAGTGTGGCATTAACGCACCGAATACACTTTGCTCCTGCAGTCCCAGACACCAATACGCTCACACAGCGCGTTTCTGCTGGAGCAAACAGATTTACAGCAGCATTTGGTTTAAGCTTCCTGAATTCTTTCCTTTCATACCTGACTAAAGCCAAAGAAATACGAAGCACCTAACTTTCCTGTGCCCTCACAGCCCAACGATCTTGGGGTAGCACCCCTCCGAGGGTGCCCTTCCTCCTCCCCCAGCTGATCCAGTCGCCCCGTGTTCCTCCCGTGTGAGGGGCAGCCTTTCCTCCTCCTGCCCAGCACAGCTTCCCGGAGGGGCAAAGTTACCTTCTGCAGAGGATTTTGACACTTCAGCAACTTTGAGCTCAAATTATTATCAAAAGTGCCCAAAGAAAGAAAATTTCAGAATAATCACTTAGAATCACTTCCAAAATAGGGTCTTTCACACAACAGAATATAAGAGAAATTACTTGCAGAATTATTAAAGGAGGAAATTCAGAAAAGAAACAACATTGCAACAAGGACACCAGGATGTGAATTTTGATAGGACCGTTGTTTTTTTTTCTCTACACTAAATTTTAGCAAATGTGCAGACAGGGTGGACCTAGCTCCCCACCTCTCCCTCCCACCCACTGCAACACCTTCCTGGGCTACTCGGGAAAGCCAGTCCTGCCCCAACCTTTCCAGCAGCTGGGGGAGACCTTCCCCTTTCGCCCAGGAACCCCCTGCATGCCCCTGCGGCCACTGGCTGCCCTCTGCCCATCCCGCTCCCCAATACTTTTCTTCCTGACACTCCATCTGCAGGGTGTACCCCAAAACCAGCATTTGTAGCCATGCTGGTGGGGTGGCTGTGGAGTGTGGGGATCCCCAGCCCTCCTGGCATGGTGGTTGTGGAATGGGGGGGTCACCAGCCCTGCCAGCATGGCAGACCCTGGCTGTTTGCTGGAGGCAGCAGCTCTTTCTGCATGCCGAGGACAGCTGCCCTTCCATGAATGCATTAGAGGAGAGTTCAACCTTTCCTTCTCAGCCTGATTAATGCGTGGACGGATCCAGATTTTTGTAAATATATACTTCTGTATGTGCTCAGCTCATGGGGTAGGGGGTTTGAAGCCTGTTCAAAATAATGATTTAATATTTGAGGTACTTGACAGCTCACCTCAGCTATGCATTATTTTCTCTGCCTCCTGCCTGAAAGGCTAAAACCGTTAATAAAGGTGAAGTACTGGCTCTATGGAAGGAGTTAGAGGTGTGCAATCATGTCCACCACTGTTTGCCAGTGACAGTGGACACGAGCACCAAAGGCAACTTTCCTCTAATATTTGCATGAGCAGGACCGGGCACACATATGTTAGTGAACAGCAAACAGGAGGGGAGCGGGACACGGCTGACCTACGTCGCCAGTGGGAATTCATACAAATATCTCCAAACACCGTTTTGGGGACGTCTGGCTGGCAGCAGGCACACCCCACCCTCCCGAGGCACTGCTGCCCCGTGCAGCACCTGAGGTGATGCAGAGAGGCTCGGCGGGGGCTCTCCCACCCGCTCCCAGCGAGCCGGGCACCCAGAGTTTCGGTGGGCAGAGCCCCTTCTCCCACCCTTTGATTTCTTCCCTGATATCCGAGCGATGTTGGGTGAAACTCGCAACAGTGCGTGAGTAAGGCAGGATGTGAAGACTGGGGGCAGTTCCTGCAGGTGGGGAAGAAAGGCCTGGTTGTTCCCCAAGTATGGGCAGCCCATCGCCAGAAGTCTGGTAAAATAAGCTTGTAGCTTTGCTTATTTTTATCAATGTAAAATCAAAGATAAGAGCCTCCCTTCTGAGTCTCAGCTTACTCCTTCATCTCTCTTTGAGGGATAATGTTTTACTGTTTGGGGACTAAAGCTGCTGGGTAAATATATTAAAATGAATCACTTCTTGTATTAGTTTCTGCACACAATCTTTTAAGAAAAGAGGGACATTTACTTCAGTATGCGGGTGTGTGCTTGGTCCTACCTCCTGTGTCACAGTGTGGCAGGAGCAGCTCCCCATTCCTGTCTGAAGCAGGTAGATGCATAAGTCTGGTTCCTCCTGCTCTTGGCACAGCATCGCTTTTCTACTGCAAAGTGAATATTTAGGAATTTGTAATTTTTTTACCACAGATATTTCTGCCAAATGCTCTTGAAATGTTTTGGTCACTGTCCTTGCTAATCCCTTCACCTAGGACATTGGCAGAAATTAAAACCAGCAGAGAGTTCAAACGGGTTAGTTAACAAAGCCGAAATGATTGGGTTTGGATGTTTTTTCCTCAGTACTTCCCTCTCTCGGGTGGTGAGCAAAGGTTGGAAAACCCTCTGGGATATACTAGAGCCCCACACAGATCTTGGGGCTACCCGCACCGTGAGCATCCTCCTCCCGGGAGGAGATGCCGTCCTGCACACTGCAGGCAGGGTAGGGCAGGGCAGGGCAGCGCAGGGCAGGGCAGGGCAGTGCAGCCGCCTCTGCACACGTACAGAAAGCGCGGCTCTGCCTGAACGTGGCCCTGGCTCCTCCGACATTGAATTAACTCTTCCCTTTGAGTTATCTGTTTCATCTTTCCTGGAAGACACTGGGCAGTGCCTGCTCTGTATCCTCAATCACTCATGCAATACGTTAATATTTAAAAAGTGCTGTAACTGGTAAAGCAACTGATAGCAGCAAATGTATATTCCTTATATAATATTTTAACATGAGTGATCACAGAAATGGATTAATCTAAAAAACCCTCCCATGAAATCTGGGGTAGCCAGGCGGTCATTCTGCTTGACAGTCCTGTCCTGAGAATGAGTGACGATGTTTTGGTAGTTTGATGGCCATGAAACGATATGTCACATAAAGATAGTCAGCACGACTGCCATAAGGCAGTCTGTCATTGTCTTGCTGAGCAATTCACATGCATGATGCATAAGAAAGTAAAAATAATCAGTAATCTATTGCAAGCCAGGGAAAGTAATCAGTAATATGTAATGTACACCTCCTCAGACTTGCCAATCAAAGCGGTTTCCTAAGCAATTTCAAAAGCCCATAGGTTATTTTAAAATGAATTCCTGGTCGTGTTCCCGGTGCATCCAAAATCAAGTCCCAAGTGTCCCCGTCACACACCGGTGCCCGTAGGAAGGAACAGGCACATCAGGCCTTTGCTGCTGGCCTCGCTGCATAGCAAGGAAGAAGCAAATAACCAGGGTATTTTAAAGTTGTTTTCCATCGTATCGGTGATAATAAACTGAGAAACCGACAAACCGAGGCTGGTCAGGTCGAGATCTGGCATGGCAGGCTACAGACACAATGCAGGAGGCATTTCTTGGATGGTCCAGGGAGGCAGCCGGGCGCGAGGGCAGGCTGCTGCCCTGCCTTTCCCGGAGGAGACGGCTGCAGATTGGGGCAAACTGAAGCAAAACCACCGCCACAAGTTTTCCTTCACAGTCGGGCCGGGCTGCGAGGGGCTGCCTGGAGCTGGGGGTGCCCTGCGGCTCGGGGCCCTCCCTGGGGCGAGGCTGGGCCTAAGGCAAGGCCTTGGGCTGGAAATACCCTTTTTCTTCCCGTTACCTGCGGCGTTTACCTAGTTTCCCTCGCGGGACGTGGAGGGGACTTCGGGGTCGGGAGGCCGTGAAGGCTTGGGGCGGCGAGGGCGCACCCCGGCTCTGAAGGGGAGGACGAGGCGCGCTGTGGCAAGCGGGGCCGGGCGAGGCCTCCGGCGCCGCCGAGGGCCGCACGTCCCCGCCGCCGCAGGGGGGAGCCTTTGCCCGCCGGATGGCGGCTCGGGCCGCGGCGGCGCAGGGCCGGGGCCTCCGGTACCACTGGCCGGGGCCTCCCGCCTCGGAGCGACCGGCCGGGGCCTCCGATGCGACCGACCGGGGCTTCCCGCCTCACAGCGCCGGGCCGGGCCTCCCGCCTCGGCGCGGCCCCCGGGGCGCCGGGCTCTGCCTCCGCCGCACCCCGCGGTGACTAAAGGCGGGTGCAGAGGGTGACCCGCTCCGGCCCCGGCACCCCCGTGCCGTCCCTCCCGCCGGGCGGCCCCCGGGCCCCTCCCGGGGCAGAGGGGCTGAGGCAAGGCCCGGCGGCGGGGCAGCCCGCCCCCCGGGAGGGCATTTGTATAAACTGCAAATAAAGCAAATCAGCAGCAAACGAAGCAGTTTCGCATCTCGCAGGCTCCTCCTCGTGGGTTCAGGGAGGGTGATGCTAGAGCAGAGACTGAGGTACCCAGCCCTGGGCTTCCACGCTGCGGCTTGCCCTGCCAAAAAATGTTTAGAGTGGAAACGATACCATTTTCCTCTTTTCGCTTGTCCCAAGTTTAGTGATCTTTAAATTTTTCTAAGGGTTTATAATATAACTTTATTTGCCTTTTACAAAGGCTCTGGCGCTGCCAGGGGGCAGGTTTGTGGGATTTCCCAGGCGATGGCTGGTGCCACTTTCGGGTGGTTTGGTTAAAGTGCATCAGGCGGTTTTTGCAAAAGTTACTTTCAAGAGCCATCTGAGCACTAAATCTGGGTGTGACTCTGTGCGTGGAGCTGCAAGAGCTTATTTCCATGCACAAACAATGTTAAAAGTCTGTCGTTGTCTCTCCCTGTGTCTCTCGCTAATACACCACCAGCACTTAACGCCCTGACTCCTTATCCCCCCGTTATTTTCCTGAATTGCACATCCTGCGAATGGCACCGGTGGCTTCGGACATGATGGTCAATCATCTGTCCAGGACGCCGGATTTCTGCGGTTTGTTCAAATCTTCCTGATGTTCGCGGCCAAAGAATGATTCCCACCCTACAGAGGTCGGCCAGTGCGGAAGAAGGTGATGAGCCTGAGGACAGATTTTGTAAAATGCTTGAAAAGATCTTGGAGCACAAGATCTGTTGGAAAACATATTGCAGGGAGCATAAGCTGGGACCACAGTGGCGTTTCAGGAGTCAGAAGGATTTGTGGCTCTAAGCCATACAGCCCTCGGCAAGCCCTGTCCTACACAGACAGGTTTCTCAAAGACCTGGAATTGATTTGATCCGTGACTTGAAAACCCATTTGTGCAGGCGTTGCTAGTGCTGCGGCAGTCCTTGGTGCTCAGGGCCGGCCAGCACAGCGAGGGTGGGCAGGAGACGTGCGAGGTGCTGGGTGCGTGAGGGATGCACGGCTGCCCCTATCACACAAAGTCTGCTTCCACCTTCAAACGCCTCTGTCCTCTCCCCGGGCTCCAGGAAAGTTCAGAAATTCGTGTCCGTTGGTAAGGAGCCAGGCAGAGTGGCTGCCCTGGGTGAAATCAAGGGTTTCAGCCGGCTGGGACTGGAGCTTTTTCAGAGCACACATGCATTTTAGCTCAGTTTTTAAAGGAAAGGAGAGTCAGGCTAAGAACGTATGGCTTAACGATGTATTTGGAGATGGTCATTTGCTCTATTTTCCACCTGAATAAATTTAAAGGCACAGCTGAAATTAACATGTCAAATCTTCATTTGAAATGTAATGTACTGTCATGTGAATGCTATCGGATCTGTTAATAATTAGAACCTGGCACCTCAGCTTAAGTGCAGCCACTAATTCAAAATCGTGGTGTTTAGCTTACTTAGCAGTGCTGGAAATAAGGGCACTGAATTTGTTGACAGCAGATCTTTTATATACATTTAAACAGATTTGTTTACCTCTTCCTTAATTAAAATGAATGTGATTTAGGCACGTAGCCCCCTTTTATGACTTTGAAAATGTTTTCCTTTAAACATAGTGTTAGCTCCATAATAGAGACTGACTATATGGTAATTGATTTAGTCAAATTGAAATTAAACTGAAGTATTTAAGAGCATTTCTCTCTTTTTCTCTTCCTCGAGGTTCCTGACTTTCAGCACACATGCTCTCCCAGCTGAGGGAACTGCGTGCCGGCCGGAGGATCCACCCATCACGTCGCTGCCTGTGATCTTCTTGGGTTTTCCAGGAGGTCCAAGAGAAGGCTCCTGGTGAGCAGCTCCACCAACCAACAATTCCACATGAGACGGCACAAACCTGAGGGATTTGTGAACTCCTTCCACCACGCAGATGGGAGAAGGGCTGAAAAATGAATGCACAATTATTCCACAGAAGTCCATCAAAATCATAATGAGTATAATTCATGATAAATTCCAGCTCTGCTCTGAACCCTGAACCCAGTAATTAAATCATCTCTCAATTTTTTAAAGAAGCCTATACCCATTGGGTACTTTAAATAATACCGTGAGTAATGTAAAATTATCTTTAAAATGCAGCTGCACTGCTGTGGATTTTCTCTCCAGAAGGGTTTCAGGTTAGCCAGGATGGCTGAAGGCATCTCTGGTAGGTTTTCAGACCTGCTGTCACGCTGGAGGTGGCCTCAGATGGGCAGGAGGAGAGAGAAAATGGGAAAAGTACAAAGCATGAAAAAAATGTAAGTGCTTAATTTCTCCCCGAGCATCAGAAGGCGTGTGGGAGGAGAGTGGGAGTGTGTGGACTGAGTCACGGAACATAATTTCATGTGTTTGGGTTTTATTTTAATTATCCACACGGGCAGTTTTCAGGAAATCTCCCACCTCTGTGCTCCTCCCAGCGCTCCCCTCCGGGTCCCAGCGCTGACGCCCGTGTCAGCAGGAGGCAGGGGCTGGCGTTGTGGCTTTGCCAGACTGCCCTCACAGCACCCAGCCAGCCACTGCCCCCCTGCCCGCACGGGGCTGAGCAAGCCCTGACGGCAAGTCTGGGAAGGAGGCTGCTCCTTCAAGTAGTCTGGCCCTGTGCCGCCCCAGAAATTTACTTAGAAGGTGGAATTACGGAACTAATGCCCGATTTCTCAATCACAGGTGCCTTTTCCTAAAAAGGCTGCTGTATTTAATATCAGTCTGCCTTTACAGGTGGTCTCGTGCTGCAGCTGTGCATGCAGAATGTGCCGTGAAGACTTCAGTGGCTGAGAGATAAAAGGATCGGTCAGGGTACTGTTTTGTTCCTGGAGGAAAGCACTGCATGCTTGTGTCCTCCCAGCCACAGGCAGCGACATCCTGGCGACGTCTTTGGTGGCAGGTACCATGGAATTACTGAGAAACCCTTTCAGCAAAAATGCTTTACAAACAGGAAACACATTTCTTCATTCAAGGGGCTGAAAATGATTATGGCCAGCTCTTCCCTTTGCTTTTTCCCTAACGCACCAGCCTCTCCTTAGTGGTGCACAGGCTGGATCTCTGACTGAGCTCCAGGCCCTGGTATCCCAGGTGACTCATCAGTCAGGGAGGTGGGAGCCGGGTGCATCCGCAGCCTCCCCACAGCCCCTCTCATGGCGGGGCTCCTTGCTGGATGCTTCTTTTCTGTACATTCTCTGCCAGTTCATCAGCCAAAACTTAGCCCGTAAATTCTGGAAGCCCCTTGTCAACTTCAGCATGGAAGGTGCCGAGCGATGTCCCAGCTGCTGCGGGACCACCTGACGGGGACCCCTGTCCCTCCACTCCAGCGGGACCCCTCCCTGCCCCGCACCGCAGGGAAGGGGCTGCCAGTTTCTGCAGCACCATCTGATGCTGTCCCTTCCTGGCTTCTGTAGAGAAACCTGGCAAGATGTACTTTTCCTTTGCCTAGCTTTCCTGTTACCCCTTTCACTGGGGGGAGAGAACCACCAGGAGCCGTGGTGGAAACCAACAGCTGCCACAGTGGCAAGGCAGAACGACTTCTGACTTTAGAGGGGCTGAGCTGCGCAGGATGAATGATGCTTTTGTTAAAAAAGCATCATTGGAAAAGCCAGAAGATTAGTTCTTTTAGCTTGCAAAGTCAGACACTTCAAACTTCAGAAATGTTGGAGTTACTTTGCCTCTTGGTGGGGGACCACCGAGGCATATGTAACTCATTTCAGGGCTGGGGGAAGGGGAAAAATCATTAGTTAGGATCTGGAAGTCTGGGGAGAGACTAGGAAATTTGTACAAATAGGCAGCATGGAGGATTATTAGCTCCAAATTCATCTCATTCGGGGCACTTAGGAGGTCTGGCAACAAATTCAGACATGATGGGGTACACAAATGATCTAAAAATGCAGCTGAAAATTCAGTATCACAGTATCATGTTTAAAATAGAAGTGCTTGATTTCTGAGAAAAGCTCATGGGTTGGGGGCAGTGAAGGACCTGAACACTTGGTGCTTATGCTGAATTTATTATTTGTGTCCCCAGAGGTCCCAGCTGGTCAGGTGGGGTTGTTGTGCCAAACCTCAGCTCCATGGCAGCGCTAGCTGAGGGACTGGCTTTTCCTACTGATTCCTTGGGCTGAGCTTAATTTTAACAACAATTTCTTCTGGAAAACACACGGCCCCCGACACGAGCGGGCTGAGAGCTTCCCACCGGCCGGGCTCTCTGCGGGCCCCCAGCCCCCCGGTCTGGAGGATGTGGGGGCAGCTCTCGCCACTTCTTTGTCGCCCTGAGTTGGGCCCATTGCCCCCAGAGCTGTGGGGGCTGAGGGGCTTTTCAGGAGACGGCTGGGCTGGCTGGGCAGAGCCAAGCGGGGCGTGATGGCATCGTGTCCCCCACCCTGCCAGAAGGCCAGGGGGAGCCGGCGGCAGGAAGACGGTGCTGGCTGCCCATCAGAGCCGCTGCCAGCAGCGCCCCAGTGTGAAACCAACGTACCATATGGTGAGTAGGTACGGCAGCATCTGAGCGGGGTGGTGGGCAGCGAAGCGGGGCCGCGTCTGATCATCCCATGAGCTTGCGAGAGGAAGGATTCCAGGCCCAGAATATCAGTGCAGCGCTGTCCTGAGCTGGTGCGCATATGGTGGAGAAGATATACTATTATGAGTCATTGAGAAATGTAATAAAAATAGGTTCTGCTACTGTGTAAAGAAAATAACAGGTACTAATTAATCTGGGTGCTCTGTGTGGTCCAGGGGAGTGGTGGGGGGGGGAGCAGCAGGCAGAGGGCTGCCTGAGGCGCAAGGAGCAAAGCGAGGTGCTCCCAGCGCTGGCGTCGAGAGAGTTGGCAGAAAGGCTGGGAAACCCTGTGTGATTTCAGCTGAAAAGACTCTTCAGATATTTTCTAATGCTATTTTGTAATGCGTATGCAACTGAGCAGGCACTTTTTTTATTTCTATTCCACAAGAATTAAATTAATTTTAGAAATGGCACTATAACTATTTTCCTGCCTCAGGGACCATTTGTTTTAAAATCATTAAAGATTTTTATATGACACTGCACTGACATTTGATGTGAATAAATTAAGGGAATTAGTATAAAACTGCGTTCTTCCTTTGTAGACTTCCCCACACAGATCTGTGTCGCAGAGGGATGAGGGTGCAGCCCAAGGGCAGCTCCGCTGCGCAGGATGGCGGCTGCTCAGCCCTTCGCAGGGCCCGTGCCCACCCTTAGTGGGGGCAGAACCCGCAGGCCAGGCCCCCGCCGGGCTGGGGGAATGCTGCGGGTCACTGCTGGGTGCGGAGCCCCTGGCCTGCCTGCAGACCCTGCGCCCAGTGCTGCTCAGCGTTTTGCTTCCACCTGCCCAGGTTTCGTTTCGACCCCTTGGGCTGGCACACTGTGTACAGTCCATGGGGCTGCTGGGCTCCTGCCTGCACCCGCGGCATGTGGGCAGCCTCGCGTAACAACTCTGCTGGCTCTCTCCTCCCTGCCTGCTCTGTGTGCCCTGGGCCCTACTGATGGCCCATGCCCTGGGCGCTCTCACGTCAGAGCAGGACGGGGCATTTCCCCTGGCACTCTGCCGGGGGACTCGGTGGCGCCGGCTCCGGCACACTTAGCTGACCTGCCACAACAGCTGCTCAGCACGTTCACTGCTGCCTGGCGACTCAAGCTAGATATTTATTTTAATTCAGGAAGCGGTTCTGTGGCTGACTGGGGCCTTCTCGGTGCCATCGGCCACTAGAAGTGGTGCTTCATGCATGCAAGTGAGAAAATAATTTGTAGACAAACAAGCTGTCTGAGCTTGCAAGAAACAGTGTGATGCTGTGATCGGAATATAACCTGGATTCAGACTTCAAGAAAGAAGTATTAAACCTTTATTTGTTTTACTCTTTTAGAGGAACACTCGGTGCCCATCATGTTTACCTCTTGGGATGGGTAGGTCTAGATACCATCTGTGAGGAGTTCCTGTGTCTGTAACTGCCCAGCTAGTCTCTAACTCCAGCTTTGCTGGGGTCTTCCGGAGAGGCATCCTGCATTACTTCCTAGAAGCCCCTGATTTCTGACTGCAGTATAATTGCCTTGCGCACATTACTGAAACCAGTAGTGAAAATCAAAAGCAGCAGAAGGTCTGTTGAAGAATGACATACTTTTTTGTGTTCTAACCCCACCATGTGATGTTTAAGCAAACTGCATTATTCCAGGATTATTTTCCTCTATGGACACGTGTGATCAGGACTGTCTGGCTCCTGCACAGAGCTCGGCTGCGGGTGCCCCGGGGGTCCCGGCCCCGGGGAGCTGCGGCTGCGGCCATGGCTGCAGAGCAAACCCAGGGGAGAGGATGGGGGGGCAGAGGCTGCCACTGAGCTGTGCATGGCTCCCCTGTCCCCCCACGGCAGTCCAGGCCACCTCACAGCCCCCAACCCTGCACCCTCCTCTGCTCATCCCCTCCACCTCCTCGCAAATCCCCCTGTGCCCTCACAGCCCCTCCAGCACCAAGCTCACTGCTGAACCCAGCCCAGCCCAGCTCTAGAAACGCTCGGAGATGTGGGGAAAGAGAGAGCCTGTGCATTAATTTTCACTTCCAATAGCTGCTGGAAAATAGACTGTTTCACACGGAGAGGACCAGACAGTTCCCGCTGAAATCAATGGCGAGTTTCTCAGACCCATCCACATCGGTGGGAGCACACAGATGAAGGGAAGGCACTTAATGAAGTGCTGGCGTATGCAATGCCATTAAGGATGGATTAATGCGATAGACTCGACATGGGGCTACACCTTAAAACCATTCAGGAGTGAAGTTAGTGCCGGCGCAGCACCGTGCAGGAGGACATCAGAGCTGGTCTCCGGCATCTGCAGGGGGGTTCCCTGGCAAGATCTCTCCTTACCCCCCCCAAAAGCACAGAGCACCCCTGTGCCATCAGCCAGCACAGCTGTGGACGCCCCAGCCCTGCCCCTGCCTCCACAGCAGCTTTGGTTCGTGATTTGTCTCAAATATCACGTGGAAGCTCTTCACGGTGATACAGATTCGGCTCCTCTCCAGCCCAGAGGTTCCAGCCCTGCTGCCCATGGCTCGACACAGCCCCAGCTTGTCCCTGGTGCTGCACAGACATCCTGAGCTCCCTCCTGTGACTGACTGCCCTGGGACCCCCAGGGGATGGGGAGAGGAGAGAAGGGGAAGGAAAAAATAGATAGCTAAGCAAATTAAGAAAGTCTGAGCCCTTGGATGAACTATGGATGTTTGCTGCCAGGATTATTCTGGGGTTTCTTATTTCCTAGTCAGTTATCCACAGCAAGCAATGCCTTTGTCTTTGCGGCTGTTGCTCTGTCAGCTGTGGGAAGCCTCCAGCAATCGGGTGCCTGAAAACGAAGGCCAGTTTTCTGGACATCAGGAATGAAGGCAGGACTTTGTGATTATTTGTTGAATCCGGTTTTCAGGCCAGCATCCTGCACCGCTGCTCTTCCCACCACCGCCCTCCGCTTCCCACCTGCCCACATCTTTTCTGAAATGCCCCAGCTCATCCCGGTCCCCCCAGCCCAGCCGTGGCCTTTCCAACGGGGAAGAGCAGGAGGCTCTGCACGGCTGTCCTTGAGGCTGGCGTGGCGTACGGCACGTGGCCGGCACGGCCCGTGGGAGCTGGGGCTCTTCAGATGTTTCTCCTCTGTGTCCAGGCGTGGGGGACCTGGCCGGGCAGCATATGTCTCACCTGCAGTGTCACACAGGTGCCTGGGTGCGTTCAGCTGTCCCAAACGGCTCTCGCAGGGGGTGGATACGGCCTCTTTGACGAGGCTGCTCTGGAAAGCCGTTGAGCCCGAGTTCTGCTCGTACGCTGTGTGGACTTCAGCAAACGGGCTCCCGAGACAGCTGAAA
This sequence comes from Strix uralensis, assembly GCF_047716275.1. Lineage (NCBI taxonomy): Eukaryota > Metazoa > Chordata > Aves > Strigiformes > Strigidae > Strix > Strix uralensis. The sequence goes on along the minus strand of NC_133977.1, from coordinate 45,176,908 downwards.
GCTCGAGCCCGTAGGCACAGATCAGGCTCCCTCCCGAGCATCACCACCTGCAGCTGCTCAAGTGCCCCATCCCCACACCCCGAACCCCCACCCTGGGCACCCCACCAGTGACCGCCCAGCTCGGCCGGGCTGGGCCAGGCGGCTCTGGGTCACTGGCCGCTGCCCTGGGCACAAATCCTGCTTCTTGTCTGGGGGGCAGGACCCGGGGTGCTCCGGCGGGTGGGCTCGCAACCAGGGACTCTCTTCCACCAGTTTCCTGGAGTTTTGGTGGGTGCCACACTGTTTAGTCAAAACAATCCCTGACAAACGAGGGCTGGCTAAAGTGGATTACTTTAAATCGAGAGCTTATCCTTTCTAAATGTCAAGAAAAGGCAGTTTCGGCTTTCTGAGGCAACACGGGAGCTGGGCTGTGTCGGTGGGGTCCCCGCTCCCCTCCGCTTGCCTCGCTGCTCCCGGCAGCACCCCTGAGGCCGAGGAGGAGCCCCTCTGTCTGGGGCCAGGCTCCACGGCAGTATGCAGCCCCTCAACTTAAACACAGTCTTTAGCAGGCAGGTGCATTGTCAAACTTAACTGATAAATATTTTAAAGCAGCAGGACCTTCAAATGTAGGAAAATATTTGGCGCTAAGGGGTTCAGCAGCTTGTGAATTGTTATTTCAGTGAGATGTGATCTGTCCCAGACTGAGGGAGCAGGGTCATAGCACAACGCAGGGGCATGGGGGAGCTGCTTGGAGGGCAGCACAAGCAGGGGATGGACCAAGGCATCAGTGGCTGGAGGTGGCCGCGGTGGGTGGCTGGAGGTGGCTGTGGTGGCCGGGTTCTTTCACCACCCCACACTCTCGGCCACGGGGCTGCCGGGATGTGATCCCAGCAGATATTGAAAGCCAGCTAGGAGGGGAAGGAGGAGAGCTTGTCAGCTTTCCTTCTGTCATCTCGTACTTGTACAGCAAAGTACTGTTAATAATAATTTAAATGCTTTGGTTGTCAGTCACTGCTCTTTCTTTGTAAATGTTACTCATTTCATAAATAAATCAAAACCTGCAGACCCTAGGTTTTCAGAAACTTGAATGCTTTTGTTAAAATTGTATGAAGCAAATTCACAAACACATGATTTATATTATCTCAGCACAGCACAGGAGATGATAGAATATACTATTTAAATTAACTTCTCTCCCAACAAATGAAATCAATTCTGTTCTTGGGTTACTTTTCATCTGCCTTTTGTCTTGTTGCTGAATCTTTTCTATTTCTTTCACTCATTCATCTATTGTGCCCTTTCCTTGATCTGATAGCATTAAACATATAATTAAGTCATAAAGGAGGGAACTGATGAGTATAGCAGATGGTAATTGCTTCCTACATTTGAATGAAATGATATGCATTGCTACAATTTACAGCTCTCGCCTCATATTTTATTCAGGAACCTTTTATCTCTTTTCCTGCAGAATTATTCTGCAATAAATTTAGACATCTTATCAATAGCTTGTGTGATAGTAGCAGAAACGGGGAAAAACTGAACTTTGTGCATCTTAATGTTTAAAATAATTTTCTACAATAATTGAATTATCTACCAGCAAATATCACATATAGAACCTGACTGACTTGGCTGTTTTCCTTTTAAGAGCTCCCCCCATGATTAAAGAGAAAAATTGGCTTGTATAATTACAACTTATTGAACTAGGAGGTGCTGGGAACCTAATAAAGCCACATCTCTTTTGGGTGCGTTTTATTTTTCAGTGCTCCGAGGCTTCCACTGAGCCCATGGTGTCAGAGGAAGGGCAGGCAGCAGCACGTGGGAAGCTGCTGTGTCTCAGGCCTTAGCGCGTGGCATCCGCTCCGGCAGCGCTCTGGGCAGCCACACCACGCTCCGGATTGCTCCACGCTTAGAATTTAAAAAAAACTAAAAAAAGTTTAAACTTACTTCTTCTGCAAACTAAGACCGTCAGGTTGCTAAAATTTTGGGGCCTGAAGGGCCCTGCGAATGCTTTGCCAGCAGTGGGGCCGGCCCCTCTCCCCCCGGCCGGGGCTGAGCGCAGGCAGGGGGATGCGGCAGCACCTGCGGCTGCTGAAGCTGCGGGGCCCTTCTGGAAAGCCTCGCCTAAAGTGGGTTTCTTTTCCTGTCTGGTTCTCTAAGGTAAGAGAATTTATCACTCACACCAAAAATGGAATAGGCACATGGCCAAAAAAAGGCAAGTAAAGGAGATAAGGGATGTTTTGGGGAAGAACATCCACATTTTGACACAATTTGTTAAAGAGCCAAAGGGGTCATGGGAGAACAGGCACCGGAGCATAATTAATTCAGCTGGTTTTAAATCAATGGACAAACTGGAAGAAAAAAGAGGCATATTAAAATTTAATCTTTTGTTCTTAAATCTAAGTTCAGGACTAAGAGTCCTTAGTTCTGTTCTATTCTAGTCTAGTCTAGTCTAGTCTAGAGTAGTCAAGTCTAATCTAGTCTATCCTTATCCTTATTCTAGTCTAGTCTATTAGTTGATGCCCTGTTGGCTTTGGTAAAGCCAGTTGCCATCCTGCTGGAAGGGCGGGACCCGAGGCAGGCTGAGACCTGCTGCAACTCATGTCACTGCCACCGCCTGGAGGCAGGTCAGGGCTTGGGACCCTTGTGTAACTGAGGTCACCTTCACTGGGGGACCCTTCTTCCTTCCAGCGCAGCCCAAAGGGCAAAGGCAAGTCTCGCACCAAGGGCGCTTTGTGCCACTTTACTCTTAGAGTTTTCTTTCCCTTTTAATCTTGTTTGTAGAAGCTCAGGCCACGCTTAGACTTGGAGGACTTTGTTACAAGGTGCCCACCAAACCTACCTGGAACCAAACGCAGCTGTGGGGCCCCACCCCAGACCACAGAGCACTTTCCTGTGCCCTCTGGAGACCTGTGGATGAGCAGCAGAAACCGCCCCCTGCCAATCCGATATCATTTCACACTTAAAAACTTAGTTTTCAATCTCCCCTTTGGCTCTAGTATTGGCACTCGCTCCGGCCCAGGGACTTGTGTTCCTGTAGCCTGGCAGTGAAACACAAAGAGAGTGAAAAAGTGAAATATTAATGCAAAACAATGGTAGTATCATGGGGCTGATGCTACTAATACATTGCGGGCACATCCCTGCACACCGTGGGGAGGACATCCCAGTCCTCGTCTCCGTTTTCCTCCTCCTGCCTGTAAATATGCCACTGGAGAGTCTCCCAGTCAGTCCCAGCACAGAGGATCTGGCATGGGGCAGGGCCCCCTGGGAGGGCTGCCGTGGCCACACAACTGCCTTTCTGAAGGCCATGCAAAACATGGAAAATCAGGAAAAGCCCGTGCAGTTTTGTTACCGACGTGCCCGGCAGGACGCGGTGCAGACAATGCGCTTTTCGCATGCGGCTGCGCGTGACCGAGTTGAACTGGGAGATCCAGGGCTGTTGGATCCCGCTCCTCGGGCCTCGGCAGCCCGCCAGAGCTTCCCAGGGATGCGCTGGGTGCTTGTCTTTAAGGAAGGCTCAGCACTGCCCACACCGTGTCTGGGGTGCAGGAGCGTCTCAGGGCGTGGGGGGCTCTGCCGGGGTGGCGGCAGTGCTGGGACGGAGCCTTGTGGGGACCGTGGCCACTGGCACCGTGTCTCGGCGATGCCCACCCCGTGCCTTAGCCAAGGCCAGTTTCTGGCCTCCTCTTCTGCTGTTCCAACAACGCAGCCAATGTGTCAAATTCTTCTGTAAAAAATGGCTCTATCTTTCCCTTTCCATGGGTGGTGAAGTAGAAATCACATCGCTATCTTTGTGATAGTCCAGCTGTGAAACAGCACAGAAGGAAAATCCCACCATGGGGGAAATCAGGAGGAGCTCTGCAGACGGCTGAGGCAAAGCCCCCACCAGTAAGGGAGAAGGATCGCTCCCCGCGGCGGGACAAATCCCGGGGGGTAATAAGGCAGCGTTTCTGCCGGCATTTCTCAAGACGGAAATGGATGTGGCCACACATGGTCATGTTCTTTTTTCCACAGAATATTGTTATAACAGTATGAAATGCAACAATATTGGCAAGAAACTGGACTTTATGTCATTTCCCCCGTCATCTTTTTTATTAGGTTAAAAGCGTGATTGATAAAAGTAACTTCATTGAGATGATATTCTCAGCTGAAGCGCGGGCAGAGGTCATCGCTGATATTAGACCTGCTTGTGCGGTTGCAAAACAGACAAGGCTTTGGGCACACGGGCTGTTCTTGAGGTCTGAAAGAGAAGCAGCAAACTTTGGGCTAAATAGCACCCAAAATGAGCACCCAGCATGGCAGTTCCCCCCTGGGAGTAGGGGCTTGGTGAGGGGGCTTGGACCTGGCCAGCCCGGTGGGATGGGGCAGGGGAAAATACCACCGTGGGGCTTGGGAGGGGAAAGATGTCAACCCCCTCCATAAATGCTGTGGGTAAAGTGATGGAAAGTATTAAATAATATTTTGGAAAGGTGCAATGAGCACTGCGGGACCAGCGGGAGCGTCACGGGACTGCTGCATCCAGGTCCAGTGTCTGCTCCTTGGGAAGGAGATTTAGAAGTCTCAAAGTGTCCCAAAACCAGCCATGAGAGTAGCCAGAGGTGCAGCAAACCGGGCTCGAGATGCGATGCTCAGAAAGTCAGTCGCATTGATCCTGGCGAACTGGTCAAGCTCTGCGGGCTGCCCGGTGGAGGAGGCCCACGGCCCCAGCTGCGGGAAGGGATGGCAGCACGGTGAGCAGCAGCGGGAAGCAGAAGCTGGATTAATTCAGACTGAAATACGGTCCAGATTTGTGCAGGCAATGAACCGTCAGAGCAACCTGTCTAGGGAAAGGGTTGGTTTTGCGCTACGCCCAGGTAAGGGGTTTTTTAGAGAGATATGTGAGATCAGGAGATGCGGTCTTGATACGGGTGGATGAAGTTTTTGGTCTGGTTGCAAAAAAGCTCTGGCTATGTTATATCATGGTCCTTTAAAACCCACGATGGCTTGGAGCTGCGGACACCGGCAGCTCTGCTGTGGGGGGCAGCCCCCCCTCCCCAGGGTGGAGGGACGGACCAGGAGGGGTTTGCCCCGTCAAGCCGGGTGGGGGGGTCGGCTCTACTTTGCTGTGCTTTGCCCTTGTCTTACACCTGGGAATCAGAGGGACCCTGCAGAGCATCTGGGTGCCGTGCCCATGAGCAAGGCCAGCACTCTGCTTGTCCGTCTTCACAGGCTCAGTGCTGTTTTTCACTGCTTTTTTTCTCAGGATTTGAATTTTCAGTACCTAAGCAGGCACTAAAAAGCCCACAAAATGTTTCACAGTTAGTTATTTCCTTAGAACATAATTTCTGCCATACTTAGCCAAAATTAGACGTTTGTAACAACTTACACTAGAATCTTCTATTACTCCAGGTGAGGTTTCAGGACTGGTTCATTTGCAACGTGAGCCGCTGTTGCAAGGCATTGCATTACAGAGCCTGTATGTCCTGAGCGTATGTGGCAGCAAACCCATGACCTGACATCCTGCAAGGCATCTTAACTTCTCATTGCTTTCCTTCTGTGGAGTGAGGTAAGAAAGAGTTGTCAGTAATAATTTCCTGAGTGATTTTTAAAAACCCGTGACTCCCTCCCTTATTAGTTTTAATAAAGAGCCACTGCTCCCTAAGCTTGCTTGGAAAATTATTACCTATCAGCAAGACGGAAGACAAACATATGAGCTATTGACAGCAGCGGAGAGTAAGCCCCTCATGATGGCTATTAAGAGACGAGCGTTACCTTTTTTTTCCACAGCCTACCTGAAATTAAGTTCTTTTTGAAGATCGGTGCTCTGCTGGGCCCTGGGAGGCCGCACCAGAGCCTCGGTGTCCATAAAGCAGGTGGTTTGCCAGGACAAAGATTTTGCGATTAGCGATCTACTGAGCTTTCTCATTAGCCAGGTTCACGTGAGAGGGCGTTTCCACATCCTCATAGAAAAAGTCTGATAGTCAGAAAAGGGTGTGTAAAGCTTCCCCTCCTCCCCAGCTCTCGCTAGTCTGGGGAGATGAGGAATACCCCCAACGGCACGGGTAACACGACGACCCACCAATGTGTGTACTCCGTGCAGCTTATACAGCGGAGCATTCATGATAAAGTTCAGTTTCATCCCAAGTGAAATACCTGGAAATACTAAAATCTGCTGGCTTGCTCTGGCAGATGTGGCCGTCCGGGAAGCCACGGGCTGGCATGCAGGCACGTCCCCGGGACCCGGCCCCAGTCCCCATGCTGTCACACGGCTGTTACCACGCGACTGGAGTTTAACATGACACAAATGATTACTGGTGTTTTGTGAAATTTAACTTTTTCTAACCTTCAGCTCAGGAAGAATATAGTCATAACGCAGAGATCCCACTGTTTGCAGAGAAAGGAGGGGGACCGGAATAATTCGGATTTTGGGAGCTGATAGGCTAAATTTACAGTTGTGTGTGGTCAAGCTGCTATCGATGCTTGAGAGTTTCCAATTGCTGGTAATAGACTGGGGAAAAAAGATAATGTGTTTGATCGATCAGCATGGACAAATTTCATTTAGGGGATCAATAACAGTTTATACTTGACAGAGCGGAGGGACCACATTTATTTTTCCCTTTGATTGAATAAATGTTTTCAATGAGACTGCAAATGTAAAGCAATCCTAACCATTTCTTAACTTGAGGCACAGCTTCCTGCTCCAGTGTTATTGCAAGCAATGTGTATTTAAAACTAATATACAGCGCAACGGATAGCCAGAGGCTGGAGCTGCTGAATGAAACTAATGTGCAGTTTATTAAAACAGAAGACATGGAAAGTGCACGGGCTAGTTTTCCTGACTCCCAGCAATGTGAAATACCAGAAAGAGACATCACTTGGGCATATTTTTCAACGGTGGGTAGAAAAGGGAAGATTTTTTCTGAGTTTTTTTCTTTTTTCTGTATCAAGCATAATTCCTTCGAGCCTCCGAGAAGTTATGTAGGAGGGTAAACACACAAGAGAAAACAGCCACATCTCCACTAACATATGTCGCCACTTCTCCCAAGCAGCCACCACGGCTCCATGTTCTCCTGTGGCAGCATGAGGGACCGAGGGGCTGGGCCGGGGCTGCCTGGGGTGGGTTGGCTGCCCCGGCATCACCACGGGGCCTGGGCAGCTCCAGCTTCTCCCCTTGGTAGGGTCTTTATGGCCCATGTGGACTTGTAGGGGTGAGCTGCTGGCTGGGAACACGCAGCAAAGCCCTGCTCAGCCACGGAAGGAGCTCGGGGGGCCCACGGGTACCTGCAGCCCTTGCACGGGCTTCTTCTGTCAACAGGAGTCACTCCTGGTGACGTGGTGACATCCCACCTTGCCCAACCTACCCATCACCAGCTGGACGCCATCTCAAAACCATCTGCCTCTTCTGCCCAGTCAGCAGTGAGTGCTCCAGGATCTTCAAAATTCTCAAAAATTCCTCCTTGGAGCAGAGCGGGCAGAGGTGGCCTGTGGCTGTTCCTTGGTGGGGGGACATCCATCCCTGCCCACCCCTCCATCCCCCCTGGCTGGGGGGCACAGGACACCCTCTCAAGAGGATCATATGGGTGTTACTAGAGGACTGCAGGTTTATCACGGACCCGGAGGTTCACCATCACCTGGAGACGGCCGCGGGTCTCTGCCAGAGAAGCTTTTAATTAGCTGGAAGGAGCGTGACAGCCACAGCAACAGGCGAGTGGGCTCTGGTCCCCGTCGGCGTGTCCACGGCTGCTCAAGGTGAGAGCATCTGCTCTGCGGAGCCTGCCGATGGCTATAGATCAGAAAATGTTCCTGCTAGGCCTGTTTCACTCAGCAGCATATGGTGGTCTTGCAAAAGTGTTCCTGAGCAGGGGATCGTTAAATAATGTGCTTCGTGATCGCAATAGTTAACGTTGACTTTGGCTTGCCGACTCGAGGGAGTTTTCATCTCCCTCCTTGTAGGTTTGGGTTTGCTCTATCAGACCAAAGGAAGACTTGCAGTAATTGGTTTTTCTGGACCATTTTAAGACCTGGAGCAGGGCCTGCTGACCCAGCACCACACCTACGCAGCTGCTTTTGCAGTTGTGTGTGGGTTTCTCTTTTAATGCAGAATTTCCCCCCCTTTTTGTTGTTGTGTTTTATGAACTCTCTCTAAGAGAGGCTTAAAATCAAATTTGGCTGGTGGCAGATAGTAATTAAGTTCCAGATGACGCAGATGATAACTTTCCCTTGCAATATGGAGCAAATGCCAATAATAAATGCAGCTAGTTCCTAGCTCCAGATGCATCAGATTGTTTCGTTAGCTGACTTGCTCATCAAGGCGAGAGAGCTGAAATAGCGAGAAGCCTGTTTCAGAAAGGGATCTGTGGCCCGATGACTATTTTAGGCACGCAGCTTGGAATTGTTTAAAATGCATATTGTCTGTGTACATTTCAATAAGGCAAATGCCAAGTACGAATGCCGAAGGGCTCCTTGTATGTCAGATGATTAAGTCTTCAAGACTTGCAGCCATAGGGTCGTTATCGATGGTACTTCCAGGTCATTGTGTGCACAGCAAAGTTAGAGGCAATGGTTGACCTTTTGACAGCACTGCAGGGTAACAGAGCTTCATAAGACATAAATAACCATTTCTAATTTGTTTTTGTGAGGGGTATTTATTTAAAAATGCAAATATATTATAACATATGTGACTTAAGGATATTCAGATGGAAAAGCAGAACGCATTTCCTCCCATTCTCTTTCCCCAGTGAATTTCCAAATGAAATGCTTAATGGGGGAAAAGGGAAGAGATGGAATAAATAATAATATTAATGATGAAGATCACTTACCTTGTTCTCTTTACGATTGTCTAGTACCTTTTTGTCAATGACATGCTCTGTGCAAAGACTTTTCTTGCAGATGAATTAAGTTTGTGAAATTAACAAAAAACGTGCAGTAAACCACTTGTCAGCTTTGTTTCATTTCATGCCTAATGTCTAGCATAAAGATAATGCATATATGACCTTATTTTAGACATAGCATACTGTAGCACACACAAAATCAGGAAGCTCTCAAGAGTGTTCTTTCTTTTGCCTTCAATAAATTGTAAAACCAGACCTTTTAAAATCCTGCCTATTGCACTTTGTGGTGACCTGACTTAAATGCAGAAGCCATTGGTTGACTTTATTTTTATCCTTGCAGGAAGAATAGTTGTTTATAAGACTCAACAAGCATAAAACAATATGCTTCAGGATTATAAAGAGCATTTGGAAAGGTTTTGAGATTACACACTACAGCCTGAAATACTACAGGGCAAAATTCTTCATCTTTATTCAGGTAAATGAGGAGTTTGGATCAAGGAAGGACAGTCAGAGCTTCAGGATGTGGCCAATAATAACTCAATAAATCAGCAAAGATATGATCTGATGGTGTTCAGCTTCCTTTCAACACATAATCAGTAAGCACTTAATTGTTAGAAGTTGTATAATTACAGCACTGCCACGCAGGGACTGCGCGTTCTGTGATACTATAATTTCCTGTATTTGCAGTGGCGGGGGCTTTCATCAGAGCTATCAAACTGCAGCTCATCAAACCAGCTATGATGTTAATGCACATTTCGTAGGTGTCTGACAAGTCATTTAAAGCAGTGTCTCGAGTCCTTAATGCACTAAGCAGGCAAAATAGAAAGTATAGCTATTTATGCATAGATATTTAGAAAACTGATCCTGAAGTTGCAAGAACTAAATGCACATACAAGCATGAAGGGATCAGATGAATTAATGTCACAAAATAATGGGGTGATCACAGGCAGAACAATCCCTTCAGCACAGCAGCTGCATGTAACCGTCAACGTGCAGCTTTACATACTGCCTGCAAACTCAGCCAGAGAATTTGCATCCTCAGAGCCACACAAATGGGATTTTGGTTTGAACAGGGCCAGGGTTTCATCTCCACCAAGTCCAAAGTTTGCATGCTGGTGTCATGGTGGGATGACAGTGTGGTCGCTGTCAGGTGGGTAACAGAGCTCAACTGAAAGAAGACAACATGTATGGCAGGACCCTCTGCTGGGTCTCCGGCTCTTGCAGGAGTTGTGGCTTCCCTCCAGGGCTGTAAAGAATAGGCTGCTGAAGAAGTTTGGGAAGGGGAGATCTGCCTCCACACACCACGTACCAATGGGTTGGCTGTGGTTGTATAAGATTTTTTTGTGCAGCAGATGGTATGCTATTTCAGAATATGTATTCTTATTTCTGGTCCATTTTCCTCTGTGGCTCTTGGTGATATTTTTACATATTCATCGGAGCCGTCAGAGCTCGCTGTTTCTGACACTTGTCTTACGTTGTGAGCATGTGTCACTGTTGTGTTGTGCTGCATACACGCTGATGATGAGCAGGAGAGAAGGGAGAGGTGTTCCTACTGCAACGTCTTTTCAGTTGCATGAGGTCATGTCCAAGAAAGCGTGCTGCCAGGAGGGAGCAGGCTGTGCGGCTCTGCCAGCCTCTTTAGAAATGTTCCAGCTCACACTTGAGTGGTGCGTCTTGTACCGGGAGCGCCAGGCACAGCAAGACACCACGCGCGCAGCAACGTTGTGAAGATAAATCCACCTTACCAGTGTGCCGTCATGACCACGTTCGTCAGAGGGCATCTTCCATGCCTTTGAGGCAAGCGCAGTTCCAGCAGTGCGTGTTGTATGAAGATGACCAGGCACAGGAGAAGGTGAGACCAAACTGGAGCCCTTCTTCAGGTCACCATCTGCTGCTGCTGTGGCAAACCTGCTGGTCGGGAGACGCAGCAGCAGGAAGAGCTATCCAACCATCAGGAACCAAGCCCTGGTGATAACAGGGTTTGCCCAGCGTCTTTATTGGAAGCCAGTCCTGCAGGAATCAGAAGTGCAAAAACATCACCCATGTCCGAGGAGTGGGGCAAGGGATTTCCCACGGACCTTGGGAGGCTTTGGGAACAGGATGGGCTGGAGGCAATTTCTCCTCTTCCCCACCTGGTGCAGTCCAAGCAACCTCAGGTGTCCACAGAAATTGGTGTGCAGTGGTTCTGGCAAGTCCTTAAACACAAACACACTCTGGAAGCATCCATGCAGGATTTCAGGTGGCTCTGAGGTCTCACACACCTAGGAGAGCAACTCCACAGGTGAGGAGATGGGGAGCGGCCATCCTAGAGAAAGCGTGTGAAGTGCTGACGATGGCCCAGGATAATTTTGTGATCACGCTGTTTAATCCAGTGGTTAACGGTTTAGGAGATGAGAGGTTCACAGCCATGGCTGTAGTTGCCAGTGTGTGTGAGGAGCCCCCAGCCCCGAGGAGACACATGTGAGCAATTGTTTGCCCGTGTTGACCACTGGTTTCAGAGTGCTACCCCTCAGCTCTGCCCTTCTAAAATTAGAAGAAACATAGATTAGATTCTCTGTTGAGCCCTGGGAAGTGCTTGACCTCCTTCTGGCTACGGGGCTTGATGTTGAAGGGAGGAAGAGCCAGTCTGGCAGAAGTGGTCTGCCTCGGCCACTGCCTGCACCCAGCTGCCCCCCAGCCAAGCTGGGAAAGGCGAAGGCTGCAGTGAACATCCCTGCTTCCATGACCAGGAAAGGTCTCTTCTTTTGATGCAGTAACGTCTCTTCTTCAGCGGTGTCCCTCAGCACCCCGCGCTAGCGCAGAGCGATGACAAGGGGGACAGCAGACAGGAGCGAGGTGCTGCTGTTCCAAGAAGAAGCCGACGTGCTATTGAAAAGGAGCATCTGCCATTTTGTGGACACTTAGAAAATTGCTGTGACATTTGGGTGACATTTTACTTTGTGCTCTGACCAATTGCCTCTTACCTGGTAGCGTCAAACAGCGAGTCTGCTGCCAAGTCGTTAGGAGGGAGCCTGGAGAAGAGGTGATCCCTGCTGGGGAGGGCACGCATGGGGCCGTACGTGCCTGCTCCCGAGGGGACCGTGCCAGGCCCCTGTGGGGCTCAGCGGGGAGGTGGGGTGCAGGTTTGTGCCTCTGAGATGAGCGCACTGACCAGGCACCGGCACCGGCCGAGGTGGGGACCCGGAGCCAGGCGCTTCACTTGCCCGCGCGTCCCCGAGGAGCAGCGATTTCCCTGGGGCTGGGGCACGCGTGGCTGGCAGGAGGGCTGGGCCTGATCTCGGCTGAGCAGATGGCCCAGGGAAGAGACATTAATTAAGAGCAGGGCTCTGCTGCATGCGGGAGCCTGCTATTTGTGCTCGCGAGGAGGATTTGCAGAACGGCAAAGGCTGGAAGGGCCTTCCTCGCCTGCCAAATAGCAGCGAAAGCAGACTAGGAGGCACGCAGCCTGGATCTTGGCTCTTTCCAAATACAAGTTATTCTCTGCAAGAAAAATGTCACTGTGGCTGAGCAGCTCTTTGCCTGAGCCCACTGCTCGCCCTGTCCCTGCGCGGTCCCTCAGGAGCGAGGGGCTGAGCCTGCAGATGTCCATGGAAGTGATGGAGGAGGCACCAGGAGCCTCCGGCCGAGCTTTGGGGCTCCCCACGGCCGGGAGTGCTGCTGGGCCTGGCCCCTGGGCTGGGGGCTGGTGCAGTCACATCCTGCACCCCAGCACACGAGGCCCCCAGGACCCATTGAACACACCAAAGGTGCTTCAAGAGGCAGCAGAAAACCAGCACCAGCCAGGGTAAACGTGGAGGAGGAGGCCCTGCTCTGGCCGGGAAGGGGGGCTGGAGCCATCCCTGCCCGCCATGTGCTGCTGCCCACCCCCTCCCGGCTTTCTCTGGCCGAGCCATCGCCAACCGACGCTGCAGCCAAGGTTACAGAGCTCAGGCAAGCACAAGCAGGGCTGTTTACAGCCCATTCCCCTTCCACCTCGGAGTCTGGACCCGCCACTTGGAGAGGGGAGCGACCCCCTGCATCCCGAGACGGGGCTGTCCCTTGTCCCCCCAAACCCCCTTCCTGCCAGCATCACCCGTAGCACCGCCAGGCCCAGTGGGAACCTTGCTGAACAGCTGTGGATTTTTTTTTGGCCTGAAATCAGAACCGCTCTGAAATCTTTCATGAGCTAGAAAGGAGGTTTAATCACTTGCTTTATTGCACAAGAAAAATCCTGCATTTTGTTAATGTTATGAATTAGCAGAAATTAAAAAATAGGGTTGTCTACACATTGCTTGAAAATTGTTTACAGGAAATAATGAACAAAGCAAAGCATATTGCCAGAGGCCTGGTTGTTGAGACACTGTATCGCATTATTAATTAAAATACAAGTCAGCTTTTTCCAGTACTTGTAGCCTGTGGGTATCCAATGTACTCCACTTGATTGAATCAGGTAGTGGCAGCACAGGCATTTTTTATTTTGTGCTGGAAGGGATAACAAAAATGTAAAGCTGTTTTCTGCTACTTCATTTGAAAAAATATTATTTTGGAATGGAGGCGTAGCAGCTGCAGCAGCCAGGCAGGAAGAACAGGAGGTGCACAGTTCTACCTCTGCGCTGGGATGTAAGCACGGGGTCTGCATCCTCAGCATCCCTCCGGCACGGCAGCGTGGGCAGGCGGTTCCACGGCCGTGGGAGGCAGTGGGCAGCGGTCCCTGCTTTGGGGAAGAGAATTAATCCAAGCGGGAGAGCCCTTCGTCCTTGTAAGGGGATTTCCTCCCTTCTTTCCTTGCAGAGAGGAGTCCGTGAATGGCCAGAAACAAGCGTGGTTCTGTTTTTGGTTAGTCACGGGAGCCTGCGCAAAGTTAACGGGATATTGAGGAGCCCCAGAATGTAGCCCAGACTTTGTACATGGGCTCTGGTAGGGACTGCAGCAGGTGAGTGAGTGCAATCAAGGGAAACCTGAAAACCTCGCCCAGCCCTCGCCGAGGTCAGCCACAGGCAGAGCTGGCCAGCTCGTGCTGCGGGAAGCTCGGGGACTGCAGACCCGTCAGCCAGCACTGGCAAGGGGACACTGCCCCAAACAGCGGGGGACAAGACACCAGAAACCTGAAATCCGAGCCTATTCAAGGCAAATGCAGACTCGTAAATACAGACATGGTCAAAACACAGTGTGGTTTTGTGATGATGGCAAAATCACTGCGGGAGGCATCCAGTTCATTTGCAGACCCCGTGGTGCCACCAGCAGACATGCCGGCGGGTGCCCCAGGGAGCACGGGCAGGGGGTGTGAGGCTGCCATTGCCTAGCTTGTGCCTCGAGTCTCCCAACAGCCCTCCAGAGCACTTATGTGATTTGGGAGCCTACCTGTAACTTTAAAAATGACTTTCCACCATGGCTATAGTTTGAATTGCTCCAGGTCTGGGTCCCCAGCTGAACTGCGGGGACCGCAGGGGAGCTCCCAGCGCAGGGGCTGAGCCAGTCCAGTGCCCACCTAGAAGCCTGTCTGTGGGAAACACTCCCCTCTTAGGTCAAAGGAGTTAATTTTTGGCCTATTTCCACAGGCCACATGTCCTTTTGCTCCTCGGTTTTCAAAAAAAAAAGAATCCATTTTCTTTCTCTATTTCCAAGATGATACAGAAAACACTGTTCCCTCCTGAGCCGAGCAAACCAAGGCCCAAGCGCCATGTCTCGGAGGGAGCAGGGACAGCAGAACCCTGGCGACGTCTGAAGGCTGGCAGAGGGAGGACCCACACCTTTCCCTGGCCACCAGCACGTTTGGTTTAACCACTGTGCCATTACAGTGCAGAGGACGGGTGCTGAGCCAGGGGCTGGGCACCCTCCCTGAAAAGTTCAGGGTTTTTTTCTTTTTCATTAAAAGGAGGAAACAGAATTATTCTATTTGGGAGTACCTCTGCAGCTGGTGTCCCCCTGAGGGGGGGCTTGGCCCAGGTGAAGGCGAAGGCCACGAGGTCCCTCGTCTGCATGAAGGGCAGCAGCGTGCCAGCACCTTCCCAAAGCCTCTGGTTTTGAGCTGTTTTCTTGCAATAAAAATGCAAAATTACCACAGCGAACAGACACCTCTCGGTCCCCAAACACGCTGCTTTGTCTAAACTCTGGTTACCTTTTCAAAACCTTTTTGTTGAACTGTTATCTGTACTAAGGACGGACATCCTACCAGACGTGGGGACTACTGCTAGACTTCCCTTTATTTCAGTATTGCTGAAGTACTAGCAATATTTTAATACTGCTTATTTAATTGCTTAATTATTGATTAATATTTATTGTTAAAGGGTAAAAAAAATACATGGGATGGGCAATGTATCAACTCAGCATCACTGGAGCAACCTCCAGTTGTGGAATTTCCTGACTTTTAAATGCTTGATCTTGCAACATTAACATTGCATTAACACTGGGGGGTTTGCATTTAATTTTATAAAGGCCAGGGGGGAAATAAGCTATTTCCCTGCTGCCCACATTTGAAATCCATGCTTAAGTGCACATTGGGTCAACCCCTAACCAGATGTAAGTACACAGCCAAGTTATTGGATTTCTTGATGATGAATAGAGATCAGAAAATGCACCTGTCTGGCTGCAGAGAGATTTGCATAAAAATGAAGATTACGTACACCTACATATGTAAAATATTGATGAACAGCAGCGAGTGTATGGATGGAAAACCCACAACACGAGCTTTTGGATAAAGCACCACAGAGCCCTTTCCTGGCCAGGTCTCCCCTGGAGTAGCAGTAAGAGGAGAAGCTGGCAGCCAGGCCCTCCTTAGCTGGCTCGATTTCCCAGCCCAGAAATCTGCTGAAAAGTTGAAACAGCTCTCATCTGTCAGTGGCTTCAAGATTAGGCCAGTAAGTGCACAATTAGTGCGCTTCTCCTCTGCTCTGTCTCTTAAAGGTTTCGGTTACGGGAGAGCTTAGGAGCAGGATGCCCAGAGTGGGTACCTGCAGCGCGGAAATCCCGGGGTGATGCTGGGTCCCAGGGGTGCAGTTCCTCAGAGCCGGGCTCTGAGCTCGGTGTGCTCTGGTGCCGGGTGGCCACTGCAGGTCACACAGCCACAGCCCGAGCCCAGGCAGCCCTCCTGAGCCTGGGCTGCAGCGGTTGATAGCTCTCACACGTACACACACACCTAAGAGGTACAAATAGCAGAGTGCAATGCTGTTAAAATCGGACTCCACACCGCTGTGCCCTGCCCGCGCTGCCCCGTGCCACTGCTCTCCGAAAAGCGGCTTCGTGCCAGCGTGCAACACCCCGATCTTACCACGCTCAGGACAGATACTGGATTTATCCAGGCCTGGGTGCTCGGGGGACTTTTCCACAAATCAAGCACCCCAACAGCAGGTTTTTGTGCTTATTTTATACACAAAAATCCGAGGTTAGTGCTTTTCCAAACACGCCTATTAGCTACTGATTGGTCAGTGAGTGACATACACCGGTAACAGGCTTACACAATGCTTCTACCCCTACGCGTGCTCAGGGGAAGGGTCTTGGCCTGGGCAGGGGCCTTTCTGACCTGTGGGTGTGTTTTTTAGTATTATAATGAAGGTAGTTCACTGTTGGGACACTCAAAACTTTGTTTCATTGCCAAGTTAATTAACCAATTAGTCCCTTTGCCAGGCTGTCAATTAACTCATCCTGAGCACAACCCCAGATATTGTCTTGATGGTCCAGGACGTTCTGCTTATTTTCTAGGGTTTGGAGATCAAAGTCTATCCCTGATGAACTTCTTATCGCTAATCAGGGTCATCTTGACCGTGGTTCAAAGTCTTGTTCGACCAAGCTTCAAAACCTCATCATTGTCCCCAACTGTAGCTACTGGCACAACTATTAACCTGGCTACTAGTAAATATGAAGTTTACTATATCGTCTCCAGCCACCAGTTCTGGTGTTGTCCGAAAAGCGGGTTTGCTGCCCGGTGTGCAATAGGTCAATAATCACACCCTCAGGAGACACATTACTTATTTTAGGGTTGTGCAAGCCTGGGTGCTTGGTCGTTTCCCACCAACAGGACTTTCCACACTATATTTATACACAAAACTTGCAGAGTTGGTAATTTTCCAAGTCCATCCTCTCTAGAATGACTGGTTAGTAATTTACATACAATTATAACACTGCTGACACAATACTGCTACTATTACGCATGCTCAGGGGAAGGGTCTTCACCTGGGCAAGGGTCTTCTTGACCTTTAGGCATGATTTTTAGCATTAGAATAAGGGTAGTGCAGGGAAGGACCGTGAGTTTGCCTGCCCAGTTGGCGCTGTACCCTCTTCAAGGGCTAACGGCTCTGGGATGTCCCTGCCCAAAGAAGGCGATTGCCTTGTTCTGCTGATTCCTTTGGACAAGGAGCAGTGTGGGGGAGCACAGAGACCTGCCCTGCAGCTGGGAAAGCCTGTCCTCACTGCCATCCTTATCAGCGAGGCTCTAATTGCAGGTGCTAATCAGCAGATGCCAATCAGCCACCCTTGTGTGGCTCTTTGCTTTCCGTGGCTCCGGCCTGTGTCCCTGCAGGGTCCGGTTTCCAGCAGCGAGGAGTCTTCCAGCTGCCAGCCTGGCACTGGGACGGCTCCATCTGCACCCGTGCAGCAGCGCCGGGTACCCCGACACGCTCCCATCTGCCCCAGGGACCCCCACTATGGCTTCGCTCTCTGAGCATCCAGGGCAGAGCTTTTGCCTCACAGGAGGCTGCAGCGTTTGCTGCAGGGATGGGGTTGCCTCAGAGAAACACCCGGCCCTTCCCGATGCAGCTCGTTTGTACCGCTGGGGATGTTGTGCCAGTCGTTAATTATCTCCATGTAAGAAACTGGTGCATTTGTGATCTGGCTGGCCTGGCTTTAGCTGCCAGTCCACGTGTCTTTGATGGAGGACAGAAAATTTTACTTCTAGAGATGCTAAAGTCACCTCTGAGTTCTCTGCTGCTGGCTTATGTGGAGTTCCATAAGCCCTCCAGCCCTCTGAGCAGTGGTTTCGTTTCCAGCCCACCCCACATCACCTCTGCTCTTTTCCCAGCGTTCCTGCCGAGCACCGGCAGAGCTGGGCGCAGCTCTCTGGGATGATCCCGAGCCCGGCGGGATGCCCTGAGCCCCATGTGCTGGGAGCCCGCCAGGCCGGTGCTGCCCGTGGGGCACGGCAGGGGTGGCTGCCGACCCCCCGGCTGTCCTGCTGCCATCGCGAGCGGCGCCCAGGCGTGTGGAGCTGCTTCCTGGTGCGTTTGCCTTTCCTGGCTAATATTGCTTGGCTTGAAATTTTGTTCTACCCAAAAGGGGAATGTTTCCAAGTTGATTTCTCACCGGTTTTATATTCCCTTTAATTTAGAAAAACATATATAAATAGCAGAAGGTATATTTCATGTGTACACAACCGCTTTTCCAATGGCTTCATTATTGTGAGTGAAATTAAAATAACATATTGATGATAATTTTAGCCTGCTTTATTGTTAGTGAACAAGGCGAGCGCTGCTACATCTCTGATCCTCAGCCCCGTGTGGACACAGGGACAAGGGACATCGGATGGGGCCGGGGTCCCCCAGCTTTGCTGCGGGTGAAGGGTGGGAGACATGATCCCAGAGCCGGTCGCTCCCTCCACACTCGGGAGGACAGTGAGGGGACCTGGGGCCAGGGCCGTGGGGCTGGGGGCCGAGGAGATGCACATGTCTCAGTCGTTACTGCCCTGTGGGGCTCTTGGTGGCTCGGCCTTAATGGCATGATTGAGCCTGTAAAAGAATTACAATTAATTAAGCATTATTTTTAAATTAAGAGAAATCTCTCCTGCATCAGGGTGATCTCACGCCATGGCAACCAAGCCTTTCCCATTGCTCAGCCCTGCAATATTGCTTCCCAGGAATGAATGTTGCAGTAGTGATGGTGGGTGGCATGGAGGTGCCAGGGTGCCCATGGCACGGTCCCGCGGGCCACTCGGAGTCACGCTGCCTCCGCTGCCAGGCCCACGCTCCCCGGGCCACGGGGCTCCCCTCGGCTCCCTGTGCTCCCAGTCCCCGTGCGGGGTGGGATCAGTGCCTCCGCTCGGGTCCAGACACCTCGGCTGGGTGAGAATCGTACGGATTGGTGGCAGGCAGCTTGTCCAGGGAAGGAAGTGCATATTGGAAAGGGACCTCACTAAATAGTAGGGTAGCAAATAGCAGTGATAACTATTTTAATTCATCTCCTCTGACATGAATAGGAACTTTCTCTTACAACTGAATATAAATAGAAGTTGGACATAGCATTACTATATGAATAAATGAATTAATCAATCAATGACAAAAACATACTATGTAATCAAAAGATTTTTCATGTTAAGATTAATTTAGTGTAATACACGCCTAAATATTACATAAGCCCCCTTGACATTGAATGATAAGGCTCAGGGATGGGAAGGGGGCGGGCTGCGCGGCGCGGGGAGGTGGGATGGGACTGGGGAAGCCGGTGGCCACCTCAGCAGCTGGTGGCCTGGGATATGCCGGCACCCCTGGAGATGCTGACAGCCCTGGAGATGCAGGTCCCCCCTGCTCTCCAGGCAACCACCCTGAGGGGTGCAGCCACTGCACTGGCTGGGGGGTCATTTCCCACGCAGGGCTCCTTTTCTTCTACTGCTGAAGGGCACGTATGTTCTATAAATGTTCCAGGTGGACTGACAGAAGAGCTGCATACCCATTTATACTGCAGACAAGGGCCACACATTTCGGACTTTGCCCCTGCAAGCCCACGAGAAGCTGAATATTCTGGCAGCATCGGGCGCTCCCCCTCCCTGGGAAGCGATAGCAGCTGAGGGCTCTCGCTCCTTCCAGAGCTGGCATGTAAGGCTTTGCCTGCACAAGTTAATTAATCTAATGAGGCAACTTCTCTTGATATGTTATGTGTTCTGTATGCTTTCTCCCAGCAAATGATCACACATCCTAAAAATATAATCTTCATTCTTCACTTAAAGTTATGCTTGGAAGTTGAGGTTAGACAAATTCAGCTTTGAAAGAAAATGTAATTTCCTAGCAGCAAGCATAATTAAACATATGGAGCAGTTACCAGGGGAGGTAGCACACCCCCGTGGCTTCGTCATTAAAACCAGATTACATATCCATCCAGTGGATCTGCCTTAACCCAGCTTGGTGGTGGACAGTGGCAGTGGTCACCGTTCGGCCCCGGGCTCCGCTGTCCCCTGTTTAGGCGGTGCCTGTGGACCTGCAGGAGCAGAGGCTTGTCCCCTGCGATGCTCCACGTGGATTTGCTCCAGCGGGGCAGCCTGGGGCAGCTCAGCCCTCCCATGCCTGTAGAAGATACAGCAGGTAAAGTGCTTTGCTTTTCAGGCCGTTGGGATTACAACACTACCCATCTGAGAACTATGGCAATACATGTCCTGTATGCCTGGAAAGCCACTTGTCCTCACAAAACTGTGCGGAGAGGAGCGGGCTGGGGTGGCTGTGCTTCCCCGGGTCATGGCCGGCTCCAGCGTGGCCTTGGGCCGGACCCACCCAAGGCTGGAGCACGTCTGCCGGAGCCCACCCATGTACGGACCCTTCTCTGCGCTGATCCCCAATGGGCGTGTCTTGGGACATCTGGGCAACTCAAGTGAGGTTAAGGGGAGTAGTGAAAGGTGATGTGGGGTTTATTTGTTTGGTGCTGGTAAGATGATACCATCAGGGGAAGAACCTTTTGATTTTGCATTTATGTTGTGTATTGATTTCCTTTAAAGCAGTGACATGGGCTATTGCTAATACCTGTCTAGTTAATACTTGATGGCAACTCTGCTCTTACAGCCAATGAAGCAATTTTATAACATCTGTAGGAAAGCATACTTCTGTACATCTAATATTTTGTTCTCTTTTTCTTTATTTCTAATCCCAATCTGCATAGATTTCAACTGAAAAAATGGAGTGATGAGGATCAAATACGCTATCCCAAGAGGCTTTTGGAAGATAGATTGAGGCTAGACTTATTCTGCTGGTGTTTCAGGACAAAGAGGGCCATTTCATTTTGCAATATGTTAGAGGGACTGGCACGACTAAGCTTCTTCTGAGACACATTTCTCCACAGAACTACCTGCAGCAAAACACTCCCCCTAATTCTGAAAGGGGAAGCCAAGATTTTGAGGTGGCCAAAAGCCATTGAGTGAAAGCGTCCCACAAGTGAAAGCGTCCTTCATGAAGAGGAGTGTGCGTTGCAGCGAGGATGAGGTGTGCGGGCGCTCTGCTTCCGGAAACGAGGAAGGCTCAGCCTCAGGCGCTGCCCGGGAGCGGCCGCAGCCGAGCTGACGGCCCCTGTCCCGGGAATTGGGGAGCTGCAGCGTGAGCCGTGCCAGCGCGGGAGACGGGTGTGGGGAAGATGATGGCCAGAGACAGAGGCAGGGGACAGGAAGGGCTCGGCTGTACCTCCCGCAGAGCCCTCGGCTGGGCTGAGCTGTGAAGTAGCTCTCCCCGCAGCGGTTCCTGCAGGCGGGATTGGCTGCTCCAGATGAAACAGAAACTTTGTTTTCATTTTTCTTGCTAGTGAATTTGCCAACACTCGTTTTGATTAACATGAAATTCTCTTTTCCGTTTGCAACGTGCTTCTGCTAAATTTTTCAAACTTTTTTATGGAGCGAGGCATCTTGGATAGAGGCAGGTGGAGACAATGGATGAGGAGAGGGAATGGAAATGAAAAGATTCGATCATGGGAGAGCAGGGACACGCGGTTAATGCCATGGAAGGATGAAATCAGAGCAGCCAGGAGGGGGAGGAAGTGTTCTTTACTTGGGGATGGAGATGGAGGAGGACTTTAAAGCTGAGCCCTGCTGCACGAGCCTGCTGCGGGTGCAGTGGGAGCTCCTGGGGGTCCAGAGCCGAGGCCACGGGAGGGACGGGGGGAGCTGCCCTCGGCTCGGGGACCGGGCTAAAGCGGCTCATCTGCCCCACGGGGCTGTCACCATCTCTGAGTGCTCAGATGAAAATGAACCTCCCTCTGGTCCCACATTCACTCTCTCAAGTCCCGTCTCGGCCGCTGCAGGTTTGCCACTGCCGCAGCCCTTGTTTCTGAGCACAGGGGACTGACCGAGATTTTGGAGCTCTGTTGAGAGACAGTTCCCACTGCAACAATCCAAATCCCGCTGTACGGTCCTGGGACTTCAGGGACACTCCGAGAGACCCGGGCTGGTTTGTGCGAGGGCCAAGCCACCCCCTTCTCCCACACCCGTTTTGGGTGCAGACAATCAAATCTGGAGACAAGGCAGCCCGTAAACACGTGTGAAAGGGACGGGGCAGGGGACAGGGCGGCTCCGGGGTCAGCTGCACCTCTGTGCTCGTTTGTGGAGCACGTGGGGGTCTTCTGTCTGCGGGCGATGCCCAAATCCTGCCGCGAGCAGGGCAGTCAAGCGGTGCTGAGGGCACTCCGCACCTGCCGAGCAGGACACAGCTGCATGTCATGCACAAATATATATGAACAAGTCCAAGGATGAGGGTGCTGGGGTCCAGAGGGGGCTGGTCAGTCCCACCAGCCACCAAGGGGTACAAACACAAGGGGGGCTGCTGATGCCAAGGCTGGCTTTGACCTGGTAACCTCAGAAAGCGCTTTGGGGCAAAACACCCCTTGCTGAAATACCTGCGAAGTGGTGCCTCCTCCTCGAGCTGGGACAGGGAGGGTTTGGGTCAGGGGAGAGCTCAGGGGCAGTTTGCAGAAGCACAGAACCTCCCGCCTCACACTGCCCCCGGTGCTTCCACTACAGCCTTCCCACCCAACCCCTTCTCTGTCACCAACAAATGGTGCTGCTCTTCTCCCGGTGGGTTCACCACGGCAAGTACCACCGACAGGCAGCCGTGCCCTCGGTGAGAGACGCATGCAGGCAGGGACTGCTCCTCTGGCTGCATCGCTCAAGTGAGTCTCAGTCCTTGTGCCTCCAAGCGCCGGGCTGCAGGTGCGAGGCAGGTAGCAGGAAATGCAACGGCTTGGCTTTGCACCTGCAGAAGGAGCGAGCCGTATTCTTTTGCAAATTTACCCCATAATGAGAAACATATGTTATAGAACATGATTTTCTACAAACCAAGCATTTGCTGCATAGTTTATGGTTAAGTCTGAATGTAGTCACAGCTGTCATGGGAATTATGGGTTCCTTGATTTTCATAATTAAAAAGAGAGAGAGGAAAAGAGGGGGGAAAGGAAGCAGGAGCCCAGAGCCTGGTGCTGTGGGCATTGCCCGCGACACGCAGCGGGAGGCTTCGCTGCGGGAGGGAGAAATTCTCCTGTTGGAAATTCACTGAGATATTTCCTATACCGGTAGGTTATGCAGGGAACACCGTCTGCCTGATTCGGTGCTTAATTAAATAAAAGATATTCCAAACAAAAAAATAGATTCTGGTTTTGGGCTCTTGGGAAATCATTACTGACTAGTGACCTCTCTTAACCTGGATAAGGTTCATGCAGGAGATGTCAAAGCGTGAAGCATAGCAAATATCCGTGAGCATGTACAATTACAGGTTTATTAAAGGGAAACAAGAACCATACGATAAATGGAAAACCTGTTTTACAGACACGGTGAGCGGGCGTTTTCAAAAACAGCCAAAGCGGTTTCCATGGGGGCTGAGCCCCCGGAGCTCCAGCCAAGCTGTCCCACAGGGGACGAAGGTGTGGAGCAGCTCTGCTGCCGTGTGCTCCGGCCAGCATGGGAGATGTGTCACCTGGGCACCACAAGCATGAAGCAGGGGCTGAGGAAGGTGTTAAAATCCTCCCTGGGACAGCGTCTGGGGGGAGACAGGGCTGCCAGGGTAGAGCTGGCTTACATGGATGGGCTCAGAGCCGGCACAGACTGGGGCTCCTCCATCGCGTTATCATCCCAGCGCAGCTACCAGGGCTCGGGGGGTTCCCAACCAGCGCTCCCCTCCCATCCTCCCACCCCGCGGCCCCTCCGG
Organism: Strix uralensis; assembly: GCF_047716275.1. Lineage (NCBI taxonomy): Eukaryota > Metazoa > Chordata > Aves > Strigiformes > Strigidae > Strix > Strix uralensis. The sequence goes on along the minus strand of NC_133977.1, from coordinate 45,153,273 downwards.
TCCCCGCCGATGAGCCACTCGCTGCCTCTTGTGGCACCGTCCCCTCCGCGGCCGCAGGCCCGGCAAGCTTGGAGCATGGCACAGAGCCCCCCGCTCCCTCGCAGCCGCCTGCCGCTCCCACAGCATTCCCCACAATTACAGCTCCGCGTAATTAATAATGTTTTCATGAAGGGCATTTTCCTTGCATTGGGAAACAACTGCAATCACATTGGCTGTATATCAACCAAAATACAAGTCACTTGGGGAATAAAGCAAAGATGTAATTGAGGATCGGCTATTTATCACTCTTTCCAGAATTATTGAACTAATACTTTTGACACACATGCTGTTCGCAAGCACTTGTTTCATTGTCATCAGATAATTTTTTTTAAAGGAAATAAAACATCTAACTACTTTCAAAAGTCTTTTTGACTTTCAATCATGAGCGTGTTGCTTATTAGTGAGATGAATTTATAGGTAAGGCGCTAATCTTTTATAAGCATCCTTTTATAGGCAGATGCCATCAGGTTTGCATAAGTAGTGACATTAACTGTTATAGCTTTAAGTAGAAATCAGAGTGCAGAAATGTAAATAACTGCTGGATTTTAATATGTAATTAGTGATGCGAAACCTTAGTTACAATATTTAATTACAAAAAAATGGGTATGTTTTGCCATACTCCTTCCAAACCAGAGCACTCTGGTACATCTGCCGCGTGCGGAGCGCTGGCGTTGAGCGCTCACCCGGCGTTCTGCGACCTCCTCGCATGGCTCGGGAGCTCCGGCGTGGGCTGGGTCTACCCAGATTTGTGCAATTGGATGAAAACCTGAGAATCAAATCCTAAATCCTATCTATTTGTGGGGATTAGCCCGTTCAGCTAATTCACTGAGGTAGGATTTTTAGTTACTCGACCAGTCTTTCTGAGGGCATCCGGGGGGAAATCAGGCAGCATCTCTCCAGCCTGCGCACCGCAGCAGCCAGCCCCTGGCAGGTAAGTGATGCTCCTACTGCGCCGGGAGCCAGGGCTGAGCGGCTCAGGCAGCGGCGGCCGTGCCCCTCGATGAGAGTGGAAAGCTTTCACACTTTGTTGCCTATAGCCCAATTACAGGGAGATTAGCAAGTTTATTTTCTTCCACCTTTAAGTAGCAGCCCACCTCCCCTCCCCTCATCCAGCCAAATGCTGTAATATTTTATGAAATCTCTAGTGTCGCTTCAGCAAGGCTGCTGATAGACGTATGGGGGAGGAGATGAAAGAAAAGTAGACAAATAAAGGACAAAGGGCAAAATTCTGCTTGATTTATGTAGAGCATCCTCAGGAGAAACCCCCCTCCACGCCAGCGGCAGTAAGAGGTCAGTGCTGCAGGATCAGTCCTCAGATTTGCAAAAGGAGTTTCCCTTCCATCCTCGCCTCATTGCAGCCTTCAGCGAGCTTCGGTAATTGGGGCTGTGCAGGCATTTCCATTATAGCTCCCACCACGGGAACGCTCTGCTTGGGCTGGAGGGGGGACTCGGGTCTTGGACACGACAGGAAATTTCAGCCTTTCCCCCGCACTGGGTTTGCCCTGTGCAAGCACCCCTGGACTGACAGCTGCTCTTCTCAAGCCCCCAGGAGCTGACTCCTGGGGTGTCCTATGGCAGAAAAAGTGGGAGATGCAGGGGGAAAAGCCCTTCGTGCCCCCAGCATCGTGCACGAGCGAGCCGCGCAGCCTGGGGCTCACCCCTCACCCTGGGGGCTGAGCTGGGGGCTCTGACAGGGAGCACGGGCTGGCTGGCAAGTGGGGAGACGGGAAGGGGACTGATGACTGAATAAATAAAAAACGGATTATGAGCAAGTTATAGAAAGTGGGGAATGAGAAGTGTAGCAAACAAAGTAATTCAGAACAGCAGGCGTCTTTCATGTGGCCAGCGCGGCCAACTGAGGAGCAGCAGTGCGGCTGCGGGGCCATAAATAACAGTGGGAGGGAGGAGAAATTCAGCAGGGACAGCACGAGGGAAAAGATGTGATTTCGGATGCAGCTCAGCGAGGGGGGCACCAGCGCTGTGTCCCGCTAACGGTAATTAGGGTTTTGTTGCATTTGCAACGCGCTGATCCCCATTCCCGAAACTTCAGAAGTAGTTGCTGGGAGTTGAACAGTTCTCTGACGCTCATTAATGCTGATAATACCCGATCAAAGGCCAGATATTAGCTGTGCAAATACAGGCAAAACTCTTTTGCATAAGAAACATCTTTTAAAAGTTGCAAACCTCCCCAGAACCAGCGGTTGGGAGGCATTCATTGTGTCATGCGCATTAATTCAGTTGGCACATTACAATGTTAAACTAAATGACATTATTACAAAGCTGTGCTAAGAAGTGTTGACAGGTCCATATGGTAATTTTACAATGTATAATGAACACACAGACTCCTTTCTTGCAGAAATTTATAGTTCAAATCTATACCCAGGATATCCAGTTTTATTTCCAGAAACTTAAATTGACTTATTACGATGTAGTGAATGTATAAATTAGTTCCAGTAGTTAAACTGAAGCATTTCCCTACAGACTCAATTAGATTCATTAATCTACTGTGTAGACCTGTAAACGGTCCATTGTTCTTTTCCCCCCCAAAATGTCAAAAACTATTTCTCTAACTATAAAATATTTCCTACAAAAACTGTTTTAAATGGTAAGAATTATTTAATATTAGGAACCCAGATCCACAAATTATTTCAGCGCCCTTCTTCTTCTTCAAAAGAAAAATAGGGTTCAGCCCTCGCCAGATAATTTAGTGGGACGGAGGCTGAATTCACTCTTCTATTAAGCTTAAAACCTACTGGCATAAAACAGATCGCTTTCCACCCTCATCCGGGAGAAAAAATGGGCTGGAAAGGGGATCCTTGTGTGTTTTCGTAACCTACAACACGTGTTGCTCTAAACGCTTGTGTACAACCAGATGCTGGCAGGGGCCGGGTGCAGCATCGGCGGGGACCCACGCTGGGGTCACGGGGGAGACGCTGGCGACGCAGAAACCTCCCCCGCCCCGCGGCACCCAGCCAGGGAGGGGCTGCAACACCCCGGCTCTGCCTGGGGACCACAGCCTCTGTGTACAGGTCAGAGAGATGGTTTTAAAAACGCCGCTTCCTCGGAACAAAAATCTACTTTATTCCTACCCATCGGCACGGCTCCACCCTGGTTCATCGCTTCTTCCCTTTCAGTCCTGCTGCATAACGGGATTGATTATACGCTGCTTTGTGGGAGGGACACAGAAACAAGATCCAGGTGACCCAACAGCGCGGCCTTTTATTGATGGGTCCTCACCGAGCCACTTAAACTCTGCAGTGACAATTATGGGGCACTGTTCCCAAAAAAGAGGGGTCGGAACAAACCTAACTAAGAGAGCGGGTAAGCTCTGAGGGCCGGAGGTGGGGAACTGCTGGGAGCACGGGAACGGAGGGTCCCTCCAGCTTCACTGCCTTGTGTCAGGGAGGATCCACCACTGCAGAATGAAGTTAAAACTAGTTTCAAGCTGATCTGCTGAAAAAGTGGCTGTGTCGGGATCCTGGTTTTGAAAGGAAGGAAGGAAGAAGGAAGGAAACCAGTAGCTTTTTGCATCTTCCAGTTTTTTTGGTTTCGCAATGCCTTTCCACGCTCTCACCATCAGAAGGACGTGATGTGGGTGTCCTGTTCCACTGGGCAGCTTCCCGCAGCGGGAATTCCAGCTCCCACCAAGGGAAGTGCTGCCGGGACGCACAGGGCTGGGGCTGCTGGCGAGCAAGGACGGAGCGTGTCTGTGCTCGGTGCTTGCCAAAGCCACTGAAACACAAAAGGCTAGACTATTATTATGTCCATATTTCACTGAGAATTTTCAAAGATAAAAAAGTTGTTTAAAAATATCATATCCAGAAGAAAACGTAACCCTCTCATCCTATTGGATGAAAATTAACTGTTTTGAAAAATGCCATGTTTGGAAAATAAAACTTTCACAGCTTGTCTCCGCACAAGAAAATCAGGCAACTCAACTTTAGGAAAAATGAAATTTTGGCATCATAAAAATTTTATGCAGCATTTGCAACAAAATACAATCCCTGCTGTAAGAGGCCAGAGCAGCGCTGTGCCTGCCCAGGGACTTGGAGATGGTCATGGACGTGCCCCTGGCACCCTTCCGCCTCTGCCATGGAGAGGAGGGGTGGCCTTGGCATGGAGGGATCTGCTTCGGCTTCTTGGGCTCCACACCAGAGGGGACCATGTGCAGAAACAGGAGGGAGGGCAATGTGCACCCTGGGGTGCTGGGACATAGTCAGGCAATGCTGCCCCTTCTGCCAGGACTTCCATCAAACGTGATAACAAAAATAAAAATACAAAGTATTTTCATGACTACTGGTCACTGATGCCAGTAAGTAGAAATATTTCTTCCTGTGGAGCAGAAGTGCCACCTGGTTCTGGAAAAACTCACATGTTAGACACTGATTTCCCAGAGGACCCCATGAAGGGTGATTCTGGGACATCCAAAATAATGTTCTCAGTCATCCTGAGGCCTTTGGTCCTACACTGCTCTCTGCATTCTGCTTTAGTGCTGAAAAAATATGAAAATGTTCCAGGAAATTCTCTGGGAAAAACTGAAAATCTAAATCAAAACCTAGAACCTTGCACTAGAAACAAGTGTGAGAGCTAACACAGGGAGCTCTGAGGTTTCCTGTTAAATTGAGGAATATTCAGAAAAGAGGCATGAAGAAGAAATTACACATGCCAATTGTGCTTTGGATCCCAGGATACTTCTCATCTTCGGGTGGGAGCTGCGCCGGGCCCACTCCTGCTCCCCCTTCCCCTTCAAGCAGGGACACTGGCCCCAGAGCTGCGCTGTCCCTCTGGCACGGGGCCACAGAAACTGCTGTGACTTTCCCTACGTGCCCACTGCAGCAGAGAAACAAGTCATCCCTCATGGACTGGGACCACAGAAGCAGAATCTGGCTGTGATGGGGGAGAATGAATTGCATTTCCTTCCCTCTCATGAACTGGAAACGGAGTTGCCTGATCCCGATTCTCAGATTTTTACTGCTGGCAATGTACAAAGCAGAAGGACTGCCGCATGATTCTTCAGGTACGAGGTCAAGTTTGCAGCACTCGTAGTCATAAAACTTTGGCTCTGACTTTTACACTGAGCAAATTTTTTATGGGAGTCACTGGAAGAGAATAAATATGAAACACTAAGGTGTCATTTAGCATCCCTGCCAGCATGACCCTGCACCCGCATCCCTGCAGCACGCCCAAGTGTGCTCCCATTTCAGTGCAGACTTGCTTGCAGACTCATAGCAAGTTTGAGGGTTGACTTACTTGTGCTCTACTTCTAAAAAACCTGTAGATGAAACTGTGTTTTCTCTGACTTTTTAATATCTTAATAGTTCCCCTCCAGTCCACTTGGCTGCATTAGAAATAACTGCCATCAGCAAACTGCATGAGACCATTTAATAACAAATATATTCCCAGGGCATCCTAAAACCGAGGTGCAGGAGGAAGGGAGTCAGGCTGGTATTAGCATCTTTCTCCCGGGAGAGATTTCCACCCTATTTTGCCACGTCCTCCAGCTCAGGAGATCCTCTCCCACTCCCTCTCTCCCACATTGGTGTTTTTCCCCCGAGCAATGGCATTTAAAAACCATCTTTGTTCTGCTCGGAGGGAGACTCTGTCCTGCCCATCGCTAACGTCAATGACCTTGGGAGGCTTGTAGAAATCGTGTGCGGGATGTAAATCCCAGCTGGGACTTGGAGCCCTGCTACCAGGTAGCCACCAGGAGCACGAGAAATCCGTGTTGTTTAGCTACTCGTGCCACTGCCATCGAGGCCGTCACTGCTGTCACATTTTTGCCTTTTCACCAACCAGAAAGTGACCTGCTTATTTGACTTTAAAAGTTTACTGTGTAAACCAAGAAGCAGCCGTACATTCACGAGGGAGTCACTAGTGGCTAAATTTGATTTTCTCTCTGTCTCAGCTGGCTCTACAAAAGAAGTTTACCACTTTTTGTGGAAAAATGGAGAACAGACTTAATTGCAGATGCGAGGTGCCAGAGGGCAGGCAGCAGCCCTGCATTAATGGTGGGGAGGGTTGGATTTGACGCAGAGGAAATGGGAAAATCCATACATGGAGCTGTTGGAGAAAGGCAGGATGCTCACTGGGGTGTTGGCTGTGGCCGGGCTCTGCTTGGAGAAGACAGGGGGCTGCGGGGCTGTGGCTGGGGGCTGCTGGCGGGGGTGGCGAGGCACCAACATCGCCTGCAAATTAAACCCTGTGAGTCAGTATTTCCAGAACTGGCATCGTCAAAAGTGCCGCGCTGCAGAGCGAGGCAGAAAATACAAATACGCGCTTTGTCTTGCACGGAAGCCATCTGGGCCTCGCACGAGGACAGTGCCTCTTGCAGAGTGGAGCTGTGGGGATGTGCTGGGTGGCCCCAGTCCCAGCCCCTGCCTCCAGCAGCCCTGGCAGGGCTCCCGGGGACACACAACCTCAGCTCTTGCAAGCTGCAGGGGGCTTGCAGGACCCTGCTTCCTAATTATCCTGTTTGCTGGGATCAGACTAGATCGTTAATTTATCCATGTTTCATTATCATTATCATGGGTCCTGGCCAGCCATGGCTGAGTTTCACCAATATGTCCAGGTGGGATCAGTGGGACCCGGGATCCTGCCCAGGCTGTGGTGCTCAGCAAAGCTGGCACCAAAGAGCCATCCGTGCCAGCACCAAAGAGCCATTCGTGCCAACACCGAAGGCTCCCGCCATCCTGCCTCTGCTGACACAGCAGATGGACCAGGGCAGCTTTTGGGGGTGTTTATTTTGCCGGACAGGGTGCACAACACTTCAGCGTTTGTTCCTCTCCAACTAAAATTATTTCTGCAATGGAAAGAACTTGAGTGCAGCCACAGCATCTCTGAGTCACTCCACGGTATTTCTGCCGACTGGTGCCGAAAGAAAGTGAACATTCACAGAGAGGAGCCTCGCTGCTTGGGGAGTCTGCTCCAACACCACAATAGGAAGATTGTGGAGGAAGAATTCGAAGCAAATAAGCTGGAAAATATTTAAGATAAATGTGAACAGAGTGGTGGGGGGTTTTTTGCTTGTTTGTTTTTTCCCTGGAGAAGCCAGAGTGGAGCAAGAGCAGCTACTGAGCTGTTGGGAGCCCATGGGTGAGCCGCACATCTCTGATGTGGAGGAATTCCGGGCAGGGTCTGTCTGGGAGAGCTGCCTTCAGGCTGCCCGGGCTGGGGGCGAAGGGGCAGGGTGCCAACCGGTTGGCTGCCAACACTTGGGAAAAAAAGTTTATTTTAGAAATATAAAAATATAACAGTATATAAATATATTAATATATATATAAATATAAGAATATATAAATATACAAATCCATGTGTGTATGTGTGTATTTGAGGGACTGTAACTGTTCTACAGGGGCACCCTCTGTAATGGTGGCATTTAAGTATATTTGGCCTCCATGAGAGAATGTGGCTGGGCACCCACCCCGTGGCCACCCCCACATCCATCCTCGGGGTGACCAGATCGGCTTTGCCTGTCCGTCCTGCTGCGGCCCAGGGAGGGGACCCAGGACTGCAGCAGTGTGGGGCTGCTCCGTGGGGTGACAATGGCGGGTGCAGAGGGGGAGCAGCTGCACACATGTGGTCACTTCTGAACAAAACCTTGTCCTGAGTATGAACTAGGCCAAGTGTCCCAGCCTGACACCTCTCTGACCCACATTTCTGAGGGCTGAGTGAGGTGCGAGATGCACGTGGTTGTTTCCCAGGTTGTGCTGAAGCCCCTGGGGGGGTCCCAAACCTTCCTGCACCGTCTCACCGCTTGCTCTCCCTCTGCTGCTCGCCGGGCAGGGATGGCTGTGCTGGCTGTGGGGGCTGAGCCCTCCAGCTGCTGTTTGGACAAAGGGTCAGTGGGGTGACGCAGGGTGCTGCAGAGATCCCACTGCGGACCCTGTGGGGATACACTCCCCAGCAGCTCTGCCCCTTTCCCCTGCGTGTGTGGCCCTCTCGGGGTGCAGGAGCAGGACTCGGGGACCATCTCCCTCTGCTTTTGGGCCTGACCAAGGGTATGTGTCCGACAGCTCACCCACTGCTCCAGGGGCTCCCGGGGCACGAGGAGGACATAGGGATGATTCTGACACCTCCACAGAGCCGTGGTCACCTGGCTCCCAGGGCAACCAAGGACTCTTTGGTGGCTTGATGTTTGCTCACGAGAAGTGCCCATGGCTGAGAGCCCACCTGAGGGGCTTACAGCCTTGTCCTGAGCTTGCTGCGCCAGGACACGTCTTCCAGCGTGACACGGGCACTCAGAGCCAACGGACAGCCTCAGCTCTCTTCCACCTGTTTGCTTGCAGGACACCGTGGTGACATGCTCCAGATTCACCCCTCTTCCAGAAAAAAAAAGCGTCCCAGCGAGCAGCATCACTCCCAGCGAGCGGCATCACTCCCAGCGAGCGGCATCGCTCCCAGCGCCCGGTGTGGTGAAGTTTGGAGACCCTCCAGGCACACCCCTAAGAACTGCGGCTGCCCTGCTGGTTTTTAAAAATAGGCTGAGCTGGCTGGGTCCTGACGTCAAAGATAGGGCTTTATCAATGTCACCTTTATGTTAGCAAACAGATTAAATGCTTCTAATATCTCCCATAATGGCATTCTGTATGGTCGAGATCACATTTGCGATAGTATATTTGATACAGTTGTAAACCTTGAAAGAATAAGGGCTGCCTAAGAGAATAGCTTTTTCTAGCTTAAACACATTACAGTTGCGAGTGTAAATCACTTGTCAGTTGATGGCAAATGTAACAGTGTTATAATCGGAGGAAAAAAGAAATAAAGTGCAGATAATCTTTTTCGCCATTTTCCTGGCAGCGTCAGGGGTGGGAGACTGACAGCCCTTCACTTGAGTGGCAGGTGTCCTTTGAAGCGCCTGTGAATCACTATCTGTGCAGACTGTTGAAATGCATATTTCCATCCTTATCGTAAAGGAATGGATGGGCAAGATAGGTGCTGTTAACATTGCAAATAGCTCCAGAATTATTCATTGTCAGCTCCGGGCAAAGAATAGGGGGAAAGTTTTATTATTCACGGCGCACAATAGCCGGATGCTTAATGATTCCCCGCTACCTTGGCAGGATTGTCTGCCGACTTCAGGCGCTTGCGGTGGGTGACACAGGTCTGGCCAAGTGTTAGAGCAAGATCATACGTCCCAGGCCCATTTTAATTTCTAATACATTAATCTTTCCCTCGCAGATGCACAATGAATATTCCACAGCCCCTTGTTTGTCAGGAGCTGTCTGCCTTTCATCTATTCAGGTGGTTTCATTGACTCTGAAAGCGCGCTTAAAAGGCCTGATCAGTCAATGACAACCGTGGCACAATAGCGGGGAGCCCTGCTCCCCCCACGTGTCCCCCCCGCCGCCGCCCCGGCATCTGATGGACACGGCTGACACCCGCTCCCCGGGGACACCGGTGCCTTCCCGGGAGACGTCCCGGGCGTTATCGCGCGGGGAGGACGGCGGCAGGCGGATGTATCGCGGCTCCCCAGCAGCTGAACCCGACCCCGCCGCTGCCGTGCTCGCGCTGCGGGGCCCGCGCCGAATTAAAATGGATTAAGTTGGCTTAGCGGTGTTTTACAAGCAAGCGGCACGCACCGCACCATTCATTTTTAATTTTAATCCTTTGTCTCGGCCTGCTAATTACGATTGTTTTAAGTTCATTATCCCGATGCGCACATTGTAACGGGCTGGATCCGCGCGCTTGTAAGCTGTGTCCTCACTTTTGCAGGTAGTGACCCTTGAATTGTTAAATGAGCCTGTGCCAGCGCCGAACAGCACACTCTGTGATCTACGACTCACTCCTCAGCTCCCGATTCTTTTGCCTCTAATTAATTAAGTAGCAACCCCTCGACGGCAGTGGGGACGAGGACCGCAGAAGCCGCTGGGGCAGGGCTAGGACCCCCAGGACCAGCTGTGGGGTGCTCTCGCCCTGACGCCGTTGCAGCTGTCCCTCGTGCTGCCATCCCCAGGGCAGCCGCATCCACCCCGGTGCAAATCTCAGCCCTGGACATCGCCGTGAGCCCAGTCTTGTGCCAGGACACCGCTGCCTCCGGTCCCTACCACCCTGTCGGAAGGTTGGAGGCCACCCAAACTAGGCAGAACTGCGGGGAACATATTCACGGGACACATCAACCATTCCATGGACTGGGGATGTAACGTTTGCTCAGTGCATCAAAAAATGACCCAATTACCTCTGTTTTTTTAGGAAATGATCTCCAATTCCAGCAGCCCCATATACTGGGCTGGAGATTGGGGGAGCTCACATTGTGCCTCGGGCAACACGCACGCCAGAGACTTCCAGAGACAGTCTCCCAAAGCCCACCCTGCCCTTGGGCGTACAGATGTGCGGGCATGCAGATGTGCTGCCTGCAGGAGGGGAGGGTGTTCCTGCTGTGCTGCCGGCATGGCTGCAGCCAGGCACTGCCGGGACCATGGGAAGGAAGTTGATGCCATGAGTCCCCCCGTGGCCACGCAGACCTGGGGGCTGGGTCCCCCCAAGAGTGTCTTTGCCTCTCATTAATTAGTCAGAAGCACAGAGCGTGCCAAGGAGCCGGGGCGGGGGGGACCACCACATGCTGGGTGGTGGAGACGCATCTCTAATGTCACTGAAAGATGCTCCAAAAGTGCTCAGTGCTACCTCAGCCCTCACAGCTGCCCGGGGCTGCACAAAGGTCCAAAATGGGGTCAGACACCCCACCGGCCATGGCCTGGCCGGCTCCGGGATGGGCGAGCTGCGAGTTGTGCCAGCCAAAAATTAACCTGCTGGTGCTGGGACACCTGATTCATTCAACTCCCTCCTTAGTGAGGGAAAACAAACCTTCAGCACCCTCCTAAATCTAATTCACGCACGTTTAGGCCAAAGATAACACCAGATGATAACAAAGCTTGCAGCTGGTTTCAGTTCTTCCCACGGAGGGGCTGGTGCTGGATTTCTGCTCAGCTGCTGAGGGCCCCGACCACAGAGAGAGCCCCGAGCCGTGGCGCGCGGAGCCGCGGTGCTCAGTGCACCCCCGGCCCCCCAGTGCCAGCCACTCCACTGCGCGGGGACAGCACAGCAGGTCTGCACGTGGATTCACTCCACGTTTGGAGACATTCCTTCACCCGGGGTGCCGCGGGGCCCCAACGCAGGCCGAGGAGGGATGCTGAGAGTCCAGGCGGGGCCGTATCCTGCAGCAGGGATGGTGAGAAGAGTCCTGAGTTCTGCTTCTTCCCATGTGCTCATGTTTTGCTGGATTAAACGTGTTTTTCTCCCTCCTGTAAGCCAGCACGAAGCGGTGCTGCTCGGGGCCCTGTGCAGCTCTGGGGATGCTGCCCCTCTGCCCCGAGGGCCAAGGGACCCCCAAATCCCCCGGGGTGCCCCGCGCAAGGCTGCATTTTAACAGCCGTTCACCGGCAGTTTCTCTTGCAGTGTTGCGCTGTGATTAACCAGGCACAGGCACACAGGGCTTGAAAAAAACCCTCTGTTGAACATTGCACCGAGGCTGGCCTGTGCTCTCAATAAAAGCTCATTAAGAAAAGATTATGAACATATAACAATACATTTTAAGTGCGCTGCAATGATCCATAAAATTGGTGTGGCTAATTAGCAGATCAAATCTCTATGAGAACTGGATCACTTTAATATCCTTGGGTAGTTTAATTCTGTAGGTATTTTACTATCCACACATGTTTAGTAAAATTAAATAACAGTATAAATGTTCAGTGGGATTAAAACAACAGTAAAATGAAACCAAACAAAATGAATTTATTTTGTTAATAGAATAACAGAGAATCCCAATGTTGATATAACATTACACAAAATCTAGAGCAAACATAGTCTGAATCCCAGTCTCATTTCACATGTAATTAACCTTTCTCAATCAAGCTAAGCATCCCTTATACCTCCTCCACAACGGCTGTGCACCCACATCTCTTCCTTCATGGGGATGAGAGGCAGGCGTCAGTTTGCTGGGCTGCTTCTTCCCCGCGGCACGGCTGGGCCGGTGCCAGGGCTGATGCTGATGCCGGTGCCGGTGCTGGACTGGGGAGCACTGGTCCCAGCCCAGCACCAGGGCGGGAGCACAGCTGGGCAGCTGGCAGGTCCCTGGAAAAGCACCCTGGAAAGCCTGGGGCAGAGAGACCAGACAGGAAAATGCTGGGAATGGTCAGGACATCTGGGAAGTTCTCAGAGAGTTTAGGTCCCGCACTGGATACACTTCTCTTTGGGGAATTTAATTTTTTTCCCTTTTTTACAGTCCTTCAAATGAGCATCTGGAGAAAGAAGGTCCTGCAGCTGGGTTTGAATCTGCACTCTTCATGAAATTCATTATTAAAAAATCTGTCTGGAGTGAGACACCAAAAAAAACTCAAGGCTAATTTTCTGTTTTGTTTTACTTTGTTTGATTAAACAAAATAACCCTGGAAAAATACTTTAGGCTCAACAAAAAAAGTGAAAACACTTTAGCCTTCCTTCCGTACAAAATTTAAATGCTTAAAAAGATTTTCTTTCATTTTCTTTCCAAGGGTTTCCTCCTCTTGGCTTATCAATTAAATTGCACTTTGGCAACTCTAAGAAGATAGTGAATCTTGAAACAGCCAATCATGTTATTTTGAATATCAATGCCTATTGTTTCTGAACAACAATTCTATATTTTAGAGCGCAATTACAATTTCAGTGAATAAAGAAAATAAAACCAGGGATAAGTGCGTATGACCTATGCTTGCAGAATAAGAACCAGGGCACAGCTAACGTAACGAATTGCCCAGTAAGCCTGGACCAAGGGAGAGGAGCAGCAGCAAAGCCCGGCCTCAATAGCACCTCACTGGAAAAACGTGCCCCGTGCATCCACCCAACGGGCTTCTGAGCCACCCAGGGCCCATGTTGGGCTTGTGCGTTTTCCCAAACACTGTCCACTTTTTATTTGTATAGCCAACTGGTTTTGTATCACTAACGTGAATAGTCGTGCTAATAAACAGTTCTATTTATTTAAGTATTTTTTATTCCTGTCTCCTCACCACCAGCAGCCGTCTGTTTGTGCTGCTGTTTATCAAGAAACACCACGTGAAAGTTAATAATAACATAATTATGGTCCTGAGGGAACTGGCAGATGAAGTGGCTCAGCCACTATCCATCATATTTGAGAAGTCGTGGCAGTCCAGTGAAGTTCCTGCTGACTGCAAAAGGGGAAACATAACCCCTATTTTTAACAAGGGAAAAAAGGAATACCTGGGGAACTACAGACCAGTCAGTCTCACCTCTGTGCCCAGCAAGATCATGGAGCGGATCCTCCTGGAAACTGCTGGGGCACGTGGAAAATAAGGAGATGACTGGTGACAGCCAACACGGCTTCACTAAGGGCAAATTGTGCCTGATGGATCTGGTGGCCTTCTAGAATGGGGACTCTTGATCAGGGGGTGTAGGGATAGGACGAGGGATAACGGGTTTAAACTGACAGAGGGCAGTTATAAGGAAGAAATTCTTCCCTGTGAGGGTGGTGAGACCCTGGCACAGGTTGCCCAGAGAAGCTGTGGCTGCCCCCTCCCTGGAAGGGTTCAAGGCCAGGTTGGACGGGGCTTTGGGCAACCTGGGCTAGTGGAAGGTGTCCCTGCCCGTGGTAGAGCGGTGGCACTGGATGGGCTTTGAGGTCCCTTCCCACCCAAACAAGTCCGTGATTCTATGATAATTTAGAGCAATAATTACATTTTTATTTCACAGCTATGGGAAAACACTGAGTTGAATAATGAGATAAAAATGAGTGTCTCAGTCCTAACAGGACATTAATCAACATATTAACTGTGTAGGCAAACTGATTTGAGGCTGTTACGGCTTAATTTGTCTCAAAATCATTATTTTTTATGTATTGCATAATGTACTTTAAAATATGTGTTGGAGTGATTATGTGTAAGCATTACAGTTGCACAGAATAGATGCTACGCTTTATTCTGCCATGAATTATAACTTTTTTATTGTACCCAGTGCAAAGTCCGCGCTGCTGACACACTGGCATTTGGGAGTCACGCTGGGATACGGCTGAAATCTTCTACTTTATATCTTATCCTCTACAGAATATGCTTTTCTTAGCGTTCCCGTTTCTGAAGCCTTTACATTAGCATATTTTATTTCTCCGGGCAGCATCCCATTGGCTACGAAGTCTTTCGCCCCTCTTGGCTTCCCCTGTTAGTTTTTTTGGCTGCTGGTCAGGATGGCTGATGTGGTGGTACAATATGGAACCGGTGAGCCCTGGGCAATGGGGTGCTTAGCAATGCTAATGTCAGATGCCAGACAAACTGGATGTGGGACAAAGAGCCTCGCGTTTTCAGCATTGTGTGGGGCCAGGAGCTGGCGGCACCTCCACATTTCAGGAGACAATGATCCAGGAGGTGCTGAAAGGCTGGTGGGACACAGGATGGGCAAGGCAGGGCTGTAACCAGGAGTTTGGTGGGATTCGCATAAAGGAAATAAAAGCTGAGTTAAATGTGTTCCCTCCGGACAGTTGTTTTCTCTAACTGAGCACCCAGAGTCTTATTTAAAGTGCTGCAAACCATCTGATGTGCTCAGCCGTGAGGACTTTTTCCCTTGGTGTTTTATTTTCCCATTCCCAGTGGATGTTTGTGTCCATCTGACCTGGCAATCCGGCACTCGGTGGTGTGAGTCCCACCCAGATGCCACACAGCAGCACAGAGCTACATCAGGGTGACATTTTCCCTGGCACTTCTTGAACTCTCAGTGCTTCATTTAAGGCTTATGAATCTGTTGGGAATTTTTTCCCGGGAGGACTGGGATTGCTGCCAGAAGCACACAGGCACACGGTAGCAGGGGTGAGGTCCTGTGCCCCCCAGACAAACCCCCCAAGGTCGGTGGCCACGTCTCCCTGCAGCCCCACGGCTGGGTGGGGGCATCGCCAAACCAGGCTGAGCTGGGGCAAGGGGACTGAAACTATTCCTAAACCCAGGCTAAACTGGAGAAGTGCTGTGAAATGGGATTTCAGTCAGGCTTCTGAACTGTAGGGAGTCAGAGCTGGGGTTCCTCTGCGATGGTCAGGCAGGGAAAATGCACCCCCTGGCACCAAACACCACCTTTTATTTTTGGATGAACAAAATGTTTCGGGTTGATCCAAATAGCATCTGGGGACAGGGAGAGAACCGCCTTCGCCAAAAACCCCCTCGTGTCACAATTTCTGTTTCTATTGGACCAAAAGCCGTTTCCTGGGTGGTGCGAGCAAAACCCAGTGAGCAGCACCCCCTCGGCAGCTGGGACCCTGGCCGTGAGATCCCACGACGCCGGCTCGGAAGGGACCTGGGGGTGCCAGCACAGTGCTCAGAGCATGGTGTGCGGCTTCAGGGCCATGTCCTAGTAGCAGAGTCGGAGATCATGAGGCTTAAAGCTTGTCCCTAGCCCATTTTTACCTTTCCCTTTCCTCCTTTTCCTTTTCCTTTTCCTTTTCCTTTTCCTTTTCCTTTTCCTTTTCCTTTTCCTTTTCCTTTTCCTTTTCCTTTTCCTTTTCCTTTTCCTTTTCCTCTTTTCCTCTTTTCCTTTTCATATTTTCCCTTTCCTTTTCCTCTTTCCCTTTTCCTTCTTTTTCCCTTTCCCTTTTCTCTTTCCCTTCCCAAAACACGAAAAATTTGAGCCTGAGAAGTAGAAGCCTACCTGAAAAGGTGCAATCACCACTGTAAGGAACTGAAGGAAGAAATACCTCAAACATTCATGGACACAGAGAACCTCAAGGACAAGCTGTGGCCTTTGGATCAGTCTAAGGAACGTCACCCAAGGAAGCGGGAGGGTATCGAAGGATGCACCCCCCACCCCCTTGCAGTTGTATTGACAAACTCCTTAGACAAGCCTCAAAGGATGACTGGCTTCATCGTGTAGCCATTTGTGACCCTATTGTGTAAGCCAGACACCATGCTTGCCTTGCTAATGACTTGCTAATGACTAATGGCAAGTGGTAACAAGAACTGAGAAGAGGTGAGCATTTCTGGGATGACTGGTAAAATCTCTGGGAACAGAGGAAAAAACCAAAGCTGGGCAACGACCACACCCCTGCTCCACCTTTTTCCTCATCTCTCATGGAAATGAATTTGTGGAATCCCTGCCCCTCCTCATCTAGTATGCAAATCAGCTGATAAAATGAACTTAAAAGGCAACAGAAACTTTGCTGGGTGTGCACCCACCACCCAGGATTAGCAGACCTGAGACAATGCTGGATCCAGGGGTGCTGATACGGATTGCTTTGACTCTTTCTCTCCTTTCTTTGTCTTTCCTTTCTTTTCTTTCTTACAGATTTATAAGAGACCACATTGCTTATTATGCTTTTCCAAGTTTAAATTGTTCTCTACCTCAAGTAAAACATTTTAACCAGTCGTTTGGTGTTGTTTCACCTTAATTAAACCTGAGGGGATCACAGAACCCTTGCGATTCTCTGGGCTTCCAGTCCGGGTGGTGACAGACACACACCACACGTAAAAGCCGTCTGGGCTTTGCCACGAGCAGGCAGACCCACAGCGGCTGGAAAGGTTCCCTGCGTGCGGCCACGAGCTCCCGGGCACATCCTGTTCACCTGGGGGAGAGCAGAGACAACGCTGGAAGCAAAGCCCCCCGCTCCTTTGCACCAAATGAGTTCTTATTTCTGCAGGTCTAACTTACACCAGCGGCCAGCCTTTGCTTGTGGCACCTTTGAAGTATTCGCAGGTTGCTACCATAGCTGCCTACTTCTAATTATTTCCACAGTTTAATTTCCAAACAGGTGGAAACGGATCTTCATTGACCTTACAATTATAGAGGAAAAGGAGCAACATGAGAGGAGCAACGAGAACTCTTTGGAGAGCCGGAGGCACGAGGCTGAACCCACCCTCAGCAGCAGCGCCTGGCCGCAGCCCGGGCTGTGGGCACGCAGCACGGGTCAGGCTTCTATTTTTATAGCAAAACCAGGTATCAGCAAGAGTTTAAATTCCATTTTATCAACCAGCCAGCTCAACCAGCCAGGGCTGCTGCATTACGGGGACAGCCACTCACCAGACTGCGGCACTGCACGAGGGACCCCCAGAGCCACAGCGTCACCCCGACACCCCTCCGCCGCAGATGTCCCCAGCCCGGTGGCCTTCGGGGCAGCCCTGCTGCGGAAGCGGGTTTGTTAGAGGTGAAATCAGGTTGCCATAAATGAAATCTGCTGGTGCAGCTCCCGGCAGATGGAGCGTTTCGGTGACTGGTGTGAATTAGCGCCCGGTTTTGGGAAGTCCCCGCGCAGGAGGAAAGCCCGGCCCCTCTCTCTGGGCCAGGGGCAGGGGACGTCAGGATGTGGCTGGAAGTGTTTGTTCCTGAAGGAAGGAAAAATGTGACTTTCAGAGAAACTCGGCTGAGGGCCCTTCTCCACTAAGGCTCACGGGGGAGCTTGGCCTCCCGAGGAGCCCGGGAGGGGGCTCCTGAAGCTGCCCCATGGCCGTGCCACCAGCTTGGCTGCAGCAAGTGGGGACCCCCGGAGCAGAGGGAAACCTAGGAGATACCGAGGGGTGTCTGAAGGGTCTCCCAAAGGGGCATTTCTCCTCCTCTGCATTAGTTTCACACATTACCCTCCCTCTGTTGGGAGGCACATTGGGGTGAACCAGAGCAGAGCCTGGGGGCGGGGGGTACCAGGGACCCCCTGGGCTCGGGGGGGTCAGCACCGGCACAAACAGCCCTCCCCGAGCCACAGGTGCCTCCCTGCTGAGCCCCATCCATCCCCGTGGGACAGCCCACGCCGCTGGAAACCCACCAGGAGAGATGCTTCGTCTGAGAAAAACACCCCAAAACCGAAGCTGCTCCCTCAGCTTCCCTGAGCACCGGGGTGGGAGGCCGCCGGGTCATGACGTGTGACAAATCCAGGCGATGACAGAAACATGTAAATCTCTGGTATTATCGGCCCTCATCTGAATGTCTGTACAAGGTACACAAGTTGAAGGATTAAGTGCTGGAAGAGGTCTCGGAGCCGGGAAGGTGCTGCGGGCTGGCGTGACGCTCTGATTAAGACACTGACAGAGTGCACAAAACCCCATTTGTTGGCGCGACATGTCAGATGGATGAAGAATCAGTCTTTGTCTGCGCCAGTTCAGTTTTCTTTCAAAAAAGCCTTTTAGATCAGCTGCAGGAAAAACAAGGAGGTAAGTAGCCCATTGATTTAATACGAGCAACATACAAAGTACATAATAATGAAAATCAGAATCCTTTCACCGCATCAGTAAGGGCAGCAAACAATGTGAATTAATGCAAGCTGCATTTCCCTCAACTTTTACCTCCAAAAGTAGTCCGCACTATATGGCTAATTCTCTTTCCACCCATGACTAAATTGTGTACTGAGCTTTACTTTTGTTTGACATCAAAAAGTAAATGATAGAAAATTGGATCCAACAATATGTTCTGATTATTCCTGCGCTATAGAATGTTCTCTCAACGTGACAAACTGTGTTTATCCCCCTAGGAAGAAAGGGGGAGGGATCCCTTAGGATTTATCGGCATGTGCGGTGCCATTAAGTTAAATAGCCGTGTTAGTGTTTAACACTATCAATGATATTTTTGTTTCTCTTTTTCATGATTATTAAGATTTTCATTTGTAAAATCTTAACTAAATATAGTTTGGGCATTGGAGAAACTGAAGTTATTTTGGGAATGACTACATTAGTAGAGAAAGCTACTCCATCCTTCAGGCCCTCCTCCCTCCATGTTACTGTTTACCTCCCTGGGGTGTAATTTCTCTACAGTCTCGGAAATTTCTCTCTTTGGCCATTCTGCATATTCAGGTCTATAAACTGCCACCCAGGAATTGTTACCGACTTCTTTCGGAATTTGGTCAACTCTTCCTCGCGCAGTGAAAACACCACCATGTGACCCCAGGGCATCACTAAGGAGGTTTTTTACCAGCTTTAATTATTTTTCAGCATGGAGAAGGACGCTGGGCTCTGCTGCCTTCTCCTGGCTCACATCAAGCCCACGGAGGGCGAAGGGAAAGCCGGGCCCTGCCTGTGCCCAGAGGGATGCCAGAACAAGGATTTTCCCCGCTATTCCTGCCCTGAAGCTTTGCGGTCTCTCCTGTCATCTGGACCCCACGGCAGGACACCCCCAGCCACCCGACGCTGGTGGCACGGGCAGGGCCATCCCCTGGTGCCACGGCCACGCGCTGGTCACCCCTTGGAGAAAGGGCTTGGTGAAACAAATCCTGAACCAATTTACAATCTTCTCCAAAAGGATAAAAATCCACAGGGTAACTCTGAGGCTGTTTCACACAAACCAATACTGCCGGTGGTGCTTGCGGGCTCTGCTGGGAGCTCCACTGGCACCGCGGCATGGCCAGAACCGACGCTCCTGTGGCTTCCCGGGCCTTGGCATAGGGCTGCCGGGAGGAACGTGCCCCAGGCCAGAGTGCCAAGCAGGGATCCGTAAGCAAATTCCTTTGGATGCGGGGAGAATCCAGTGAAAATAATGTTTAAGGGGAGAAAATTATCAGGAGAGTCGCATCGCAGCTGAGTTTACGCCGGTGTAAGGCACGGTGCAATTGCGGTGGAAGCCCGCTGTGGCAGCCAGGGTGGGTTTCTGTGCGTCGAACTGGAGGCAGCGGTGCCTGGCAGAGGCCGGCACACGGCTGGGAAGGTGGCACGTGTCTGAGCGGGGCCCCGAGGGTGAGAGGAGGAGCAGCCCCTTGGTCCTGCCCACGCCTGGGGGCTTGCATGCAAGCAGCATCACCTTCTCAAATCCATTTTATCAAATGGTCCGTTCATGGTCTCCAGAAATAACACCTAAGGCAGCACCCAGCACCCCGCCGCCGGGCCCCGCCTTGCCTGGCGCTGCACCCCAGGGCCTCAAAAATCAGTGTATGGGTGCTGCGCTCAGGTTTGTGCCCACGTGCTCCATTCCCCACCCACATACACATACAGGATCTTTTACTTTGGTCGCTTTACCTTTCTTTGAAAGTCTTCTGTCCACGAGGAGAAGAAAAGAGCCTGCCCTGTGTCGATGGATTGGCAAAGCAGTGCTGGGGAGCCCTCAGCACCCCTTCGGAGGGCTGGAGCCTGGCTCTCCCTCCAGGTCCAGCCTAGCAGGGCTGGGGCAGTGCTGAGCCCCTGAGCCTGAGGAAGAGGTGGGGTTTTGACAAACCCGAAAGATGGTTAATTGTTGCTGAATTCAGCACAGCAGTTGGGCAGCGAAAGAACACAGGAGACATTGCACACAATACTGCTGATGTTTAAAAATACTAGATTGAGTTAAGAGGAGGTTCCATATTTTACTGCAATGTGTTTAACCTCAGGTATTAAAGCCAGTAAATATTTTATCATGTGGTAATTTTCCACTGTTTTACCGGTTTATACACACTTAAGAAGAAAAACATAACGCATGATGCTGAGGGACTGTTGATTTCTGGCTGTGCTCAGCTACAGAACAAACAGGGAAAACACTGTCAGTGAGTATTTGGGCAAAGCGCTTCTCAGTTACAGGATCTCTTCTGCTTCTCTTTAAACTCAATGTTTTCCTTAAAATTTGGGAGTTCTTTTCAATCCTGCTGTGCACAAAAACCTCGGGACAAGGAGATGAGCTGGCCCTGGCAGTGAGAGCCGCGACGAACCAGCCGTTTTCCCGACACCTTTTCCCAAACTCGGTCTTCGAAGAAACCCGCACCCACGTCCCAGCCAGGAATCCCGCCCGTGGGGCTGGGGGGCGGGACACCCTTGCCGGAAAGGTGCTGGTGCAGAGCCGCTCCCCAGAGCCCCGGGGGCGGGAATGATGCCGGGGGGGGCCGTGATGCTGTGCTGTCGGGGGGGCCGTGCTGTTGGGGGGTCCCTGCTGCCGGGGGTCCCTGCTGCCGGGAGGGGGGGCCGTGCTGTCGGGGGGGCCGCCGCCCGCCGCCGTGCCGAAAGAGGGCAATGTTGCCGTGCAGAAGCGGCGAGCGGCCGCGCCGCCCCCCCCGCCCGGAGCGGGGCCCGTCGGGGCTGAGCCCGGCGCGGAGCCGGCGCCGTCGGTTTGGGTCCCGCCGCCCCCCCAGCTCCGGGAAATCGGTGCCCCCCCCCGCCCCGGGGAGGGGCGTATCGGTGTCACAGAGCCCGTGTGGCAGCGCCCAGCGGCCCCAGGTCCGCCACTTCGGGAGGCCCCGGCCGGGGCTGCTGCGGGAGCTGCGGCCGTCAGGCGACATTCGTGCTTCACCGGAAAAAATCCCGATTTTTATAAATGACGCGCCGAGATTTTGCTTCTCCAAAGGGGAAAACGAAGGGTGCCCCGTGCCCGGAGCGGTGCCCCGGAGGGCGAGCGGGGCTGGACGCGGGCAGAGATGTGGGGGTGCAAGGGTTAACCCGACGGGGGGGCCGGGGGGGGCAGCTGGGCCTCTCTCAGCTCCCATGTTCCTCTGTTTAACTGGGCATGAAAGGTTTAAGGCGAGTGTACCGGCCCAGGGCCATCAATAAGAGCCGCGGGGGAGGCTGCGCCGGCTGGAGGTGGCTCCGGCAAAGCCTTATTTAACATGGGCTTAGCTCAGCGCCGGCTCCGCTTCTCATTTCTCCAGCCAAAGCTCTTACACCAGCCACCTCATTTCTGCTGCCTCTCCAACATCTGTCAGTAGCCGTACCTGAGAAAGTCTGTTATTAAAAGAATAATAACTGTATTGCAGGTTTCTGAATCCGAGATTGTATTTTCTTTCTCAAATATTCATTAAAAATATAGATCGTATTTTATTGAAAGTGGCCTTTAATGAATAGTATTCTTGTTTGCTTACAAGAAGCAGCTTCCAGTGCAATTCCCTGACAGTAATTGTGGTCTGAATTGAGACTGCACAATAACTGAGTGCAGCTAATGGCTATCCTGTGGATTGAGTGCTCCACTTTTGTCATTATCAAGCTACTTTTTAAAATGCAGAAATTAGTTAGGCCAGCAAAGAGTTAATTATGTTCCTGTGACAGGAAACCCTCAAAGCACATTAATTGTGAAGAATTCTTTGTCTTTAATGCAAAGCAGAAATTCGAAAGGCCTTGGCAGGTGATATCATAGAAGTAGTTACTCAGAGCATCATTTAAAAGAAAGAAGAAAAAGGCAGCAGTGAGTGCACGAGGAAACCCCCCTGGTAAGTAAACTCCTGTCACTACAGCGAGGTGGAATAATCTGGGAGGCGACACTGGTTTCTGTGTCGCTGGCGGAGAAGACAGGCACCTCCATACAGCCTTTTTGTCTCGGCGCAGCTTCCAGCCTCACTTTTTCCTGGTGTTTTTCACAGTTTCTAGCTCTCCCGCCTGGGCAAAGGCACCTAAACCCCAATCTCCTGTCCTTGCAGAGGGGATGCGGGGGCCGTGCTTGCGGTGAGACGCGGGGCTGAGCGGAAGGTTGACGGTGCAGACGCCCCAGCTCGCTCTGGTGGTGAACTGGGCCGCCAGCAGCATCCCCTCGGGCAGTGCCCGTGGCCACTGCCAGCAGGGACGGGGCCACCTCTCTGGTGTCTGCTGCCAGGTGTCTCAAGGGGCACGGGGCAAGCGGAAATGCCACATCCCCTTGTTGGGGAAGGGAATCCAGGAGAAAAACCCCAAAGCAGCTGTCTGGATTAGTTCACACCAAGACCAAATCAAATCATCGAGTCCTACGTGCCGGCGTTGCCACAAGACCTGCCAGTAATTGTTGATTACAGGGCTGAGGAGGAGCGAAAATTATCAACGCAATCAGAGACAGTGTAATTAACTGCAGTATGTAAAAAATAAATTAAATAACACATCTCTAATGATCCAAAGCCACGCTGGGTTGGAGGGGTTAACGTGGCAGGTCCGGGTCCCTGCTCGGGGAGCGCCGGCTGCTGCCGTGGCTCGGCCGGTGGCCGGGCATCTGGCAGCCCCTTGGGCCGCGCCAGCGTGGGGCCGGGAGCACTGGGAGGTCAGGGCAGGGGGTAACGACACCCAACACCGGTGTTTTGGGGAGAGGGGGTGCCCAGCCTGGGCAGCCGACCAGCCTGGGCTGTGGGGACCCAGGAGGAAAGCTGGGCGAGTCGCTTCCCCACTGCTAATGCTCTTCTATAGCTACTTGCCACCGAGGCTGGGCCTTTAGCTGCGAACAAAAAGGCTGTACCACAGGCTTTTTCACTCTTAAATCCTCTACTAATGCATTTATTAGTAGAACTGGACCATGGAAGACCATGGCTACAGGACCACCCAAAACCTGGTAGTGAAATTACAAGGGTCCTTGTGACACCAACTTCAGGTGGTGATGGCAAGGATCTCGTCATAGAAGAGCTGTTTTCATCAATGAAGCAATGAGCTGCAGCAGCACCCAGAAATTCAGGCCTGCCTATATTGAAATTAAATAAAATCAAATATACAAAAAGCCCCAACCAGTCCTACAAAAGAATTCAGCCCTAAAGCCAGCTTGAAAAAACCCCAGAGGAACAGGCAACAAAAACATATCAGGTAGCTTCCATGAAAAAACCCCAAGAATTGGGTGTACAGAGGTGGAGCTGCTGCGCGGTGGGGGACGCGGTGAGAAGCACGGGGTGAGGCTGATGCGAACGGGGGCCCTGGTGAGTAAGAGGATGGGGGAGGGGGCACAGCGGGGTTGGCACGTAGAGCCTGAGCCCCCGTGGCCCCCGTCCCGCTGGAGCACTGCGCTGTTGCATTCTAACACATGCAGTAGCCTCAAACGCAGCAGGAATTCAGAGGATTTTCCCCCTTTTGCTCATCGCTTTCTTGGCTTCGATCCTATGCCATGAATGTCAATAGAGCCCTGATCCTGGCGGGCTGAGAAGGTAGCAGGGGTTGGGGTTGAACACTCAACTGTCTGAAAACCGAGTCACGCTCCAATCAATATAGTCCATTCTTCACTGTCAATAACATTTAAGGAATGATAAGGGGGCTGAAAAGTTGGACAGTAGTGTAAGACAATATTAGATTGCTACTTTCAATTATGGGTTAACACAACTTTTATTTTCATTAGAACGGCTAGAAGCCAGGTTCCACTCAACCTTATTTTTTTTCAGTTGTTGCAAAGTTTCTGCCAGCTTATTTGCTGGTTTAGCACAACAGTTTAACTAAGTCAGAATCTACTACATAACGTATCTTGCCCAATAGCTCTTCCCACTGCAAATTACGGCCATTGCAAATTATGAATAAACCTCCTCCCATTCAAAGCAGGAAAGCTGATGGTGATCACACTCATAAATACAACCTGTAGAAAGGGACAGATTGAGCACTACTGTACTTGGGGCTTATAGGGAAAAAAATCCCCAGGTTTCAGTGAAAGTTTTTTTACATAAATCTTTTCCATTTGGATTTAATTAATCAGTTTTAATGCAGAGTATTAGTATTGGAAGCCAATATCATCAAGTTACTGCTCTGTACATTTCTAAGAGGATTAGCTTCCTTAAAAGAATTGTATTATTCTCCTTAAGGGCCAGGCAAGCCCCTGGGTGCTGGCAGGAGCTGGCCAAGACGTGGCTGCCGCTCCCTGCTCCTGCCCTGACCCATCTCTGCCAGAGTGTTGTTAGTTTACACCGACAACCGGGTTTGTCTCTGGGCTTTCATCAGGATGGGAAGCGCAGGAAATTTCGACTGTCACTCCTGTTCTCTATTAGAAGATAAAACACTGTTCCAGAGGAGGATACCAATCATCTTAACGTGTCAGCTTTTGGGCTTCTTTGAAGGCAAATTTATGCGCTACCAATTGATCGCTGATGTTATTGAACTTGACAGTGAGTCAAAGAGATGTTGTGAAAGTTCAATGTGGATAGTTCCTGTATGTTAAAATACACCGACATACATAAACACACGAGAATTTGATAAGACCTGTGGCTATCATTCACTCAAGGCCAATTCCTCAGCCACTGAGACAAAGCTAGAAGTGGTGTTGTGGCGTGGGAGCTCCAGCTCTGCTAACATCCAGCCTTCTTCAGCAAAGCAATGATATGCATAATTAATTTAAATGTTTAAGCCCTATTCAGGTCTGTGTAGAACCCAAAATTCAGCTCTGCTTCATAGAAGGCTTCACAGAGCCTTTTGCAGCATCGTTCATCACACAAATGTTGCTTGTGCTGCCTGATGCCCCTGGACAATTTTCAGGCAGAACTGTGCTAACCTGTGGTTCCAGTTGGAAGCCATGCAGAATCTGGAGTGAGGAATTTGTGATGGCTAACCAGCTGCGGAAAATTACTGCTTTTCTGAGTGAATTAGAAGCGCAACACGAGCATTTGGTGCAGAGCTAACGCAGCGCTTCCTCCATCTCTGGGCAGAGGCTCCTTGGGCTGGGTGGGCAGCGGCCACCCAAATCCTGGGGTGAAGCTGCTGGAGGCGGGAGATGAGCAGGCAGAAACCACGCAATTTCCATGGGGATAAGCTGACAATAAGAAGGAAGGGTTGGCCCAAGTCTGACCGGTCATGGAGGACCCACCAGCACAAGAAAAATGGGCACTGCCTGCTCCGTGAGGTGCTTCCCTGCGTGGGATGTGCGGTGTGTAGGAATGGAAATAATTCAGGAGGAAACTCTGCAAAGGCTGTGGAAATGTACACTTCACGCCAGGTAAAACCTTAGCTCCCCCCATTTACAGAGCTGGGGGAGGATAAACGGTTTGAAGATGTTCTCTGAGTTCATCTCCAACCATCTCTTTTCACTAGAGGAGCCTCCAGTGGTCCTTTTTATCTACATCAGAAGCTGCTCTGTCTGGTGAATGAAAGGGAGGGAGGTCTCCTCACAAATTACACTAGTAATTCTTTTCCAGAACTAATTAACTTAAAAGATACTGTACTGATTGCAGAAAAGGTGGTAACAGAAGCTTAAGAAGTTGAAAACCAAAATGAATCTGCATTTGAGAAGGACTCTCTCTTTAATCTCAAGTTTGTGATGTACCAAATACTCTAAATGGAGCATATTTAAGCAAATTATGAATTTCATTTTTTTTATGCCTGAAAAGCCACTATATCTGGGAGAAGGAATGAGAGGGGATATCAACAATCTTCGTTTCCACTTCTGCTTGGTTCTTTTCTGATGGCACGAGTCATAAGTTGCACACCTCCAGAGCGTGGGGCACACACTTGGTGTTAATTCGCCCTCCCCACCGCCCTGGGGGTCCGAGTGGCCGCAGCCCTCGGCCACGGCCCTGGAGGAGCCCCTCCACTTCCAGAGAAGCAGAGGGATGAGACAACGTCTGTCCCCAGGAGCCGCCCCGTCCCCCCTCGGATGCACAGCACCACGCCCAGGGGTACCAACGGCTATGCGCCACTTTTTATACTTTGTTCATATGTTGAAAGCACTGAATTGTCAGGTTTTTTATCCTCCAGAACATCAATGTCATTAAACCATCCTCTGCTGTAACAACACACTGGACCAGAGTCAGCCCACGGCTCTAGATCACCAGAAATGTTTTGAAAACTAATTTGTTGATTAATTCCACTACAACTGGCATCCTTTAACTGGCAAAACACCTCCCCAGGTCGGAGGGGGGGGTTGCTGTGTGTGTGCACACAAGGGAAGGGGTTTTCACACGGGCTGAATGCTGCAGCATCGTCCCACTGCAGCCCCTGAGCCCCCCATGTCTGCTAGGCAGAGGCACAAGCCTAGTGGGCCGGGCAGGGTGCAGGCGGGCAGGGGGTGCGGGCAGGGTGCAGGCAGGGCTCCTGGGGGTGACATGGGGCCGCGGTGCTGGGGGAGCACCCCCTCCCCCTGCCAGCCCTCCAAGACCAGCTGGGGGGTGCAGGGGGTGTTTTCACGTTTCCCAGGGATCTCTCTGCCCAGCTAACAGCTTGGCATTTTGAAAAAAAACCCGTGCCAGTCTTTGAATATTATTTTCACATAATTTTGTTGCATATCATAAAATGAAACTTTTAAACCTGATTCCTTTATATTTGGTAGCACCCTATATTTCAAGCCATTTTGGACGTTGCCCTTAATATTTCTCTCTTTCATCCTATTTTCCCGCACTGTCCCCGTTCTCCTTTTCCGTCCATCCTGCTTTACCCTCTGACTGCAGTAATGTCTCTAAAGCTTTGCATTTACACCCACACAGGCCCAACATCTCTGATTTACACCCAGGGCGGAGCAGACCCAGCCCTTGGAGCCAGAGACAGGCATTTTCTGCCGGGAAGCGCCGGCAGCCCCGGCCGTGCTTGGGGCAGTGGGTGGTTGGGATGGGCAGGAGCCCGGCAGGGTCTCCCCAGCCCCGGGGGGGTCATGCAGGGGGCCGGAGCCTGGCTTTGTCCCCCGTGTCCCCCCACACCAGCCACCACTTCTAATGAGCTTTCCCCATGGAGGAGGAAGATGGATTATATTTTAATATCTAGAGACTAAAATTAGTTTATGTTTTAGCAAGTTAGCACTTCTTAGCAGTCGATTTACTCTCGAAGCTGCGAGACCTGTGAGCTCACAATTAATCAGGCGTCGGCCGCTTCCTCTCAGGACCGCGTGGTCGGGCTGCCCGGATCATAACGGGGACAAACTGCAATTTGTGCTGCCAGGAATTACAGCCCGTGTTCAGCTCTCCCGTAACGTGGTTCCTCATCTGCCCATTGTTCTTAATGTGATAAAGGACTGTGTTTTCTCATTTATTTATGGAAATAAATGTATTATGGGTTTATTTAGGAGAACAGCGAAAGGGTTATCTGCTGAGAAACAAAGTGCTTGCCAAGCCGTGTGGGGGACAAAGGGGTTTAGGACACATCTGGGTGAAGCCTCTTCCTTCTTGTACAAACCCAGGACAAGTTCCTAATGAGACATTAATAGGTGGCAAAGGAGGCTGTGCATAAACATGAGTTTGTTTAAACATCGTGGACCATATACTTATGAGGAACTGTTTACTAATAAATCAAAAGTAAATTATTGTTTTCGGCTGACATTAAGTAACCTCTGCCAAAAAATTAACCTGTAAACTGTTTGACATCACAGAGTAATATATCAAAATGCTGCCAGCATACTGATCCCTCACTCTGCTGCTGCAACAAATCAATTAGGCTACCAATTCTGTTCATTAGAATTCATTTAAATCTCAATTAAAAAGTTAATTAAAAGTAAGAGTGAGAAGGAAATCATGTCTAACATTCTTATTAAACTCAAATCACCAAATTAATTTTAAATCCAAATCAACAATCAGAAGTGGAGATATAAAGAAAAAGGAAAAAAACCAGTATAGTCTGGTCTCCTGTGGGAAGAGGGAAGGAGGTTGCGCTTTAGTACTCCCAAAGAGAGCGATTTTCTGGACCATAACATTGATCAAGGCCTTGTGCCTTGCAGTTCCATCCTATTTTATTTTAAAATACAGTATGTCTGATTTCTCAGATAAATTTGTCTTTGTCAGGCTGAGCCTTCAGCAACCCTGTGAGTTCAAACAAATCCTGCTTCCACTCTTTTCTTATTAACTCGCTCCAAACTTCGTAGGGGTGAGGGTTTTTTTTTCCTTCACTCCTGAGTTACAGAAGACTTTTCTGTAAAAGGGAAGTGGGCCACCTTCTTTGGGATTAAATTCCCCACCCCGTGGGCTGACAGCCCCTCTGTACTGGGGTGCGGGGGGAG
Organism: Strix uralensis; assembly: GCF_047716275.1. Classification (NCBI taxonomy): domain Eukaryota; kingdom Metazoa; phylum Chordata; class Aves; order Strigiformes; family Strigidae; genus Strix; species Strix uralensis. Next base: position 45,124,794 of record NC_133977.1, on the reverse strand, counting down.
CTCTGCCCCAGCGGAGGTGTGGGGGGGAAAGGAGAGGGCTGTCCCCCCAGTCCGGCTCTGCTGGGCATCTCCCCCTCTCCCCAGGAGTCGGGGGCAGAGGGACGGACGCAGCTCCAAAACGTGTCTGGCTCTAACCGAGGTGTGATGCTGACCTGCGACTTTTAAGAGATTGTTTTTAATGAGGACGCAGAGCTTTCCTCCTCGGCTGGAAGGAACGTAGTTATTTCTTTTGTTTTCTTAAGGTCCAAAAATAGAGCCCCTTCGGCCGTGAGCATCCTCCTGACAAGCTACAAAAGCCTCAGACTAATTTCATATGCAGTTCTTGGCACTGAGGTCTGGGTGGAGGTGGGCAGGGTCCACCCAGCCTTTCAGTCTCATTAATCATTTGGCTTTCCCTGGCTGCTTGCAGCATCTTCTGGAGGAACCCTTCTCTTTATTCATTCAGACAACCCTTTGGATTAAACAGAGCCAGCTAAATGTCAAACCAAATCTGAGTCTTGATGCAGATAATCATTTCAATAATATTTCTCCATTTGTGCCCAAACACCAAGGGAATAAAGCTTTTCTGCTGTCAGGTAGTGTAAGACTGCAGTTGGTGTAAATGCTTGACATTGAGCCAGATGGCTTAGCCGTGCTGCAAACATATGTTCAACAAGCAGGCTTGCACACATTGGAATTTTATTATTTTGAACTGGTGAGGCATGCATATTTATTTACTTGACCCCCCTTTGGTGTCACTTTGGTATTAAAACAATCAGTTATAGAGTGTCTCCGAGCAGCGGGGCAGCCCTGGTTTATCAAGTCCTTGTCAGGCCCCCATCAGCACCCAGCGCTGGCCGGACCCCCATCTCCGGGTGGGGAAGGCTCCTGGACCACCCCACAGCACGGAGGAGTTCCCCTTCCCCGGACAAGTGTTTACTCTGCAATTATACCAGTAATTTTCCCACTTTTTAAAAGCCAGGATCTCTCGACAGGTGATATATTATGCTCTGTCAAGGGCATCCCAAACATCTAGCTAGGATTACCAAATTAGAAAAAAATATCAGTGCAAAGAGGAAAAAAATGAACAAGATAAAAAATTAAAATCTTTGGATGGGAGCAGCGGCAGTCAAACACATTGCTGAGCAAAGGCAGTCTTTTTTTTTTTTTTTTTTTTCCAGGCTGATATTAAATAGCCGGACATAAATCTAAGTAATTTCACAAAACAGCACCGGAATGACCTGGCACCCAATCCAGAACTCATTAAGAGCTGCAGGAAGCTTTCTCCTGCCTTACATGTGCTCTGGGTCAGGCTGGCATTATATTTTTGGGTCCTGATCCTAGAGCTACACAGAGCAGCACGGCGATTTACAGCCACGGCTGCAATAGCAGGTGTGCTTATTCCTCTTGTAGGGAAGCACCAGTGTGCAAACTGTGGAGCCTCAAACAGTTGTAAAGCTGAAGCCCAGACTCGGCGGATGTGTTGCAGCCTGGGTGGGCTGGGTGGCTCTTTGCTCCTTCCCATCCCTGCTGGGATGCAAGCGGGCGGTGGGACTGGGTTTGCCGACCCACATGCAGCGATTAACATCATTAATGCCCCTCATCCCAGTCCTGGGGGCAGGTTGGGGGGGCTGAGGGATGCCCTGAAGTCACTGAGTACCTTCCCGCGGATCCGGCGGGCTCTGGATCCCACCGTAGCAGACACAAGGCCCGTAGGTAGTGGTGCCTGGTTTGCCTCTAACGAGCTATATTTAAAAATGCAGCATGCCATTGATATTCAAGCCCATTTTTGTACCTTAAATACTAAACCCCTGTTAAAATAATTCTAGTCCATGTGGGGATGCAAACAATCCATCTATTAAAGAGCGGCAGGTGCGGTCAGCACAGCCCCAGCCGGGACGTCCTCGCCCAACAGCCATCCCAAAATGCGTGAGCAGCTAATTAATCCTTGGCAATATGTCCTGGCTCCCACGGAAAGCTGCCCAACTTGCCAGCCACTCCAGTAACAGAGGTGTTAGGTGAATGTCTGGGGCAGGGATCGCCGGCTGTACTGGCAGTGGGGTGCACCAGCCTGTCCGGCACGGTGATGACTCCTGCCCAGGCGCCATCTTCAGCTCTGGAGAGAGAGACATGAAATAATTTAAACCAGTATCCTGTCCTTGCCGTTGGGCGTTCAGCTAAAACTAAGAGAAAAAAAACTTGCCGTGACTGCAATTGGTGCAGGTCAAGTGCAAGAGCAGATGTGATAACGGGTACAGCCCGTGCTCTTTCGCTGCTGCTGCGCTCTGGCTTTCCGCAGCCATGCTCATTGTTGTCTGGGGCTGGGTTTGTGCTATTTCAGCTTCAGGGGGCAAGGACCATCAATTATTTTTGTCCGCAAAGTGCCACGCGCATCTGGGATGCTCTTTAAATAGTAATAATAATAATGTCGTAGCTCCTGACAAAGCTTTTGCCCGTTCCACAGTCCTCGAGCATGCTGCAGCAAATTGCTAAGCAACACCGATTTCCCCACTTGTTCACAATTGTGCGGCACATTACCGGGGCTCCCGGCGGCCCCGTGGGGTGGCCTGAGCTGCGCCCAAGGAGGGACTTGTGCCGAACATGCAGGCGATGGGGTAAAAGCGACCGGGGCCCCAACAGCCCCACCGAGAGCTGGGCGCCAGCTCCACGGTGCGCACTCAAAAGCGGCGATGTTTTAAAGCAGTGGTCTCTCTGTTTCTGCCTTCCTCCTCTTTGCTGCCACTGTACACCTAGTTCATGTATTTATTTACTTTCAGGAAGGATGGGGATGGATGCCGTGGGTCTTTCGGTAAAGCTGCGAAGGCTGGCGATGCCTCCACACCCACCGTGGCACGGGCCGGCGTCACCGCGCCTTGGGCACCGCCGTGATGTCTTGCCTGCGTCTGCAGGAACCAGCGGCGTGAGCCTGAATTACACTGGCTGGGTTATAGATTTGTTGCATTATGAAATAGGATTATCCTTAATATGAAATAAAATTCTTCCCAATTTCTAAATCTTTGGAGGGACTAAAGGGCACACACAAATGGGTACAGTGACTAAATGAGATATGCCATGCCGCAATGGCGGAGACAGATGTATCATGTTGAGATGCGGTGGTGTTTGCAGAGGTACTCATTTCCAGCTAATCAGCGCTGCTAAACAGTCATTTTGATTTATATCTGTTGATAAATCATTCTTCCTTAGCGATGTCCGGCTGGGATTCAGTCGGGAGGAGAGGGTGCCTCCTCGACGCGCAGGGCACGATGCAAATGTCACCTATGTTCAACGGTAACAACAAGAAGCTTCGCCAGCATTTCAGCGTTGCTGCTGTTTTCAGAGTTTTGGGTTGTTTGGGTTTTTTTGCCTGGCAGTCTGTGCTCTTGGAGTGCAAAGTCGTAGGGCTCGGGGCAGCAGAGCCTGTGCGGGGGTCCCAGGGCATCGCACCCCCGGGCCGTCCCATGCCCTGGCTTCTGTGCCCTAGCTGCCCCCTCATTCACCTTGGGAGCAACCATGTAAAAAGCAGAAGAAAAATTTAGGGAGGGAGAGATTGCTCGTGAATTTTCTTATTTGTTTTGCTGGGTTTTGAATTACTCTCCTCCACTGAACAAACCCACCCATCCTCATCTGCGTAGTGTGAGCTGATGACGGTAATATTTAAAATAAAAGGCCTGAGCAGCCCTGCTACAACACCAGGGATTCTGCTGAATGTGTGAGAACAAAGTGTTGCTTCTTGTCCGTGAAGAGTTTCCAGATCCATTTAAACCCAACAGGTATTTGACCAAGAATTTGTGTTGCGTTAAATCCTAAATATATTTATTTTCCATTTCCCTGAATTCCCATCCTTTCGGTAGAAAGACAGTGGGTGTTTGTCTTTGATATTTATACACTCTCATTACAAAGTATCTGAGCACAACTTTGGAAAAATAGCTCTGCCACGGAAATCTTGTCTGCAGTTACAAATGCAGCTCTTGGAGACTCTCTTCGAAATGCTGGGACGAGAGGTGTGTGTGACTCAGTGTGAGCAGCACGTGCGTTTTATCACAGATTTTATAGGTGAACCTGGCTGGCGGGCGGTGGGTCTGGCTGCACCGCGCTCCCTCGGGCACCGCAGCGGCGATGGCACCAAGGGCACCTCACCGGGTGCTTCGAGGGATGGAGGAGCAGCTCCCCTCCTCAACGCAATCCTGCCAGAAAATACAGAGTAAATCACACCTGCCGGTGCTCTTCCTTCAAAAAAAATGAAATGGAACTGGAGTTGACTTAGGATATAGATCTCTATCCTCTCAGTCATTTTTGTGCTATTTTTTCATAAACTTGGCTGCTTCTCGTTTGCCCTCTAATAATTCTCTGAAGGCTCATTTCCCCTGTATAACTCTGTGTAAACACAAAGTTGAGGAAAGGGTATTTAGACTCATCCTTCAGGAATGCTGTTTTTGAGAAAATGCTTGTTTACCGACGTCAGTAATTTTCAAAAATATAATGTGCCTTTGAAGATCAAAGATAATCATGTGTGAAAACTCCAGCATTTCAATCAGGGCGAAACTCCTGCGGAATTGCATTTTCAGCACCGTTCCATGCAGGCTTGCCTTATATCATGAAAACAATGAAAAGGCAAGTGATCCGCCGGCTCTAACAATAGGAGGATTAATACCGAACACCTCCGATGGCTGATGGTGTGGGTCCTTTATGACATTATTCTTCATGAGTGAGGAGGGACCTGATAATTCATGTTATTAGGTCTTCCCTCATGAGTAAAGATAAATGTCATCAAAGGTAGGAGCCATTATGTATTCTATACAATGCAAGTTACCTCGCTACAATTTTTTCTCAGTGTATTTTCTTATTGGTTTATGTATGCAAGGGGGAAAATATTTGTAAAAGCTCATTAAAATTATTTTTAATCTATTTTTTAAGACTACAAAAGAATAAGTTATTGATGACCTGCTTGGCACACACCGCATTCTCCTGCCTTTTTCCCCAGTTTGCAGAAATGGCCAACTTTGAGGAGGGGATCACAGCTCTGGTTCCCGAGTACCAGAAATGTGTCAAGTTGGTGTAACTGGGCAGCTGGTGGCAAGGCAGAAGGTGACACCCCGATCCCACGGCCAGTGGCCGGGCTGTGCCAGAGCTGTGCCAGGGGCTCCCACTGCCCCAGGCACCCTCCAGGGGGTTCTGTTCTGACCAGCACGCAGATTCTGGGTTTTCAAGAAGCCTGTCCCAGTTGTGTGGTCAATAGAGGCACTGCTGAGTTCACTGATAATTGTATACAGCTCCAGCGGCTACGGGCATGTCATTGGATGAGAATTGGGCTTCCCATGAAAAAAAGTAACAGCAGTGACAAAACCTCTTTTTAAAAATTTCGGTAAAGCAAAGAGATTCAAAACCTGACTGATAAAGAGTCAAAAACCCACAAAGCCTAAGAAAATCTCTAAAACTGACCCTGTGAAAAATCTTAGGCAATTTTAATGTGTCTTTCCTGAGTGGCTGATTCATACAAGCTGATACCAAATAATCAGACAGCCCTGAGCTGTGCTCGACGGGGCCACTTGAACTTCACGTATGTAAATGTGCCTGTGTTTGTGTGTGCAAAATAATTATTCCATGACATAACACTGAGGAAACTGTTGAGGTGTCACCAACATTGGTGATGTTGGGGATTTACAGACAGTTGTGGGGTGTGGGTGCCAGCTGCCTGCCTGGCGTGACTGTGAACTCTTGCACTCCTCTTGACACAGCATGGCATGGCACAGCACAGCATGGCAAGGCATCGAGACAACATGGCACGGCATGGCACAGCACGGCACAGCACGGAACACCATGCAGTGTATGGCACAGCATGGCTGGACACAGCATGGCATGGCACAGCATGGCACGACACGGTATGACATGACACAGCGTGGTATGCCAAACATGGCACGGTTGGAATGCCAAAACAACATTCTATGGCATTGGAATGGGCTGCCCAGGGCAGGGGGGGAGTCCTCATCCCTGGAGGGGTTGAAGAGTCGGGTTGACCCAGCGCTGAGGGATCTGGTGGAGTTGGGAACGGTCAGTGTGAGGTTAATGGTTGGACTGGAGGATCTCAAGGGCTTTTCCAACCTCGATGATTCTGTGATTCTGTGACATGGAATGGCATGGCACAGCACTGCATGTCAAGGCATGGCACAACATAGCACAACACGGCACAGCATGGCGCAACATGGCATGGAACGGCATGGCACAACATGGCAAGGCATGGCCCAACACGGCACAGTATGGCATGGCATGGCACAACGTGACACAGCACGGCACGGCACAGCACGGCACGGCACCACATCTAAAACAGGTCAGCAAAAGAGCCAGGAGAGCATGAGGTGTTGAGTTAATTTGTGAATAGGTGGAAACAGGAGGGGACAGTGCCTGGGTTTCCGAGGGCAAGGCCGGGGGTGCCCCGTGGGCCTCACGGGGGTGGAGGCTGCCGTGGCCATTTTGTAAACGACTCGCTCGGTGCCATTTGCCCGGCCGGGTTGTTCTGGGCTGGGCTGTGCTGGCGGCACGGAACATTCCCCAGATCCTGCGGCCAGAGGCAGGGTGGGCTCCGGGCCCAGGCCCTCTGCTGCCAGGACCGTGCCCCTACACACACGGGCAGTTACTGTGCGCGATGGTGACCAGGGAACATTGACTGGAAATTCTGCTGTAAACAGCCAATAAATCTTGCTCTTGTGTAGCCGAGGAGGAGCCCGGGTGTTCGCGAGCCCCCATGCAGGTAGTGGGAGCGCTACAGGAAGGGGACAGGGCGAGGACCGGAGCTGTCTGGGCCCGAGAGCATCCACACGCATCACCCATCCTGCAGGGCGCTGGTCTCGGGGTGCCCGTCCCTCCCGTACCCCCCTGGAAAGCTCTGGAGATGCTCTCGGGTGAGCGATGCTCTGCAGAAAGCCACCTTGCCCCCCAACGCCTCTGCGTGGCGACCGAAGGGGGCGAGGAGGATGCCCATGGAGGCAGCAGGGATGCTCAGGCACTGGGACATGCCCACCGTCGCCTCAGGGGTGCTGGCTTTCCCCGGGGACGTGCCCTGCTGCCAGAAGACGTGGCACGTAGCCTGCTCCCCCTCCCCTGCTGCCGTGCAGACCACCGCATGCCCGCGGACCATCCCAGCTCTGCTATTGCCATTTACCCCCCTGGAATTCCCCGTCCCAAAGCCCCGGCAGCGCCCGTGTGCTCCATCCCGTGCCAAGCTGCCCTTGACCCCTGGGGCTGCGGGGGCCACCTATGGACCTTCGGGCTCATCTCCCCGTGCCCCGTCTCTATAGGCATTGGGGTGCGGAGAGGGTGATGCCCTCCTGGGAGCCGGGCTCAGGGCTGTCAGGGGTCCTGTGGGCAGCACGTCCCGCCCCACCGCACCCCGGGGTGCCCGGTCCAGGGCGAGGGTGGGAGCAGGGACAGGGCCGGACAGAGCTGGTACCCGGCGCCGGGGAGGAAAGTTTGTAAAGAAAGTACTGAACACAGACTTCCCGGGGTATCAGAAGGAAAATTTATGCATCGCCTTTGAGTTCAACTTCTCCATTAAAGCTTTTTCCCTATAATCTAGGGAGTTCTTATCTTGGTGACTTATGATGTTATGGAGGGGCTCATGCATGGAAAATGTCAATAGAAATAGTAACTCTAGAAGGGAAGGGCCTCCTAATTAGTCCCCATTTAGATTTTATGATGGCTTTGAGATCTGCTCATCCTGACAGTGCGCACTCTGGTTACATATTGTTCTAGCCTGAGGGAACCATAGGAAAATCCAGATTTATTGTACCTATCATACCAGCATATTTCATTTGCCATTATGAGCAGCCATCTCGCAATGATGCAGGAGTATTTATTACAGATTAAATTGTAGGACCTGGATGGTTTAGTGAGGTTCTTGAGGTATCATTTATGTCATTAACTGGCTCATTATCAGATCTGCAAATCTCAATTCCTTTTCTTGCGCCTTCTGTTTAAGAGCGGGGGACCTGGGCTGGGGCTCTGGCAGGCTGCGAGTGCTGGGGTGTGCGTGCGTGCCTGCACGCGTGTGCATGTACACGCGTGTGCGTGGTGCCCGGGCACAGAGGGAGTGCGGCCCCAGCCTCCTGCCTTGGGGTCAGGCTGCTCGGGCTCCCTGGGGACCGTCACTCACAGCCCTTAATAACCCACCACGCACGTGCCTAAAAACGGGGCACAACCCTGCCTCGAGCCAGGGCAGCGTTTCCCCCCGTCCTCTCCCATATGTTTCTGTTCCATTCCTCTCCATTAAACTGCAACTTGGGAAGGAAAAGCTGAGAAAGGCGGTGGGTAGGAGAGGAGGTAATTTAACTCTAATTATTTAACAAGTCTATTCCAGGCGTAAGCTTATTACCAGTGGCGAAAGAATACGTCGGATTTTTTTCCCCCCTCTCTCTCTCTCTCTTTTATGCTTTATCTCTACTTGGAGAATTATTTGAAGAGGTTTAATCCAGCCTTGATTGTTGTTGTTAATGGGAAAGGAGAATAGGTTATTCTTACATGTGCTCGGCTGCTCGGCTCTCCAGAAAAGTCACCGAGAGAAAGGAGCTTTCAGACGCTGCCTCTGCTCTTCGATTTAGTGATATTATTTGAATTTATTGTTCGATTCGACTCACGTGTCCTTCCTTGTTGGTATTTGCCCTATTTACTCTCCTATATTGCTTTTTCATAAAACCAGGGAATGGCATTTAAGTTGTTGTGTTCTTTGGTATTAAAAGGCACTTCGTACAAGCCTGGGAGCACATCCCGGATTGTGGGGTTCAGGGCACGGACTGCAGCAGGAGGTGCCCCACTGTTTGGTTGCTGAGATTAATGAATTCTCATGATGGCTAATATTTGCGGGGAAACTAGAGCTTGGGATCTGGGCAATAATGTACAAAACCCACAATCTCTTCTCTCCCCTCACTTTGCAAGCCAAAGGCAGTGCAGAGACTTCTGCAGGTGTTTACATTGGTTGATTTTTGTAAAAGTAGTAATTTGGGGGCTCTAAACTCATGGCATGAAGAGGATATAAATACAGGCAGTCACCTCCCCAAGAGGGGAGTGGTTCACCAGGGCATTTCTGGTGGCTTCAGAACTCCGTGGGTGCCTGCATGGCTCAGATGTCTCCAAAACGGGTGATTGGCACCCAAATATTTTCCAACTGAGACCGAAAGCAAAGCAAGCCGCCACGTAGGCACTTGTTGCTGACGGGGGGTGGAGGGACCCTCACTCCCTTCCACTCACCTGACCCCCGAGAGGCTTCTCCACAGCTTCATCCTCATGCTGATGGGAGAGCCCTCCCCTCAGGGTGCCTTAAATGTTCCCCTGGAAAAATATATGTATACATTTAACCTCCAAAGTCCATAAGAGATTTCGGAGATCTCTTGAAATTAATGCTTTGGAGATTTTGGTGCTGCATTAATAATTTTATTTAACATTTTGTACATATCTTTTAACAGAGCTATCTGCTCCAGAGTTAAAATGTGCAAACCAGGTTGAAAATAGAAGGCATGAGAGTATTTAGACTGTACTTTTTCGTTGAAAAGGATCAGAATCCCCTAAGCTTTAAAAAATGTTTAAATGAGATGCTCTCTCCGTAACTTATAAATGGCCTCTTTCCTCTTTATTTAATTTATTTTGTTTTTTCCTTTATCAATCTAAAAAAAGGAACATTTATAAACTAAAAGGAGAAGCATTGTTGGATATTCTTCTCAGATCAGTCTTCTAACATCTGCCTTCAGTGTTCACACTGGGTAAGGAAATCTTAAATGAGAGCGTAAATAAAAGTGGCAATGTGTGTGTCTTCTTTGGAAGAATATTTTCTGTTCTGAGCAGCTGCAATGCCATTAGGTAATTTAGATATTTTGTGCGCTTTAAAACTACAACTGCATCAGCAAGGAAAGCATCTGTAAATAGAAATGGTTTGGATATTGTTTAGCTATTCCCTCGGTGGGTATTTTAAAATGAAAACAGATTGTAATTATTAAAAAAAAAATAAATCCCTTTACCTGAGTTGATAGCCAATTACTGAGAACTTAGTGCTAAATGAGTCATCTCTCCCAGCCTGTATACTATAGGTACCCTGGAATAAATACAAATCTGCAATGCTATAAATAGGCTTCTTGAAATAAGAGTCTTAACTGAGCCTGCTTTGTAATGCTTCTCTCGCCAAGCTCAGTCTTTGCGGTATAATCTTAATATTGAGCTTGCTCGTTAATCTCCATTTCTTTTTTAGGTTGGTCTAGACTGTTCTGGTAGCAGTGGTGCTGGCTGGGTTGCCGTAGGAACAAGGAATTCAAGTAAATATGCTCACGGAGAAGAAATGTCTACTAATTAAATGTGAATAGCATTGATAAGGTGCCAGATCTGGTAAAATGTAGACCATAATGTCCTTCGATGTAATTCATTAGAAAACACGTATAGATATAGATATAAAATATATACATATGAGAGGTTTATAAGACTTATCTATGATACACATGCTTCTTTGTGGGGAGGGGTACCTATGTTGAAGACGGCAGCAACAGTTTTATATCGAAGTGACACTTCATAGGGTTTTGTTCCTTTCGAGGCTATAAATTCTGTAATCTTACACGTAGATCCTTTTATTGCATTTACATGGCAGATAAAGACATTTGGTTCACTGCTGCGCGTGCTGGAAGCCCTGATTAATCCCTCACCAACACCTAACTCGATTTTCAATGCTGGGATATAATTTTTCTCATTGAAAAAGGACCCCGTGCCTGCGGGCTGCGCTGCCCGGGGTGGGGGGGCTGCGGGGCTGTGACAGGAGCTGAGGGGGTGCGTTCCGGTATTGGGGATGCTCTGGTTGTTTTCCAGTGACCAGCAGACGTGGAAGAAGACCTGCAGGCCGCGAGGCGGGTCTGACCGCGGTGCCGAGGCAGCGGAGGGCTCCACCCGGCTCTGACCCCCCCAGCCATCACCCTCCCTGGGCACAGCCCCCCCAGACTCCGCAGTGGGCCCTGGGCACAGCGGCAGGTCCAGGACGCTGCCTCCCACCTACTCCAGAGCTCCCACCCTCGCTTATGAATCCCCAGACAGGTGATTTTTCTTCTTATTCTGTGTTTCAGCTCAGCCCCCCTCCACAGGACTTGATGCCTCAGTTTACCCTGGGTAAAAATGGGATAATAAAACTCATCTCCCTGATTCCTCTTTGTTTCCTACTTAGCTGATTCCTCTTTATTCCCAGGCAAGGACCATTTAATACTGTGTACATAAACCAAACCCAGCTAGAGCCCTGGTAGGTGCTGGGGCTGTTAGGCGTGCCTGGCAAAGCTGGCTGATACCAAAATCCAAAATTTTCCACCTATGCAATTCTAAAAACAAATGAACTACAAACATTGATAAATTCACTAATGCGGGGAAACTGAGGCGTAGAAAGAAGATGCAGATTTTCTCTCAAAGCCTCTAATCTTAGGAACTCGGCTTCATTAGCTTACCCTTCCCAGAACACCGGGGAAGCGGCTGCGTTTGCTGAGCACGTTAATCACGTGCAAGGGGAAACACCGGGTTTGCTTTTGGCGTGTGTCGCCCACCCACCCCGCTCTGCCGCAGCACCCAAACCCCCCCGTGCTCTCAGGTGTCTTCACAGAGCCAGCGACTGGGGCTGAGACGCTGAGAGAGCACACGGGAAGTGAGAGTTGATCGTTAAAACTCTCACAGCAACACTCAGGACCATCACTGCTCCCTGAAAACAACATGTGCAAAGGTCTCCTGCAAAGAGCAGTGTTTTTACTGAATTTCTGCCGGTGGTGCAGAGGATATTCCACCCGTCGGGCAGCAGGTTCTTGGCGGAGCAGAAGGGAAGCATATTCTTCATCTGCATAACCATGTAGGCTCGGCAAGCGCACTAATTTCGTTCTCATTTTTAATTACAGTTCAAGGACCAAATTCATCTCAGTCATGCTCATGCTTAGGTGCAATGAACACCCAGTGAGGGTCCCACAGATTCACAGCAGCTGCGGTAAGAGCAGGGTTTGCCTAATGACCCAACATCCCTGCTTGCTGGAGGCTTTTCCTCTTAGTCTTGGCTTTATTTTTTAACCCTTGCCTTGGCTTTTACACTTAGCCATGTCCCTGAAGGGACAAGGGTCAGGGCAGAGCTCGTCCTGCTTCACCAGCCTGCGTGGTTCTGGGATCTCTGCTCCTTTACGGTTGTAAAGTTCTCTTCATCAGCCGGTGCCATCGCTTCAGCCCCTCCTGTCCACGTGCAGTATGAATTGAAAATGCCATCCTTCCCCTCTGCACCCGGGGAATCCCTGCTCCCAGGACCGGGGGGTGCTCCCGGGCAGCCTGACCAGGGGCTGGTGACACCAGGGCTGTCCGGGACCCCCCCCAGGGGGATGCTCCCTGCCCCTGGTTTTCCCTCTGGCCAGGAAGGATCCGTGGGACGAGGAGCAGCAGTGGTGGGATGCTCCAGCCCTGGCTGCAAGAGCTGGTGGCCCAGAGTCATGGGGTCCTGAGGGACCAGCCACCCTCCCTTCTTAGCGCTGCGGGTCAGTATGAGGCCACCAGATTTCCAACTTTCACAGTCGTGGTCCTCAAACCCCCACCCCACACCCTACCAGGCCCCGTGGGTGAAGACACCAGTGGGCACCAGGCAGCTTTGCCAGGAGCAGTGCTGGTCCCCGCCATCAGCACGCGGCATGAGGTGCAGGTGACAGCCGGCAGATCGCCACTCCGATGGAAGAGAAGACAGGCAAGCTGATCTCAGTGCCCCCGGCCATTTACAATTTATACATCCTTGTCAGATAGGGAGTTTGATGACTCTAATGTCATGTTTGTCCTTCACCCTGAGAAAATCTCCTTTTAAAGATCACCAGCCCATCTCTATTGACAGTAACTCTGCAGGTCACGGTATTAACATGTGTTGGATTTTTCCAAAATGCTCATCCTTTCTAACCGTAGAAAAAAAGAGCAAAAAAAATAAACTCCTGCAATTCCCAAACCGGACAGGACTCGGACCAAGGCGGCTCTAGAGGGGAGCTGGGGCTGGGTGAAGCAGCAGCCTGCGCCGTGCCAAAGCCTGGTTGGCTCCTCCAGCGTAACCAGGGTTTGCCACGCAGAATTTGTTTCTGGTTCTGAGAAGGGCTCTCTGAAACGCGAATATTTCCATGCCCTGTCACAAGCCCTCTGCTCAGCCCTGGTGTTTTCATTTCCCACGAACCCTGCACTCGGAGCTCCCAGAAAGCTGCACGGTGCTAGAAGAGGAACAAGTCTGTCAGGGAGACTCTGCAACACCTCCCTTTCCCCCATGATCTGAGTGAGGCGGGAGCTGCGCTGACAGCAGGAGCACACCCGGTTCTGCCTGCAGCTCTGCCTGGCAGAGCCCTGCCTGCAGTGTGGGGTGCTGGGACCCAGCGGCAGCCCGAGGCACCCCCGCCCTCCCGCTCTCCGGACACCATGGGATGGGTCCAAGCACCCCAAACCCTATGGGCATCCTTCTGGCGGCTTCAGAGGGCTCCGATCAGGCCTGGTGACGTGATTTAGGGCTGGAGTCACTCGCTCCAGGCTTCGCAAGGGCTGTGTGTGATGGGCACGTCTGCTCACCCTGCAAAGGGGGGTCCGGTGGGGATGGGGATGGTGAGGAGACACGAGCACACGGCCCGCACAGCCAGCGTGCCGAGGGACGCCTCCGGCTGCCCCCCACCTCCACCGTGCCTCATGGCAGTGCGATTACGGTGGGCAGAGGCTGTGCCTCTCCTGAGAGCGGGGAGCTGCCAGGTGAGCACGTGCTGGGGGTGCAGGGAGCCCCGTCTCCTTCCTGAGCCAAAGAAACTCCCACCACCAGAAATCAGACCTTACTAGGTCTCATCTGTTACCCGTGCCCATGCAGGTTTGTCCTCTCCAGAGGTTGATTGAGTGCCTTGTTGAGCAGAGTTTCATCTATTCAAGCGATGCTGCTTCCACCACGTCGCGTGGGAGACCACGAGGGATACTCCGTGATACAAAGATGTCTTTTGAATTTCCACCCTCTTTTTATTGCTTTACTCCAGCTCTTGGCGTTCGCACGTCCTTGAGCCGCTCGGCACCCAGCCGCTGCAGTGCATCCACCTTTCAAAACTGCTGTTGTCCAAGAGCCACCAAAGTCAACGGGAGCCTTTCAGCGGGTAAGCCAGCAAGCTGCGTGCGCCGTGGCTGGCAGAAATTGGGGTGCAGGAGATCCCCCCTTCCCCTGTCCTGGCGCTGTGGGCCATGTAAGCGCTTCGGAGCCATGGGTCAGAGCCAGGGATGAGTTTTGCTGCACGTCCCGGGTGCTGTTGTAGCAGAGACCTGCCACTGGCTTTCCAAACTTACACTCTTTTGTATAGGTAGGTCCAAAAATGTCATTACTACCAGCATCACTGGTGGCTGTGTGCTGAGGCAAAACATTTTCCTTTGCTTCATCTATTTCAAATTTTATGCTCACACCTACCCAGGCTCCAGCCAAGAGGGAGAATGTTGAAGAGGTGACCCCACTTTTGCCTGGAGGACGTGGCCAGCCCAGGGCTTTGCCTTCTGGAGCCCTGCCTCGGGCTGGCGGCCCTGCTGCGGGATCCTCATTGGGTGGCAGGTCCTCTGGGGGTGGCAGGGAGAAGGTCGCTTCCTCGCCCCGCGCACCACAATTACATGGGCTAATTGAGGGCACGTCGCTGGCGGCGGCGGGGGCGCTGGGGGAAGCCGGTGCCACTGGCACGCCGTGGAGTGAGGCTGGGGAGGCGGCAGAGGGCACGGCCGGGCTCCCAAATTCCTCTGCTACATCCCCAGGACAGCCGGACCAGGGGTAACGGCGAACCCCTCTGCTCCGCTGCCGTTCATGCCAGGGGCTCTCAAGAGCACAGGACGGGGTCTCTCAGCCAGTGGGATGAGTCCTTCGTGGGCAAGAACTCAATAAAATATTTTATTTATTTAGGGAGACTCCCTAAGATGTAGTAAAAACATACCTTTACATCTTTGCAGGGTTCCTTGTGTGACTGAAATGTGGCAAATCCCACACGGTGACCGCGGGGAGCCCAGCAGCCTCACCCTGACACTGGGGTCCTGCAGATCCCCCTTCCAGCCAGAAACCTCCCAGCACTGGGGTCTGTCCCTTTGTGGGATACGTAGCATTTTAAGAAAGAAAAGCAGAAGTATCACAGAGCCCAAGAACTTGTCACCTGTTATGCGCTCAGACGTTCATGTTTTATAGTCTCACCTTTACTCTTTGGAGAGTTTTGGGAAAGGGATTACAGTACGAAATGCCTTCTGATCCAAATGTTTAAAGAAACCCTGTTCCTACCCATTTTGTGCCATGTTCCAGCGCTGTTCCAGTGATCACAAGTCACAGGACAATAGTGTTGCTTTGCTCGTTATG
The DNA here is from genome assembly GCF_047716275.1 of Strix uralensis. Lineage (NCBI taxonomy): Eukaryota > Metazoa > Chordata > Aves > Strigiformes > Strigidae > Strix > Strix uralensis. Next base: position 45,109,469 of record NC_133977.1, on the reverse strand, counting down.
GAAACAGCTCCAAGCCTCACGTCCAAGTGCTCGTGCCCTCAGCCTATGCTGGAATGGCAACAGTACTGGGTGATGTAACCAGCTGGAATGCAGCGAGTCTGTGAAGTTAAGACATTCAAAAAATAAGATCAAGATTCATTTCACTTTACAGAAGAAAGAGGAGAGGCATTTTTAACAAGGTTCTCCGTTCGGTGCCGCGGCTCTGTCCAGCTCTCAGGAGCTGCCCAGCTCTGGGGGGGTCATTTTGTTGGACACTGAAATCTGCTGTTTAGGGCAAAGCACGGGACGGGTCAAGTGAGAGACACCAATCGATACTGTGACCCCCCTGGTTCTATGGGGGGTCTCCCCGAGCTGTGGCGGGGGCCAGCCTGTGACCCCAGTGCCGTCCCCATGCCTGGGGAGCAGCCCGGAGACCAGCTCTCCACTCGTAGCGGGATGAGAGCAGGGAAAAGGGGCCACGCACGAGCACTCCCGTCTCCTTCCCTGTGGCACGGGGACGGCCCCAGGCGAGGGCTGCGGCTCCGGGGAGCTGGGCGAGCAGTGGCACCCCGTGTCCCGTCCTTTCAGGGTGCTCACACCCGCGGTCTGCCATCACTTGGAGAGGGACCAGACGCTGCAGCAGAGGAGCAAGGAGAGGGTGGTCGCTTGGGAATTTATAAATTGAGCCAACAGCGGGTTTAACTCGGGTGCTTGCGCTGCGAAAGGCGACGAGCACATGGCGCAGGAACATTCACGGGTACGTGCAGGCCAACCCAACGGAACCCAACTTTAAAAATAAAGGAAAACAAAGCAACTTGCAAGGGCCTGGCCCCGCAGCTCTTTGCTGTGTTTGTGCATCCTGAGCTGAGGGCTCAGCACCGCGGCCGCGGGGGTGCAGCCTCTATCCAGGGCACACGTGGAATTCCCATTAATTTAAGGGGAATTATGTGAATTGTACAGCAAGAGTTGACTATACTCCTGAGTATTGCTGTTATTATGTTTACCATCAATATTCATGAAGGCTTCTTATAAAAAAAAAAAGCAGCAGCAGGGAAATTTTGCTCTAAAATAGAGAAGTGTAATATCTTCTGGGAGCGCTTGTGAAAGCAGCATTTTTTCCAATATATTTTCACTATGTATTTCTCAGAGTGTTGTCCTGAGTTATGAGGACAGCTATTGAAAATAGCAAATCATCGTGACACTGCACATCATCATTGCTGTGTTTGGCCTCTTCAGGAAATCAATTGGTCTTGATTAATAATTTGCTTTGGAGTTTTCCAGTCTCGATGACTCCCGCGTATAAGCGAACACGTAACTTTAGAACAAAGAATGGCACAAAAGCCCGATTCTCCTTTCTGCGGTGCTTTATTCGGGTGGATGCACCCATACAGCTTATGTCGAGTGCCAAAAGACAAAATTCTGCAGGGTTATTGCTGTGAAAGGATATTGTCTTTTATACGTATCACAGCATCACTTACTGCCCCCTTCACAGGCAGCACTTTGATTTATGCAAACAACTGTAAATGTTTTATACATATGGGGGGAAGCGAGGGGTACGGGGCGGCAGCGGGGGCTGCAGGTGGGGAGGAGGAGGCTCCCCAGCCCCGGCGCCCCGAGCCCGGCCGTGCCCCGTGCCGGGCTGTGCCGGGCTGTGCCGGCAGCAGGGCGGGGGCTGCTCTGCCCTCTGATTAAAGCCAACGGAGGGAAAAAAAGGCAGAAGTGGGCCCGTGCCTTCTGTCGCTGCCTCCAGCCGCGGCCCCACAGCAGCCTGCCAACAGGGCACTGCTCTGCCAGTTGTAAATTTTAATTGGCCATCTGGGGAAAGCACAAACCACTGACTAGAGATTAATCAGTAAATTAACCCAGGCATAATACACATTTCCCAGCGGGGCCCAGGCTGCTGGAGGCTGGGGCGGAGCAGCCGGGGATGCGGCAGGACTCGTGCGGGGATGCTGTTATTGCTTACCGAACATCTTCCCCGTGTCCCGAAATTCCCTTCAGCGTGACCTTGGCGGTGCCCCTGATTTGTATGGCAGTTGCAGAGAGGTTTCCCTCTAAGTGCTCAACACAGATGGCGCAGGTACCGTTGCTGCTGCCGGAGGAAGAGTTGATGAATCAGTGAATGTGACAACTTCCCTCTGGTGAGCTGTTCGCTTGGCTGCTGCCGCGCCTCCGGGAAGGAGCAGTCGGTACCTGCGGCTGTGCCCGCCGGGAACTGCGGCCGGTTGGGTTTGTGTCGCCTGTAAATGGGGCTGGGGATAAACAAGCACCACTGGCACTGTTTTTTGTTATTCTTCATTCCGAAGAAAGATTTCAGCCATCCCTTGCACGGCAGGAAAGTCACCTCTGGTCTGAGTGTCCCGGGCTGAGCGCAGGACGCTGCTGGGCACTGGCCGTGGGCAGCAGAACCTCCAGCTCTGCCTGGGGAAGGGGCAAAACCCACTTCCCCCTGCGATGGTCACGTCCCACGGTGGTGGCATGGGTGGCTGGAGGAGCGGGAGGGTGAACGCTGACCGGCAGCAGCATCGGACACGTTTCACAGGGACGTTTCCCCCCACGCCCACCCATCGGCAAACGCGGTGCAGTGACGGCGGGTACCAAAGGGTGGCTCGTCCCTCGTGTCCAGCCCTGCCGGCCCTCGTGATGGCCCGCGGGACAGCCGGGATCTGGGGGGGGGGCCAGGAGGGTGCCGCAGTGGCTGCCCCATCGAGGGAGAGGCCCAGCCGCCCAGCCCACTGCACCTCCCCGCCCAGAGCGCCGCTTCAGCAAAGGCTTGTGTGCATCAGCCATCGCTGAACGATCACACACATTTTATTTGCGAGGGAAGCGAGAGGAGCCCCGCTTGCAACGCAACGGCTTGGGGCAGAGCGAATGATCCTGTCCCATCCCAAACGCGGCGCTAGGCCGGGAGGAGGCTCTCCCCGTACCCCCCAACAGCGCTGCGTAGGTTTATACCAACTTTCCCGTCCCCTTCCCAAACATGCACAATAAAAACTGTTTCTGTTGGAGTGTTTAAATTCAGGGAGGGTCGCTGGGGGAGAAATCCTCATCTACTTCCCATCTGCACAGCTTCTAGCCCAGCCCTGTCAGCCCTCTGTGACTGCGGGGCGCCACGGCCGAGCAGGGCACAGAAAAAGAAAGAAGGAAGGAAAGAGAGCAAAACAGTCAAAGGAAACAGGAAAAGTCAAACTCGGCAAAGTTCAGGCAGGTGACAGGCGGTGGGAACGCGGCTCAGTTCCACCTCAGAGCAGCTCAGCCAGCACTCCAAATTCCCCAGCCAAATCCTGAAACAGCTCCTAAAGCCACCTGGGCCTGGGGGTGGCAGGTACCCTGCTGCTCTCAGAAACGTGGTGTCGGGGACTTGGCCTTCCCCTGGACCCTGCCAGAGCGCCGGGTGTCTGTCTGATAAACCCCCAGCTGCTACCAGGGGCAAAGTGCATCCCCTTCCACCCTGGGGTCAGAAATCCTCCCTGGTGCCCCCCTGCTCCTGCCTACACCCCCACCCCAGCCTTCCCCAGCCTGACGCCTGCTTAGCGTTCTCCTAGTCTGCAATGAGATCAAGCTTATCTTGATGGAGATCCTGACTGACGGAATAAACGCAACTAGTGCAATCGGGTGAACTGCTCCCGCAGTCTGATTCTTGCCTCCTGCCAGACAGAAATCTTTGCCCAGTTCGTGAAGTGCTTTGGGATATTTGCAGAGAACAGCCCCGTGGCCACAACTTATCTCAGCAGCGCAAGTGCATCTTCTCTGCTAGACCTGCCGTTTTGGGGTGAAGTTTTGTAGCGTGGTTCACTTTATTAGCCCTGAGGATTGAATCTGTCAGTCTCTGTTGCCATAAAGAGTGAACCCTGCTCTTCTGAATTTAAACATTTCTCCTAATAAGTGGTTCCTTAGCTGTGAATATATGGATGCACTGTTGTATCATGTCTGTGATTTTGCATTTTCCCCACTGTCTCTTCTGCCTGACATGATAATAAGCTATGTGTTAAGCCAGAAAAAAGCAATTTTCTCCTGAGGTTAATTTCTTTGGATTGCCCACCTGAAGAGGGGAGTTGCATATAAATTCTAATTTGTACTGAAGTGGAGAAGATTGAGTTAGTTTTTTGGCACAGATGATACAGTGCAAATCCTTATTGCAATCCTGGGTGTTTTGTTCTGTCTTCCCAGCAATTGCCTTTGGAAGAAAATGATATTAAAACCCATCTTGGGCTTCCTGGATGCCCAGCGTGCCCGTTCCAGCTGAGATGAGCCCCTGTGTGTCTGCAGAAGAGCTGAGCTGTGTTTGCCACCTCCGACCTGCTGCTGGCCACCACCCCAGAGAGGCCCACGCAGCCACCGGTACCGGTACCCTGCGTCGAAGGGCTCGAGGGGCGGCCCCGGGGGGTGTCAGGCATCCATAGACGGCCCTCACCAGGGCTGCTTGGGGGAAAATCAACCCAGGTATTTCCTCACCTCAGTCTTTTTTCTTGCAACTGAGCCTGAAGTCTGGAAGTTTTCCACCTGTCATTTCCCAGAGCAGCACAAGCTGCCCACCCTCAGCATCACTCAGCGTTTCACAGGGAGAGAAAAACTGTTGGTGGGTTTTTTTTTTGTGTTGCGATTAGTATGTAAAACTCCTAATTAATGATGGGTCTCATAGCAGAATGCATAAGTAATTCTTTTGTATTTGATAACAGGGTATATTTGAGGGGCTCTACACCTAATTATTACATACCAATTTCCTTAAATGGTGGGCAGCCCTGCATTCCTGACAGCACCCGGAAGAGGCACTTAACTACGTGGAGAAAACCTCTTCAGGGACAAGGGGAAATGATTCGGGTTGATGATAATTCTTTACCCTTTCCAAGAAAATAGAAATGGTAGCGACTGAGAAACATGTTGCACTCCAGCGTTGATGGTGGTGTGGCTGGGGAGGAGCCTGTCCTTCAGTGGCGGCTGCAGTGAGGATGCCGAGGGTTTGGTGGGACAAGAGCAGTGTTTTAATAACTCTGTGAAACTCTGACCAGAGACCGAGCGCTACAACGGCATCTCCGTGCTCCCTCAGCCCAAGAGCCACACTGTCTACTAAGTTGCAAAACACCCAAATTCAGTGACCCGTTCACAGAATCACAGAATCGTCTAGTTCAACCAACACGATTGGAAAAAGGAGGAAAAAGAAAGTTGGTGGCCTCGGGAATTGGCCTGTGCGGAGCTCAGGTGGACCGTGGCCCTCCTGGTGAGGGTCTCGGTGTGCAAACCCTGGTCCCAGCAGCTGCTGCAGGAGAGAAGGTTTTTCGGGAGGGATTTTGGGGAGAAAAAGTTTGTGTACTGGGGAGGGCCAGGCAGACTGGTGTATTCCTACTAGAAGTGACTGTGAAGAACATATGGTTTAATTTAATGCAAGAGACTTTGTAGATTATAATTGAGTAGATAATTGGGAAAGGATGATAATTGTTTATGAGAGGGAGGGATTTAGTAATTATTCAAAGCTGTTTTAAAAGACTTATAAATACTCCTTGACAAAGGCCCAGGAGGGGCCAAAACGTTGGCTCAATCATTTCCCTACCTCTCCAGAATTAATGTTTCAGCATGTCTGCTACATCAGTAATAAGCACTCGTGGGTGCTGGGGGGGTGTGACGGGGGGATGCGCCGGGCCATGGTACCCATGCCCAGCCCCACACCCCCATCCGCTTCTCCCAGCTATCAGGAACCTGGTGGAAAATCCTCGGCATGGAAATGTGCAGGGGGATGTACAAAACCATGCACAAAAGCTGCTAAAAAGGAGTCCAAGAGATGATTTAACCCAAAAGGCACCGCTAGCACACCTTCACAGGTATGTGTGCGCTGTGGAAACGCACGCGCGAGCACGTCGGCACCGGTCCTTTGGCAGTTACATTGGTTTCTTTTACACCGAAGAGTGAACATTGATATCAATTATTTAAAATTCTGGACTGTCAAAATATATGTGAATAAACAAATCTGAGCGGGCAAACAACACTCACGTATACCAAATATTTCTTCTCTTCAGCACGCCTCTCCAGAAAAGCCTGAACGTGTATCTAAAATAATTAGATTTTGTTCAGTAATCAAACTCAATCAGATGGATTCTCTGTGAACTACTTTTATACCCACAATGAGGAATGTGTGTCGTTCTCTGTGCATTTGCATATTTTTCCATAAACCTAAAACCAATCAATTTTGAAGAGTTATGATAATATAAAGAATCTGAGGCAATTACATGTCTTTTAAACAGGGATTCAAAATGCATTCCGCTGACAGTATTCATGTAGTAAAACAGTCAAAACTTCTTTAACCCTTGGAGCGACGTCTCTGTTGGGACCCGGGACGTCGCTGGCTGCAGGAGCTGATGCCAGAGGAGCAGCCAGGGCCGTTAATTCCCCCCCCCCGCTCGTTAATTCCCGGGGGCTGGTGCTGCTCTTGCCCTTGCAGGGCTGCGGCGTGGAGCGGCACTGCCGGGGGGCCTGTCCCAGGGGCCAATGGGCAAATTAGCAGTGCCATATTTTCCTCAGCGATTATGCCAAATATCACATCAGCCACCATATGGGCTTGAACACAGACTTCTCGGGGACTTCATTTTCATAAACAGGGAGGAATTATGCAAAGTGCTATAGGTAGGGTTTAGAAATGTTTTTTTAAAACATCCATTTGGTGGAAATGACTTTTTAATGATTTTTTCTCTGTGGTTACGCCTGGCCACAGCAGCCTTTTCCATGTTTATTAAGTAGTTCAGACTTTGCCTTTTGCGCTGCTAACACTTTGATCCGGAGAAGGCAGCGCATCCCTGGGAGCCTGGGTGCGGGGGTTCGGACGGGCACCCCGAGCTGCACATCCCTGACTCAAAACTTCACTCCAGGGGGAGCTGGCCTCAAAACCTCAGCTAAGTGTGCACAAAAAGGGAATTTTTTCAGTGTATTTGTGGCCTGGCTCGACATTCAGGACCCAGGAACACATGCCATCCTGCAGAGCCCATGCCCAAGGGATGGGGCAGCTCCCAGAGCACTTTGTTATGACTTTTAAAAAAGAGGAGTTATTTCAAAAAATGGAATATTTCAGCCACGGCAAACTGAAATATTTTATCAGTGAAACTCTTTTGTGAAAATGAAACATTTCATGGAAACCAAACCACCTGTGCCATTGCAGAGACAGTTCACAACTCTTCATTCTGGGTTTTTGTTTCCAGTTAAGATAGTACTTCATCACATTTGGGGAACTTCTCACTAAAAAAAGAACTCCACTTTCTAAAAACAACTAAGAAGAGTTTAGTTTTAACGAGATATGCAGGATTGGGGGCTGATGTCAGGACAAAAGAAGCATTAAATCAGCCAACGCACTGAAAAGACCAACCCACTGTCAGTCACCGAGCTGGAGAAGGTGAGACCCATCCTGTACTGGCAAAGGCCACAAACCCTAAAATAAGTTCAAACCTGGTCCAAAGGCTGCTGAAACCAGCAGCACTCAGCAAGGCCTCAGACGAGGACATTTTGGGCTGCTTTAACTTCTCAGTCCCATTCTCTCATCAGTTCTGAAGACAAAACTGATCCCTTTCTCTCTCCTGTCAAGAACTAATTCCTCATTCTCGCATTTTGGTCTCATTTTATTACATCTCAGCAGTCTCTACAGACAGGCTGCAGCAGAACCTCTCGATCTGACGCATCATGGCTTTGGCTTAAACAGACTTTCAGATTGCTCTGAATCTTTCATCGATTTAAAGAAAATAGGAAAAGTATTCCTACATATTTCTTGTGTGGTGACAGACGGCAGCTGAATTCAATGTTGACCAGTACAGAGTATCTCCTTTTCACCTAGGAAAGACCCTTTGGCTGCAGAGTGCTCTCAGATGTTATTATTTTACAATAAGGAGCACAAAAGTGTACTTTTTACTGGTTGTAGACTGCAATGCAACTTTTACAGTCTGTATTTTTAAAAGTGATTTCACTTGATGACACAACCAGTGGTGGGGTCAACTTTCAAAGTGGTGGATTGGGTTGATGTCTATTAATAACTTTGGTGTTATGTTTCTTTTTACAGTTTTTGAGGGTTTTGGCAGACAGTTGTGGTGGATGAATTTATACTGCATTTTATTTATGAATTTATACTGAACTTATATTATATAGTCTTTGTAGCTTTTACTTTACACCACAGACAACACTTCCGAGATTTTTTAACTACCCCAGGAAATTATTTAGTGAAAATGAAGAGCTCTTGGGTAATTTTTTGGGGGGAAAAGAAAAAAAATTCACATTGAAGTGATTTTTAAAGACCTGTTCAAATTTCTTCCTTTCCCTATTAGGGACAATTGTGTCAGCAATGGACAGAGCAGCTCTCTGGAGTACACAGAAGACCCAAACCACCGACTCTCTTCAGGGCCAGAGGGGGAGCATTTGTCTGCCTGTGTTTTACTATGCACGCTCTATGGGAGACGCTCAATGTCTTTGCAACAGCAAACTGTTTATTTATTGCAAAGCATTAGAGAAGTAATTCAGTGCATAAATAAACCAGCTCAGAGGATGTTGGGTTGGTTTGTTTACAGAGAGAAGACACTGAGTTCATCCTTCCGTACAAGAGGGAACTCCCTCCCAGCGATGGTGTCACCAGCCTCTGCCATCAAAAAATGGGAGGAAAGGCAAAAAGCCTCATAACGTTACGCTAAATTACATCTACTCTGAGATTAATGCCAATGTTTATAAAGAAACTACATCCACCTTAGTGGCAACAGTTAAAATACAGCTGTTGGTTCCCCATCCGTATCATGTGAGCGTAACATGCCTCAGCTGAAAGACCTACAGACACCCAAGGAACAGGCTCATTCAGGAAAAACCAGGTGGAGAAAGAAGATATCTCTGGTGCGCCTGACAGGGAGGAAAGTGTGTTTGCTCAGAATATATTGGAGACCCAGATTTGGAGGAGGTCATGCTTGTGAAAATATTACCACTGTAATATTGCCAAGGTCATGTCTGCAGGCAGGCCTGGGCTGTGTGGGAGCTGGCACGTTAAATATATGCAGGAGCAGCACACCTGGAGCACCCGCCCGTTCCACTGCCTTCCCTCTTCTTCCACCCCAGGGTTAAACGCTGCCCATACAGAACCACAGCATCACACACAGAATCACTGAGGTTGGAAAAGACCTTGAAGCTCCTCCAGTCCATCCATGAACCTCACACTGACCGTTCTCAACTCCACCAGATCCCTCAGCGCTGGGTCAACCCGACTCTTCAACCCCTCCAGGGATGGGGACTCCCCCCCTGTCCTGGGCAGCCCATTCCAACGCCCAACAACCCCTTCTGCAAAGAAATACTTCCTAAGAGGCAGTCTGACCCTGCCCTGGCGCAGCTTGAGGCCATTCCCTCTTGTTCTGGCGCTGGTTCCTTGGGTCAAGAGACTCATCCCCCCTCTCTGCACCCTCCTGTCAGGGAGTTGTAGAGGGTGATGAGGTCTCCCCTCAGCCTCCTCTTCTCCACACTAAACCCCCCCAGTTCCCTCAGCCGCTCCCCATCAGACCTGTGCTCCAGACCCTTCACCTTGCTGAAGCCAGATTAATTTCTCTTGATGTGTCTTTGCCTCCATCCTCTGACCTCCCCACAGCTTGTGGACCTCTGGGCCTCCCCAGACACATGTGGACATCCTTGTGGATCCTTGGTCCTCTCCAAACTCTTATGGACCCCTGGTCTTCTCCAGACCTTTATGGACCCCCTTGACCTCTCCAGACCTTTGTGGATCTCTAGCCCCCTCCAGACCTTTGTGGATGTCCTTGTGGACCCCTGGTCCCCTCCAGACCCACTCCTCACACTAAACATCACGTTTCCCCAGTTGCAAATCTGCTGTGGTGCACTGGTGGCACAACAGTGGCTGAATTGTTGTCCTTTCAGGAAACTTTTAATCAAATAATTTCGGGAAACTGACTGTTTAATTCTATCCTTAGCTTTTGGTCTGCACATTGGTGGATCTGTTACTACAGGCGAGGGAGATGTGGCTCCCCGCACCTTCTCTGTGAACCTCAAACAGAGCAGAAAGGAGGGGTGGGGCATTTGCAAGTTCAGTATCTGGAGAATGTGGAAAAACACGGGCTGGGGGCAGGAGGAGGTACGAGATGCCAATAAATGTGGTTTTCAGATCATGTCACTGGAGATAAAGATTGCACTAGCAGAAACTTTGTAGAACAACCCAGAAAACAGCCCCTCAGTGATACTGCCTTTCTGGGCTGCAGTGATGTGCCACTCCAGGCTAGAGGAAGACAGGAATTAGCTATATTTTATCAGCGCTAATTCTTTCAGGTATAACCTGAATGCTCCTGGCCAGGTGGGAAGGGGTCGGGGGAGGCGAGGGAGGAGGGGGGGTCGGCAAAGAGCAGCCGCCGCAGTTGTTTGTGAGACCCAGAGACGCCGGCGACGCTCGCTGCAGACCCTTAGTTCATGTAAATTCATATTTATTCATCTTGTCGTTCTTCTGAAAGGTGGAGAAATTCATTCTGTGTTTCTGTCATTTGTTTCCCTACCGGAATATCTTTCACAAATATTTCCAGTGTCCTCTCCCCTTGCAAATGAGTAATGGGGGAAAGTAACTTTGGAAATGACATTGCAATGTAATCATCCATATTGTGTATTGTGGTTAAAATTGATTAAAATAATATTGAAACTCCCCCAAGGGATTATGCAATTATAAGTCAAGTCCCAAATGGAAAAGGTTTTTGAGAACTTGGCAGATGTCTTAATGAAAATGAAGCATTATAGTAATATATTAGTGCTATTTGTGTATTATTGACAGCAAGATCACTAAACTGTATAAATTACTGTCCAGAAGAATGGCTGAATTGTTTTTCTTTCAGGAAATTTTTAATCAAATATAATTTCAGAAAAATAATTGTTTAATTTTGGCCTTAGCTTTTGATCTGCACATTGATGGATCAATTATTAAACTGAGTTTTAGCCACTCATTTGCTTTGAAAGTTGACAGTTTAAATATTTGATTTTACACACATTTTGTTTTATTACAAAATAAATTCTGGCTAATGCCATAGACTATTACTTGCAGCCTTGCAATAAAAGGTAGTAGAAGGCTCCCAACTTTTGTTTGCTGTGATAAAGCCGCTCTCCCAGCACGGTCTGTTCTGAAGGCGACCATGGGGCAGAAGTGGGGGTGCCGAGGAGGGCAGGCTCCCCTGGAGGAAGGGTCATCGCCTTCCACTCGGGGAATTTTGAACCCTTTAAAGCTGCCTCATTAGGCATTCCCTTGAAAGGGCTTGGGATCTGGTGGTTGGTTTTCTTCTGCCCTGCACAAAGAAGCCCTGTATAAACACCAGTAAATACAGTGAATTTATATCAGTAGATTCATTCCTATACAGGGATTTCTGTTTCAGTGGTTAAGAAATAAACTGCTCGCCTGCAACTACACAATATTTTAGTCTCTAATTTTAAAAATACGCTGTATTTTAATATCTTTTTTTAAACAGATACCATTTTTTATGAAGCACTACATGAGTTGCTGATGGATAAATCACCCAAGCATGGTTAAAGAGACCCTAATCTCCAGATGGTACCAGATCCATTTAATTGTATCCTCTGACCTCATCTCACCTGAGCCTGCATTAAAATCATAATACAGTTCAAGTGTAAAAATGATATAGTGTTTATTCGTCCTGTTTATAGGGGGGCAAACACACAGTTAAATTCATATGTCGAAAATTAGTGTAGTCATTTGAAAAGGTTGAGTTAGATCAAACTGACTCTCAGCATTTTATTTGCCCTTTTTTATTGAAATGGCTCTATTGCTATAGTTCGACATCTTTAAATGATGGAGGATGCTGAGAAAGAGGTGAAGCGAGTTCCTGGGCAGGATGGAGGCAGACGCTTGCATCAGCCGCGGGGCCGCATCCAGCCCTGGGGAAGAGGGATGGAGCACTTGCTCTCGTTTTTAATTTGCACCGCGCCTAACGAGAGAGGGCCGCACGCACTCTAAATCCACCGCAAATATTTTGGTATTTCGGCGTGCCCAGCTCAGCTCTTCCCTCGTGGTCCCACTGCCACCCTCTAGCACATGGGCCTGCCCCTTCCCGCCCGCACACACCACAGAAAAGATGCTTTTTCCTCCTGACAGCGATTCCTCCTCGCGCCCAGGGATCGCCCCGGGGCCTGCCCGGAGGAGGGGTTACATGAGCCTTGGGGCTCCCCCTCCTTGGGGCGATCACCTGCAGGCAGCTCTGCCCGCACCCACATCCCCGCCTCGGTGGGTCACACAAAATCCTTCCTGGTACCCCCTAAAACAGGTATCTTTTTGCGGCATGAGGGCAAGCTTTGCTGAGTCGCAATTTTGGGAGTAATTAATTACCCATCCTCGCCCCATAGTCACACACATAGGTGGAATTTCATGTGAAACGCGTACTGACTGGCGACGTGGCAGCTCCTCTTCGTCACCTAAGAGCAAAATATTTCTCCATGGCACCGCTCTGCAAAGGGGCTGAGCCCCAGCCTGAGGGGGGATGGAGGAGAGGGAGGAGAGGAACACAGACAAATAACCGAAATTATTATGAATGTATTGACAGAGCTAGGTTAGCAGTTTTACTGCAGATATACTAGATTATGGAGAGAATTGAATAATTTATCCAGCAATTTTCACACAAGCAATATTATTAAAAATGAAGACATGAAAAAAGAGGTTAGTTATAGTGGAGAATATATATAGGCCATGAATAAATGTATTAGGCAGTAAGAGTAGTGAATGTTTTAGTAGGTTTAGACTAGATTAAAAAAACCTGTATTTGATTTCAACTAAGTCCTAAAATATCTGCTGAGGAAAAAAGCACAGCTGATGGTCGGCGAGGCCAGGGTGGCTGCATGCACGAGGCGGTGCTCGCAGCGGGGTGGGGTGTCCTGGTTTTCCCAGGATCCAGTCTTGGTGGGCGTCATGCACAAGGCTGGGCTGGGACCAGGACCGGGACTAGGACAAGGTGGCCCTGCCTGTCTGCTGGGTTTCAGGGCGGGCCGACGCCTCTCGGATTCAAACCCTGGGACCGCTGGGCGCTGCCGATACACGCGGGGGATGTGCTCATTCCAACGCCAACGCTCCTGTCGGGCCGTACAGAAATTCCCCGTCTCTCCATCCAGGCGCTGCAGTAGGTCTGACCTGGGCAGAGCCCCGCCGGGAGGGAGCCAGCGGCCGCGGCGGGGACCGGGGGGCACGGCGGGGAGGAGAGCTGGCCCAGCACAGAGGTTATCTAAATGGCAGGAGCGGGCCACAGCGCAGACACAGGAGTGTTTGTTTTTGTTTCCTATTGAGTTCCTTTTTATCTCTTGTCCTCATGGTTATCTTCTCTCCCCCCTCTCGTGCTTTGGCAGGGAGGCCGAATACTGATGAGGCATAAGCTGGTAAAGTCCCAAGCATTTCCAGGCGGCAGGTTTGGGAACGAGAGGTTAGTCTGACTAATTAGGCTGGAGGATTTTTGCTCCCCGGGCACGCAGGTCGGGGTATTACAACAACAGCCTCTCTGCAGGCGGCAGCGTCTGTGCCGCCGGCGCGGGCAGCACCGGCTCCGGTCCGGCAGCCCACAGTCAGCCTGGGATGTGTCCCACAGGCTGGGGGCCTGTCTCCTCCAGAAATAGAATCACAGAATCATCCAGGTTGGAAAAGACCTTGAAGATCCTCTAGTCCAACCATTAACCTCCCACTGACCATTCTCAAAAACTCTAAATAACGACGAAGGCAAGGCTTAGGGAGCCCTGAGTACGTGCCCAAGGCACGTGCATAGAGAAAAACATCTCTGGGATTTTTATGATCCAAATTTTATAATGATGTTTTTAAAGGAAAATAAAAGTATATATATGCATGGGAGTGGGAATTTGGAGAGCTGGCTGCAAGCAGTGGTGCAGGGAGAGCTGCCTCTGGCTGAACCCGGCGTGGTAGGGACATGGGGACAGCCGAGCTGCCATGCCTCACGTAGTGCTGAGACACTCCTGCAAAATCCACAGGATTGGGGCATTTCTAAGGGCCCTGCGTGCTGCAGGTGTTCCTCCGTTGGCCCTTGGTGGTCTGACGTTGGAAACTGGTTCCCACAGCAAGAGCGGGGGCACTGCCCGCCTGGGGCCAGGTGCTGCCAGCGCCTGAGATCAGAGGTGGCTCCAGAGTGAGGTTTGTCCTAAATACAGCTGAAATAAGTTTTAAATATAGGTATATATATATATACGTATACAAAAACACTCCCTTTTTCTTCTTTGTTCGTAGAGGAACCAATCTCGAAGCTCTTTCAGTCAGTTATGATTCACGAACAGAATGGTCATGGAAAAGCTGAAAGCACAGACCTGGTTTGGAAAGCTCACTCTGTTTGGGGTCTCCTGCTCACTGTGGTTTGATTTTTTAAAAAAGTTTACACTTGTGCTCCTAAAATAAGGCCATTAGAAAAATTCTCAAGGCCAGCATCTTTCAAAAAAGGCCTGCACCCATTTAAATGGTATTTCAGTGTATTCAGGGGAACCTGATGGGCTTCTGCCTCAGCCCTGCCTCCAGGTGCCCAGCCCCGGTGGGCCCTGCCTGGCTCACCATCAGCAGGGCAAGCCAGACCCTCCTCAGAAACAGGAATCCCTGCATTCCCCGGGCCTGGCAGCTCTGTGAACACAGTCCTGAGGAGAGTTCTGATCTTGTTCCCCTTCGGCTTGGACAGCAACCAGCAGCTGAAGCATCCCCCATCAAACACTGCGGGAGAGGAGCTGCACTGTCCCGCTGCCTCCCGGCCAGGCTCGGCTCCAACATGAAAAATGCAGCGACCCACTCGTTTGAACAAGAAAACGCCGTTTGTAAAGATTACAGGTTTTTTCCTTTTGCCGTTCACGTCACATTCAGAGACTGTCACTGAGATCACCTTATTCTGGACCGTAAGCAAAGGAAGGAAGCATTTGGCTGAGCCGGGGAGCACACTGTGCTGATCTGGAAACTAATTGGGGTCAGGAAAGTCCAAAGGCCACTTCCCACTGAGGCTGGGGCTCTACTGACGGCTCCAGTGCTGGCGGTACCCTGGGCTGCCTGATTCCTGCTGCTGGGGCTGCCGGGTGCTGGGTGTTATACAGGGGTCCTGTCCCAGCCCCATGCCATGCCATGCCATGCCATGCCATGCCATGCCATGCCATGCCATGCCATGCCATGCCATGCCATGCCATCCCACGGGAGGTCCTGGTGCCCTGCCGGGCGTAGCAGAAGAGGACACAGAAGAGGACACCCAGGTTTCCCTCAGGAGCGCTGGTGCATCCCCCCGACATGGGGCTGAGGTTCCACCTTCAGTCACAGTCAAGGAGCAGGCTTATTTTTTAAATGTTGAAAAACTAGGATAGAGGAATAAAACCGGCGAGTGGTTACTGGTGGTAAAAGCGTACATAGCAGCAGCGCGCACCCCGTGCCATTCACAAAACATATGCTAATTGGAGGTAAATATCACCTAACCTTGACAAGCCTTGCAAAGTCGGATCCAGCTTATAAATAGGAAAAAGTGCGCTGGCTGCTCTGCGGGGTTTGCAGAGCGTGTAAGAACCATCAGGGACTTTGGGAAAGTCTGAACAGGGTGCTGGGTGGATATGGCAAATGCCAGGCCCCTCCCTGCCCTCGGCACCCCGAGGTTTGGCCGAGCCCCAGCAAAGGCAGCACCCACGGGTGCCCGTGGCCCCCACTGCCCTCCAACCCCCCTCCAGTCCTTGCTCGATGGAGCTGCGTTGGCTGAAAGGCGCCAAATTAGCTGCAAAGCTCTAAATTGCCGGTATCTTACTGCCGGGGTTGTACCGCTTTGCGTCAAGCCCCGTGCCGCGGCTCCGGTGCCTCAGATAGGACGACTTTTTGGTCTAATGGTGCTCTTGTTCGGTGCTGCTTCTTCACATCTGGTCGCCAAAGAGTCACTCTGTCACCCTGCAGCCTGCTAATGAGATCCCCCATTTAATTAATACCATAAGAATTTTAATTCTGACTGAATCAATTTAACGTGATGTGATTTTGTCAGCTCTATTCCCCAAGTAAAAAGTGAGCCTGATGCTTATTACATACATCATTTCACGGGCTCTGCATTCCCTGCTGACTTAAACAAATTCTAATTAAGACTAATTAAAGCATCATTTATGAAAGCGCTTGTGATAGCTATGCAAACATTCTGGGTGGGTATGCTTTGCATAATAATTATCCTAGTTAATATTAAGGCTAGGTCCTTGGCAATTAGGTCTTTGAAACAGAGAGTTATTCTGAATTTAGCCCTTTTCACTGTTAGCAATTAATAATAAAAAAATAATGTGCTAAATTTATCTAGTGACTTCATTAACCGGATGAATTTAGTAGTAGTAGTATTGTTTGCATTTTTAAGTTTAGGCATAATTTTTAAGCCAGGTCATTGGAACAGAAGAGGGGGGTTTGGCTGGAGGGTGCCGAGGCCGAGCTGCAGCCCCGTGGGGGGAGCGGTGACTGGGTTACACCCACTGCAGAGGCACTTCACTTTGGGAACGGCCCGGCGCTCCCTAGACCTCCTTGCCCCCGAAGTCTGACTACAAAGCACATATTTAAACAAATTAAACCGAGTCCAGTTTGGTTCGGTCAGTTTTAACACATTTTTAAACAAATTAAACCGAGTCCAGTGTAGTTCAGTCTGTTTTAACACATTTTTAAACAAATTAAACCGAGTCAGGTTGGAGGGATTTTCAAATTCCTGCAATAGCTGCCAAGGTCTGGGAACTGGAAGGACGCTCGCTGGGGTGACCAAAGGAACATTTCCTCGGCTGCTGCTCAGTTTCATAAAACCAAACGTTTTCCCAGCGCAGAAAAAGGGTCCAGCTGTGTTCCCAGCGGGCAGGGTGGTACAGCCTTGTGTGCGACACTCAAAATATTCTACTTTTCTCCTTTTTAATGTAAGGGTCAGAGAGTGAGGGAGTGTTTAACAGCTCTGCTCCCTAAACACTCCCCAGGGGAAACAAGTTGGGAACTCTGCTTTGAACCCCCCAGACTCCGCCGGACCCAAGGCGACATTAAAAAAAAAGGATTAAAAAACCCTTTTGTGCACTTCCCAAACATCTTGAGTGTTCAACAACAGAAAAACACCAGCCCATGGGTCTGAGCAGTGAGTTCCCATTGAGATTGAGCGGACAGGCCTTTTGAGGCAGCCTCGGCTCAGGTGCCGCTGGTTAGTGGCCGCTGGATATGCCAAAACCTGCTTATCACTTCAAACACGTCATCTTTTCACTGACAAAGTTCTGCCTGGCCTGTAACTTTATTGAAATTAAGGTGATTCCTAATGAGGAGGGTGTATGCTCCTGGAGGTCAGCTGTCGTTCAGACAAGGCAGCTTCCCAGGAAAAGGTGGTGAGGTGGCTGTGGAGAGCAATCTGGCTCTTCAGCCCTATTTTCTTCAGATTTTTTTTCTCCGTTCTTGACTGTTATTTGTGATTTGGAGGGGAAAGTGGAGCAAAGCCACTTGGCTCAGCTGAGACCCGTCTCTCTGGAGGCAGAAGGGCTGGGTCTGCACAGGCCGCCGGCTCCCACCCCCAGCAGCACAGCAGAAGTTTGGAGACACTGGGGATTGATCACCGTGAAGAGGAGAAAACCTGCTGTGCCTCTGGCTGGGACGGGCCTTGCTCTGGAAACGGGAAGCCCTGTTCTGAGCTGAGCTCTGTCCTGAAGGAGAAACCCCAGATAAATCCACGTCAGGAAAAGAGACAGCGTTGGAAATGGCGGGAGTGCCCTCCCCATGCCCGGAGTCCCTGAGGCCAGGCTGTTCTCCTCCAGCACCCCCACCCCAGTGGGCCCAACGCTGGGCCGAGCAGGAGCCGATGCTGGCACCTCCATCCCATGCAGGGTGTCATGGAGGGAGGGACCCGTCCCCTCCTCCCTGGGGACCATCCTTCGAAGCACCCGGGGCGAGTCCCAAAGTGCCCGGGGTACAGGCACCGCTTGTCCCCACAGGAGCACAACCCTGCGGCACGTTCAGCAGGGCAATCCAACTAGAAATCCACACTGTGTAAACAGAGGAATATATCAATTTATGTTAATTTTGTCTGGTTAATTTTTAACAGCTTTTTGCTATATTAGCTTTCTAGGTTGTACTATCTGACTTTCCGGTATTATTGGATTGACAGGCAGCTGGCGCAATAATAAAACTGCTATTCCCATCTCTGCCGAAGGCTCAGGGAGGGATGAGTACAAGACAGATATCTACCCACTCACCATTTAACGTGTACCGCTCCTCGCTGAACATGCAGATGGCATGGCGGTCCCAGATTTCATTTGAGTTAATCTAATCCCTCCACTGCTCCCACTAGAAAGGAGGGCATTAGCAGCCATATGTCAACCAGATTTGTCAGATTATTCATTACAATTAATTGCTGTTCTCACTTAAGGCCTTTAAGGCTGTGAATTGCTCTGAATTCTATTGCAAACACAAAATTATGAGTAAAAGACTTTAGCCCTGTCATTCAAATTTCATGCTGACCTTTATCAGCTTTTGGCTTTTCCATGGGTGCTGGGCTGAAAGCTTTCTAATTGGGGCTCCGTTTCTTCCTCACTACAGGTAAGCTGTCGGCCGGAGCTGCCACTATGACCGGCAAGACAAGAAAACTCACCGGTCCCAGCTGACAGGATTTAACTGCCAACTAATAATGCATTAGGAGGGTAATGAAACAAGCTGGGTGTCATAATGACCCAATATACTAATTAAGCCTCTAAACACTGTAGCTTTTTAAGACTTTTTCTGTCCTGGGCAGACTTTTTGGGACTGTTTCTATTTGCTTTGTTTCATTAGCCAAACTCACTCACAAGTTATTAGGAATGATGGTCAGAAAGGAGCCAGGCTGGTGTTCCTGTGGAGGGGAGCAGGGCTGCCAGCCCCTCCCTGCCCGTGCTGCCTAAAAGCCTAAAAAGAATGAAACGTAGTGAAGAACTCTTTTGTGACCACTCTGATGGGATGAGGGACCCTCCTCCATGGCAGAGGGGACTGGTCCTACACCTCGGGGCTCTTCTTCTCCTGGCGGGATGCATGGGCTTTGCTGGGACCACGAGCTGAGCCCCGGGATGGACTCAGCCTGGCCGCTGCGGCCGTCCCAGGAGGGAGAGGGAAGTACCCCGGGGTTTTCCCCAGCTCTCCTGGGTCAAAATAACCACCTGGAGACACCCCAACACTTGTCTGCAGGAGCTTGTGCAGCCTCCCAGGAAGCAGCAGAAACTTAAGAAAAAACAAAAGCCATTTTTTGCAAACAGCTCTGCTCCTGTTAACATTTGCTCTGTTACATCTGGAGAAATCAGCTGCAAATTCCCCCTCCCTCCACCAGCACCCACACCTGCGAACTGAGCTGCACACACACTCCCTGCACAGCCCCCCTGGAAAAAAACGGGGGCCAATTGTTGTTGCAAAGCCATGAATTCAGGGACCGGTGCATGCCCAGTGTTACGGGGTGGCCTGCTCTGCTGCGGGGCCGATGGCCTGTCCCCACTGCCTGTCCCTGCTGCCTGTCCCCGCTGCCTGTCCCCAATGCTCCTCACTTCAGCCTTGTGACGTCTCTCTCGCCTCCACTGCCCAAGGCAGAGCAGCAAAAACCTCTAAAATATTGGCAAGAGGGGTATGCACCACAAACCCCCCAGCGAGGCAGGGACTGAAGGATTGTCCACACTTATTTCACAGCTGTAACGTTGTCAAAAACAGGTAGTTAATGGCACCACATCTCCCATTTAATGGACCTCTTGCTAGACGAACAAAAGCCGTCACTCTCCAGCTGAGAGTCCCCTTGTGTGCCGTTACACCAGCTTCTAACTTTCCTCCCAGAAAAAAACCTGCTTAATGAAGGGAACGTATTGCCCTCAATTTAACTTTTTTTTAAAAGTTAAAAGCCTCGGCTGCAGGGGGCTGCTGAGGGCCAGAGGGGAGCAGCAGGCGCAGTGGGACGGGCCAGGGGGATGCGGGGACGGGCAGGCGGCTCCCACATGGGGACAAGGGAGCAGGGGACAGGGCAGAACCACGGCGGGGCTCGGGTTCTGCTGGCAGGGCCAGGCAGGACGGTCCCGCACAGGGCTGACACGCAGCTGGCTGCGGTGCTGCTGTAGCTGTTCTCACCACGCACGGTGTTCGCGGCGCAGGGCTGGGAACCGCCTCTGAAGGTCCATCTCTGCCGGGCTGGCTAAAGAAAGGCACTAAACCAGGAAAATTAAACCACAGTAGGGAAAAGGGCCGAAAAGAGAAGTCTGTAACTCATTTATTTTCCCAGTACTCTGCCCCAAATTACTCTCCTCAGCACCAGCACCCCCGTTATGCTCGTATCAGTGTTTTTGGGTGGGTTTGGCCCCTGTGGGCACAGCTAGCCCTTGGCGGCAGGCGTGAGGCGCAGTGAGCCCAAGGGCCTGGCAGGCTGCTGGCCGCCCAGCTCTTGCCCGTTGGCTTTAGGAATTCAGCAGCACCGTAGGCTGTTAGAGGAGATCCTCCTGCAACACACCGCCACCTTGCACGGCGCTGCTGGGGCTTCGCACACCCCGAGGTAGTACATATATGTGTGTATTTATATAGTCAAACACATGTTTATATATGCATATATATAGGTAAAAGCCTCTGTGTGTGTGCATGTATATAAGTATACATTATATACATAAAATATGTATTAATATATAATTAGCAAATATATAAACCCACGATCTTTAAATTATGTATTAATGTATAATTAGCAAATATATAATCCCATGATCCGTAAAATATGTACTAATGTATAACTAGCAAATATATAATCTCACAATCTATAAATTATATATTAATGTATAACTAGCAAATACATAATCCTGCAATATGTTATGTATTAATGTATAACTGGCAAATATATAATCCCACGATCTGTAAATACTTTGTATTCCAGTCTATTCTCCCTGGTCAGTGTGTGGATTCACAATCTGTAATCTCACGTCTCCTGCCAAGACATCGACCTGCATAATGTCTGTTTACTTTTAAATGTTGCTGAGAGAGAGAATTTCCAGTTCGTGGGAAGGCCGGGCTCCCCGTGTGACGTGGGGGTGTGGGCAGGCACGTGGTGGCACACCCCGACAGTGGCGATACTGCGGGGAGGGGCAGCCAGGACAGATACTGGGGTGCTGGAGAGCGGATTCACTGGGGGGACCCTGGGGTGAGGCCGGGGGGACGGGGCCCGGGGCGACGGCAGACCTCTGGCCGACGGCGCCGCAATATTGGCCACTGGCCGCTGTTATTAAACATACAGTATCCCCACACGGAGCCATGGAAGAAATGATATAAAATTTCATATACCTAGCATGGTGTATAAACAGGCTAAATCCCTATACATTTTAAACCTTCAGCAGTCTAAAGGTTAAAGCCTGTCAGCTGGATTTCACAGATTCCAGGAAGGAATGGAGAAGTCACGCCAACTCCTCATTGTATACCAGTGATCAAACATCTCCTCATTACACTTCAATATTGTTGCCTCTAAAGGTCACCATTGCTGAACATAATCACACAAAATCAAAACTGCAAACTTTATATATCATAGAGGTAGTAAATAGCTCGGAGGTTTATTTTCTGGTGCCTGAACAACATTCTGAGCCCATTTATAAATTCCTGGGTGCTGTGGCATGAACCAAGCACATTCGCGGTGACTAACAAAAGCTTCAATTAAATCAATTTCCTGTAAAAAATATTCAAAATAATTTATTAGGTCAGTACCAACTGGTCTAATCAAGCAATTGTTCCTTGGTAACTTTAATTTGCATAATTAAAAAAGAAGAATTTTGATTATTTTAAAAAACAGCAGATTTTTAAGAAAAGGATTTCTAGGTCAGATTCCTTGAAACACTTCATCCTTGACGCAAAGAGGACCCCAGAATTTATTGAGAGGTTTCTAAGATGTGTCATAAATCCTGGCTCACTCCATTATTTTCCTATTCACTGGTTTTACTCCACATTCATTTAGCCCGTCTGCTGCCTCCCGAGCCAAAGGCAGAGCCTCATCCCCAGCTCGCGCCCAGAGGCTGCCCTGGGAAACCTTCTTTCACCTAAATGCAAGACCAAAAATTTAGATCTGGGATGGACACTTTTCCAAACTCAGGTCAAGCAAGATAGGAAAATTTGGACTGAAAAAGGAGACTGATAGGTACAATAAGCTGCTCGGCAGGAGGATGGATTCATGGATGAAAAGGAAAATTTCTAACAGCCAAAATTATTTGCAAGCCAGTTCTCAAATTCAGCCCAGGGCAAATATGAAAAAGGAGAAAATATAAACCATAAAGATTTTGGCTATGAGATGGATGCACTTTTCAAAGAACCATTCATTAACCCAAAACAGTTTTTTTGTCCCTGAGAAAAAAAAATTCTGTAATTTTCATGCGGGCCCAAACCAAAATGATTTTATGCCGGTTTTTAGCTCAGTTGCCGAACTAGAAAACCTGCACCCTTGGCCAGAAGGTCGTGCCCTGACTCGGGGATGTGCCTGTAGCCGAAGATCAGGGGACCTTTGCCACAGCTGATGCAGCCCTGCCACCCTGCAGGACATTCCTCGTGGTTTTCCTACCACTGGAGCAGGAAAGGGGGGGAGGCTGGACCCCCCCTGCCCCAGAGAGCACCCCCATGGGGACAGCCCTGCGGGAGCACCCCATGGGATCAGCCCTCTGCTCTCCAAAATCAAAGGGGAGCGTTGGCATTGGGGGCTTTAGCCAATCCCAGAGATAACTATCAGGTGTGTGTGTGTTAAAAGCCGATTCTCAGCAGCTCATTTGAATTGTAGTATAATGCCTGACTGGCTCGTTTCTACATCTGAAGGGCTTTCTTCCCCTTTCTTCCTGAAGGAGGCTGCGCAAGTATTAAATAAGCGTAAGAGTCACAGCCTGACCGCCACCTGCTAGATTCCTTCCTTTGCGATGCAAAGACTCAAAGGAGATGAAAAGCCCCATTAATAAGATCACCGCCATTCTTTTTGATATCTAAATCTGTGCCAACAGGCCGCCGTTCGCCGAGCAGCAGATCGCAACCATCGCTGAAGTCCCAGCTTTTTGCTGCCGCACACGGCAACGCAGCCGGGGCCTAGCGCTGAACGGAGTCCAACGGGGGAGGTTCAGACTGGACATTAGGAAAAAATTTTTCCCAGAAAGAGTGGTCAGACAGTGGAATTAGGCTGCCCAGGGAGGGGGTGGAGTCACCAGCCCTGGGTGTGTTTAAGGGTCATTTAGATGAGCTGTTGGGGGATGTGGTGTAGGGGAGAACTTTGTAGAGTCGGGCTGAGGGTTGGACTCGCTGATCCCGACGGTCTTTTCCAACCTGAATGATTCTGAGCGCTGGAGCAGCACGTCACCAGCGTGTTCGGGACAGCAACAAAACCTCTGAGAACCAAACCCACCTCAGCAAACAGCCTGTGTGCCCAGGGCTGCACAAGCAGCTTGTTTTCGCATCGTTCCTCTAAGGAGGCCTCATGCCGGGTTACAAGGAAGCCAAGTTTTGTGGTCACGGCTGGGCACCGCCGGCTCTTTCCACACCCTCCGTATTTCTCCCGTAACCTGGGTTTCCCCTGTACATTGTGCAAAGGGGAGCGCAGGCGTCACTGCAGCCCGTGGTGGGAGCTGGTGAAGTCACCCGATGCGATGCCTCGTGCTCCCTGGCCACGGCGCTGTGAGAGACTGAAATGTCCAATGACTGTCTCAAAGCTTGCTTGTGTCTGTGCAAACCTCCAGGACAAGCTGTGGCCTTTGGATCAGTCTAAGGAACGTCACCCAAGGAAGAGGGAGTGTATCGAAGGATGCACCCCCCACCCCCTTGCAGTTGCATTGACAAACTCCTTAGACAAATCTCAAAGGGGGAGACATGGACTGAGCGAAACCAAATGTCTATCAGTGGCTCCATCCTGTAGCCATTTGTGGCTCTATTGTGTGCACGAATTACTAATGAACTGATAAGAGGCGAGCTATGCAGCAAAAATCTGTGGGACCAGAGAAAAAAAACCTAAAGGTGGGCAGATATGCTCATTAGCTGATACCATGAACTTAAAACTTTGCTGTGTGTGCACCCACCATCGAAGAGCTCAAGACTGAGGACCAATGGGATGCTGCTGGACTCATGGTGGTGACTATTCTTGTGACTCTACCCCACATGCTTGCTTGATTTCTGTCTTTTCCTTCCATTCTGTCCTATCGCTACCCCTCTTCACTGTTAATAAAAACTGGTTTGGGTGTACAGCATTTGACCCTGTTTGTGTCTTAATCTCACTCTTGGGATCATATTGAAACCTCCTCTGACACTGGATCAGGACAGGCGGCTCCGGCACCGCTCTGAAAGGACAGGGGTGCTTTCAGAGGACGGGGACATGACAGGGCTGATTATTTGTAACCCAGCTGAGTGGCCGAGGTTACAGTGCTGAGCTGCTTACACAGGAGTGTCCCGCACTCGGGTTTAGGTCTTGTTACTGCTCTGCTTCTAATTTATGTGCACACTGGGTTGGCCTAATGCATACAGGGAAATATGTTTTACTGAAGTCCTCCTTGGTAGAGAACCACTCTGTCACCGGTGGGTACACACCTTACTTGCATGAAAGATGCAAAAATCCTGGGGTTTCAGTACTTCTCATATGTTTTCCCTGCAAGCGCTGGGCCCAGGCTGGCAGGAGCAGAGCCTCCCCTGGAGCTCAGCTCAGGTGGAGCAGTGCCCGAGGATCCCATGGAGGAACCCTCACTGCTGCCATCCCTCAGCCTGAGGAGCAGCTGGACCTGCTCAGACAACGCACCGGTTCCTCCTGCCCGGCCTCCCCTGGCCCAAGGCTCTTCCCAGTGGCTCTGCCCGGGTGTGACTGATCACAGGGCTGGGGGGGGTCACCAAACCATCCTTCTGTGACTGTCGCTGGACTCTCATGCTGCCTAATGTGCCGGCGGCAGCAGTGAGCGGGTTCCCTGGATTTACTCGACCTGCTCCTCCATGGTGGGGCCACTCCTGCCCCCAACGCCTCTGCGCCACGACGCTGGGGTGCACCCAGGGGCTCGCCGGTCCTCGGGCCAGCTCCTGCCCACCCAGCTCCGCCAGCCAGGCACATGTTTAACGTCTCAGCTGCGTTCCCCATCCCCTTCTCCCCTGTCCTCCAGCCATGGATGCTGCAGCAAGCCAGCTGAGCGGCTGCGGATTTCAAACAGATGTTGACAAACACAGAAAAGCGAGTCTGCGTGTGTGCGCGTGGGTTTTGAACCTCAGCCCTAACTCCCTGCAGTGTGCTCTGCTGCTCAGGGAAAAAAAATCCTTCACCTCTTTGCTGTTACCCCAGCGATTTAGCACGGGTTGGGATCCTACTCTCCTTCCTGAGCAGCCGTGGCTCTGGTGGAGCCTCCTCCTTCCACCCTCCTGCTGCAGCAGCAGGAGTGAAAAACCAGGGGGGAGCCCAGGAGGATCCCTGCCTGGCATGAGCAGGAAAACACAACGGAAAAGTCACTTGGAAACGGTAGGACACGTCCCCTGGCAGTACAGTATGGAAATGCGAGGCCTTTGTACAGCACAATGCGGGCCGAGGAGGGTTACACCAGCAGTGGAAGCACAGCCCTGCGGAGAACGCCTGGGATGAGCCAAAACGGGGGCCAGGACCCCCCCGGCTGTCCCCAGCAGCCAGGCTGTCCCCAGCTCACGCAGCCGTCCCCATCCCCAAGCCAGGGCGAAGGGCTGCCCCACCGTTTCAGGGTGCTGGGTGCCGCGAGCAGCCGCGCTGGCTGGGCCGTCACCAGGAGCAGGTCCCGGAGGGTGGTCGGGACCTTTGTTTCCCCCCCCCCCCCCCCCCCCCGCCCGTCATTGTCCCCCGTACCTATTCAGTCGTTAAATAAACCTGCTGTGTGGCGGGTCTGCAGCGTGCTGATACCAGAGGCGGCCGGCGCCGGCGCTTGTGTTTGTACGGGTGAAAGGTTTTCTTGTCTGCTGTTTGAAAGTTAAACACAATGCAACAGTTTGGTAAATAAAGACCAGGTTTCTTGTTCTCTGTCGGGGAGGGATGGGGACCTCGGGCAGGCAATCCCCTGCCTGGAGCCAGCAGGAGCAGAGAGGGAGTGGGACGTCCCCGGGCATGTGAGCACTGTCGGTTAAACGCACATTGTTTTGTCTCTACCAGATTTACACCAAAACAAGTGAGGATGAGGCTGGTTGTGTGCCCTGCCCGGCATCCCATCGGCTGGGCATGGGGCTGCCTGCGTGGGCAGCGGGGTCCCACCCCATCCTCTCCCCGTGCTGGGCAGCCACTGACGCAGGAACGGCCCCACACGTTTTCCACGTGAAACATTGTCACTATTTGGAAAGGCCCGTGGGGACCAGCGGGGACCACGGGCAGCAAAGCTCCCGCGCAAGGGGAAGGCGATGAAACGCGCTGGAATAAATGGCTTCATTCAAAGAGGAGCTGAAAAACAGTACATTGATCCCATGGTTTCAAACGGTTTTTCAATAGCGGCGAACAGTGGCGTCCCGCTGAGTTCAAAAGATGGTCTTGTCTGGGCTGAAACAAGGCCCTTTAAACATTGCCATCATTCAGGACATTTCAGACACACACACTCTTTTGCTGCCTCCCTCCCCCTCTCCCCTGTGGAAACTTCCCCATATAATTGATCTTTTCAGGAAAAGAGAATAACAGACTGGGGGTCCCATCCTCTTGCAGCGGGAGTCAATGGGAATTTGGCTGACAACTCTCCCGGGAGCGCAGCGAGCCTTCAGTTTCCAACAGGGAAGGGGCTCGGTGCTCCAGGAGAAGGTTTAACATGGAGCCTGGACTGCGGCAGCTGGCAAGGGGGGTGAAACCCACCCAGCGCCGGGGAGCAGCCCGTGCTGGGCCCCTTCCCCTGCGGAGCATCTCCACCCCGGCAGAGGGCGGCCCCAGGGCAGGCGAGCCGGGGGCAGCAGGGCGCTGAGCATGAGGGCAGCCCGGGCAGTTCAAGCCCTCAAAGAACTCATGTTTAGAAACAAACTCAGTTTCCTTCTGTTCCTTTCTGAAGGACACTTGCTGACAGCACAGACCCCAGCCAGCGTTCATCACACACTTTTCTCGTGATCTCCACCAATATTCTCTGCAGAGAAGTCAAAGTCTCACCAGGAGCTCTGCAGGCTTCCCCGTGTCCACATGCTCTCCCACTGCAGGTGGACGATCAGCCACTGCCTGTGGCATGGAGCCACTGACACGGAGCCACCGGCCCTGCCAGCTCTGGGGGTCCTCGGCCCCCATGGGGTAACTCCTCCTCTGCAGGAGGTGCCCTCCTCACACCCATCATAGCACAAACGCCCTCCCAGGTTCAAAAATTTCATTAACGTTTCTACTGAAAGCAAGGAGGTGACTTGGAGAGTAGAATGCTGTCTAATCTGCGCCAAGAGATACAGAAACAGATTCCACATTTTTCCAGGAAAACTGCACAACAATTGATTTGATCAAGACACAGACACTTCAGAGCTGGCGTGTCAGGCTGGTGCCACGCAGATAGGTGCTCTGCACAACCAGATTTTGCTGCTTTTTACCATGACAAAGGAATCGGGTTCCTATGAATAAATCTGTAAGTAGACCACACACGATTATTAGGCTTAATACCAATTGTCCCTCATTAATGTTTCAGAGGAGCGATTAGCATTTTGAGGCAAACAAGGTGTACTTAGTTAGCGGGACACGACCCGGCTGTCATTAAATTATATCTATGATTAATGATCTTCAGAGGCAGAGAGCTGAAAGTCTGGGCAATGGTGAAGAGATGGGGAGGGAGGGGAGGTCACAGCTGGTGGTGGGATGGCCGTGGTGGGGACATCTCGGCTGGACACATGGCTGCCAGTGGGGATGGGGCAGGAACACGACCCAGACAGCTCACACGAGTTAAAACAAAAAAGGTGTCTGAGAACATTTCCTTAAAGCAAAGCGTTATCTCCTGGGGAGATCTGATCGGACACAAGAGGAGAATTTTTCACACTGAGAACAATCAGCCACTGGAATAATCTCCACGGGGAAGTGGTGATTCCCCAGCATTGGACCCTTTTAAGATTTGGCTGCACAGGGGGCTGGGCCAGCCTCGCTAGACCAGGCTTTTGCCAAGCAGGGTTGGACCAGCTGATCCTTCTAACCTGGGATATTATGACTTTGTGATTCTATGATTTCTAGGGGGACAGTGCTACAGCGGCCACCCAGCCCAGCCCAGCGCAGCCGTGGGAGCACCAAAGGCCCCTCAGACTCCAAGGCACTTTTGGCCACGCTGCTCAGCCTCCTCCGGGCCCCACCATCCCGGTCTCAGCAGCATGTGCAGGCCCAACAGCACCGGCCCCAGGTGCCCAAGACTTAAATCACACTTTCAGCCTTTTTATACATGTGTCCCTATTCGGCGAGCTGAGCGCTGCTGTGTGCTGCGTCCTCCTCCGTACAGCCTTCCCAAACAGAAACCAGCGCCTGTCCTCACAGGTTGTGATAAAACCACTGAAAAAGTTTGGAAAGCACGGTGCCACGTGGGCCAGCCAGTTGTTTGTCTTCTCCCCTCCTCCCGCGCCTGCTGTTCACCTGCAAGATGAGCCCCTGCAGCGGGATGGCTGCTGAGATCCCCGCCTCGGGGGGTGGCGTTGGCAGGGCAGCGAGCCACCGGCAACTCGGATGGGCCATCGTGGGCCCAGCGGGTGCTGGGGAGGGTCGGGGGAGCTGCGCTGCCAGGACACGAGGGGCGCTCTGAAATGTGGGGCTGGGGGTGAGCGGGTGCTGCCCAATTGCTGGTGATGCTCAGGGAAAGCCGAGCGTGCCTGCGACGGGGGCACCCTCCCAAACGCCCTTTCCACTCCATCACATCGCAGCGCTTTGCTGGGGGCAGCGAGGCTCCCCTCAGGGAGTGGGGGGCTGCATGTTCAGGGCATGGGGAGCAGAGGGTTGGGCCGGATGCTCTGAGAGGGTCAGGCCAGAGAGCCCACCCACTTTACAGCCAACAGGCACCATTGCTGGTGGCTGGCTGGGCAAGTTTGCAGAGTCTCAGTGCTCCAGCTTCTCATGAAATTGTATTATTTACAGAAAACCTTATAACTTACTCAGCAACTGGAGGTTATGATCAATAGCGGTCGAGGAAGCACACCGCAGAAGGTCATTTTATAGTGAGTGTTACAGACGTAGCCAACAGCTCATGACAAACAAAATATTTAGAGTAAAAAAACGTTATTTTCGCTGCCAAATTTTAATTTAATTACGGATTGTTTGTGTTTTGTTCTTTTTAATGCGGTTTGTTCATTGAGAAGCATCATTGCCATGGCAACAGGCAGCAAATACACTTTGTCAGTGGCACAGAGTGCCGTGCCATCCGCAGACGTGTGTCACTCATCTGCTGAAGGAGGAGAAGGGGGGATTTGCAACAGAACAACATTTAAAAGTCTCAGAACAAATTAGGATTGTGAGTGGTGAGAAGTTATCTGCCTGTGCTCACCAGAACACTTTCTTGGTCTTCCCCAACTTTTTCATAATGCTCGTACGTAAGCATTGAAAGAGCAGAGGGAAAATTAAATGAAGCTGGGGAAGAATGCTGAGTTCACCATCTGATTATGATTTGGGGTATTTTTGTGGCAAAATTTGATATTTTTTTTCTTGCTGGATAGACTTTGCAGACAGCAGTACAATCAGGACGCAACATCTGGCAAAAAATCCTCAACGGTGTCTGCCCAGTAAATTTGCAATGGGAAAACAAGATGAAAAACGCACTTTTTTCCTCTTTCTTTTTTGGTTTGTGGGAGAGAGAACATTATGTGCGCTATGAAAACACCAGAGTTTGAACAGCTCAGTGGAAAAAGAGGGAGGCACTGCAGGGGAGAGCGGGCAGGGGAGGCGCTGACGGGGACGTGCAGAGGAGCCCGGTGCAGCTCCAGCCCGGCTGCCCAAGTGACAAGGCCAGGGGACAATCTGATAATTTGTCCATCACGCGTGAGCGAGAGCTCCCGGGGGTGAGGTTCAGCTGCGCTCTCGCCGAGGATGACGCTGATAAGGGAGGGGGAAGCACGGCTTTGGTAAGCACCCCCCAGTTCTACAGCGTTTCCCTGCGATGGGAACCCCGATACATGCGCTAAGAGGCAGTGGATGGGGTGAGAGTGACCTGCCCTGCCCCACTCCACCTTCCTGCAGGAAATTTCCTGTCTCCAGGGGCCGGGATTACCCTGCTCTGCCCTTGGGCAGTGCTGCTCTGGAGCTGGAAGCTTCTCCCAAGAGTGACTTTTGCAACAGAACAAGCTGCACAGTTTTGTGCTGCTGAAATGCCAAAAATCTAAACTGAAAAAGCCCACCAATGCCTGATTAAACGCAGAGGCTTGGTTTATACCTTCCATTTGCCGACAGCGTTCCTACTGACGGCCCCAGCTTCCAGCTGCAGGCGAGCACAGCACCGCGCTGCCTTACACCGCCTTCACTTTTAAGCCAGTGTTGCAGTTCACAGGATCACCCACTCGAACACGGTGCGATACGCTAGGGGTCGTTCTCGCCACCGTTGAAGCAAGGGGGAAATCCTCCATCGACTTCAGTGGATCAAAACCTTCATAACTAATTTATAACTAATTCCATTATTAATATCTGAGTTCCTCAGAGCTGTGGGAAGGGGCGCACAACACGTCCCGCTGCAGGACACTGGGCTGGGGGCATGGGAGTGCCTCTGTCCCACGGCCAGCACGGGGGGATGTGGGGGGTTTGCGTTTGGCACCGCGCGGGTTGGTTCAAACCTGGCCTCATCACACATTCCCTTTCCTCTCTGAGCACAACTGCCCACCTTTGCCACCTGACCAGTAGCCAAGCACGACGCTCTGCTGGAGAGCACACCCAAACCCAGCACGCAAAGCTTGGCCTTCCAGGAGGAGGTTTTATCCAACGCCATCCCCGCAGGCTGGAGGAGCCGCGCTCCTGGCTGGTGGAGCGGTGGGCATGGGGACGGCGAGGCTGGGCAGCCCCCGCGGTGCTGCCGTCAGGGTTTTCCTCTCCTCGCCAGGGAGGAAGCGAGAGGGGGGAGTCTGGGAAAGGCAGAAGTGAGCGGTGCGTGACTCAACCACCGTCCCGGCGGAGGGTGACACCCCTCTGGCCAAGGTGCGTGGGACGGTCGCAGCCCGGCGTGCTGAACACGACATCCCGGCTCCTTCCCAGCAGAGCCGGCCCCAGCTTGGCTCTGGCCACCCTTTGGGAGCCTCCACACAAACTCCACCCTGAACTCCCCACGGGCACATTTGCCTGGAGTTGCCCACCTGAAAGGGATGAGGGGTGGTTCCCAGGGGGAGGCAACCCCAGGACGGGGCTCTTCCTTAACCTGGGGGTCCGCTCCCATTTCCTCTCATCCTGGCACGGCACAGCCATTTTTCACGAACAGAGCCAAGACTGAGACCATGGCACACCTTGGATGCAACTCCTATCTATTATTTAAAACCATCCTCCTTGCAGAATTAACTAACATCTCTTTTTTCGCCTCACTGCAGCAGATCTAGTAAGACAACTGGCACTTTGACAGATGACTATGGATATTTTCCTACAGAGACGTAACTTGGGGGGCATGCATTCTTGTTTGCTGACTGTTTAATAAAACTCCACCTGGCTGGCACCCAGAAAAGCGAAGGGAAGGAGGGTTCGAGCAGCAGGTTTACTGCAATCAGGGTGGGAGGCTGTGAACAAGCCAACACCAGTACCACAGACCGGCCTCATGTGATGCACCCAAGGCATCACCAACCCTGAGGAAACCCACTTGAACGCTATTTCCACAAAGAAGGAGCAGGCGATGATGGCACCAGGAGGAGGGGGGGAACAGCAGGCAGCAGGAAATGCATTTAGGTTGGAAATACAAGCTTCCAGCCACCAGGGAAGAGTTGTCACCGAGCAGCGTAGCAGCGTACGCACTACCGAAAGGCAACAGCGTTCCTACGGAGTCTGGAGAAAATCCCAGTGGAAGCAGGAGATGGTCCCAGCTGGGAGCTCGGCCCTGTGTCCCGCGACAGCAGTGTCGGGGATGGTGTCACCAGGAGCAGTCCGGCACGGGACGAGGGGTGACGACCGACAAATCCCCCCTCTCCATGTCCAGCTCTGAACCTCTTCCGGGTTTTGCCACCACGCAAGACAAAGCCTTCACCAGCAGTTACGCTTCCAGCACTGACTTGTAGTGGTGCATGTGCCAAAACACTCTGTAATCACAGAATCATCGAGGCTGGAAAAGCCCTTGAAGATCCTCCAGTCCAACCATGAACCTCACACTGACCATTCCCAACTCCACCAGATCCCTCAGCGCTGGGTCAAAATGGTCAGTGGCTGCCCTGTTCTGTGAAGGCATTGCTAGTGGGACACAGCCACAGGACTCTGGGCAGTGGTAAGGCACAAGCCTTCTCCTCCAGAGGGGGAACGGCCCATAATAAGTCACAAGAGACAGAATACGAGATGAAGGTCACTCACTTATGCATGGAAATAAATTATATTGTACCATCAACTAAGTTTCTTCAGCCAGTCATAAAGCAGAACACCGCTAAGTAATTTACTTGCAGATGACGGTTATAAAACATTCACACTCCAACAAATCAAAGGGTGCCCCGCCACCCAAACCCCCGCGCTGCACCTGCGGGTGATGAACGGGGAAGCCTCTGACCCACACCCCCCCTCCCGCCCAGTGCCTGCCAGCGCCCCAGCCCTCTGACCGCTCCTGAGGCCGAGTCCTTCACACTGCTTCTGCGTGCACGCTCTGAGCAGTGAAAAAAGTCATAAGTAAAAACTATCAGTTCCTGCCCACAGCAGCTGACCGTTTCTTACGCACGAGCCTAGAAGCGATTGCTTATTTACAAGGCGCAGTTATAAGGTTGATGAGACACGGAAGATGCTGCCGTGGAAAAACATCTGGTGACCGTGCTGCCAGGCTCCACGTCCCACGCAAACGGCGTAAAGCTCAGATCTAATCCCCAAGCTCAGACTACCCCCGGAGCCTGCAGCCCAGCCAGGGTGGCCCCACTAGTGCCTGCGCCTGAAACATGGCGTCAATTCTTTAATGATGTCTTTCTCCTGACAAGCATGGAGAAATTTCGTATCCATAAATACTTTCTTCTGTAATAAAGTCCAGGTGCCGTTTTTTTCTTCTAGAAAACTGGATACATCCACATTTCTGCTAAAAATAATAAATACTGACTGTTTTGTGAGGCTGATAGGAGAGATACACAAACCAATAGCTCCTTTAACATGTCTACAGGTAACATCCAGCAGGAAGCAGACCTGTACCACGTATTCTTAAACAGAAGGTGATGCAAAGCAAAACCAACAAGTGTTAAAATAACAGGGCAGAGACTGCAGCAAGGTTACGTTGCTGAGAGGGTGGAAGCAGTCTCTAGGGTATAATAGGTTTAAAATTGGAGGCCTCTACTTAAAACCCACAGGAAATAAGAAGGGTCAAAAAGGCAAAAATTGCACAACTGTTATATTACTTTAAAAGACAATCTAATTTCTCCTTCAGAAATTGCTGCAGTTTTTGGGAAGACGTCTTTGACAAAAGATGTCATAATTCAGGTCTGTTGCTGAATGAGAGAGTGGCCGAGAACCTGGACTTTTATTCAGCTGAAGCGTTTCCGTGCGCGTGCCGTAGAGCCGTGGCAGTTCACAGAACTGATTCAGCCTGAATCGGGCTGGGGTTGAACTGGGAAATACAAACTGCAACAGGAGAGACCTGCTCAGGGCTGGACGCTGTTACTTGGGAAATATGCAGAGCGAGGGCAGGCTAGGGTGGACGGCAGAGGAGCCCCCCGCTCCCTGGTCCCACCACGGCACGGGCAGGACCAGCCCGGGGGCAGCAGAAGTGCTGCCGCCACGCTCAAACCTCGCAATTCCCGCCAACAGAAATTCCTGACCCACGCGGTGGAAAAACTAAAGCGTCTCCTTTTGGTCGTCCTCAGCCCTCCCGGCTCGTCTGGGCCAGGCTTCCCTCCTGGGTTTGTCAAGCGCACTGGAAATACCAGATTTGTCACGGAAAGAGGAAGGTCTGGCAGCACCGCAGCCGTGCTGCAAGCCCCGAAACCTCGCAAACACTCACTTCTGTTTTCTGGCACTGCCATGCCGCCGCAGGAGCCCTGGGGAACCTGGGGACAGGCGGGTGCAGGCGGGGGAAGGCCCCAGAGCACTGGGACGCGCACGAGGGGCTGGAGGGACACGTTGTGGTTGCTGCAGGGGTGTGTTTGGGCAGCACCATTCAACCCGTGACTTCTTACCACCCCCAGCCAGCAACCCAACCCAACCCCTCCTACCACTCCTCCACACAACCACCCATCACGACATGGTCTGGATTTTAGCCTCTTTTTCTAAAAGCTGGAAAGCCCTGAGAAATACAGGGGGTGATACAAATTAAATACAATTCTCCTACACACATTTTAGAAGTTTTCTATTTTTCTGCCGCCTGTAACATTTAGTCTCTTGCTCAAAATATCTACAGGTTTGTTGTTTATTTTTTTTAATGAAGCTACACTCTCTAAATCTTTCCTTGTATTAGGTAATATGTTCTGACATGACACTCCAGTTTTCACCAGGGCACATTCAGGCCTAGTGTGAAGCTAATTTTGGGTGCTACTATTCTCTCTTCCCAGGTATCAAAGGAGCAGGGCAGATTCTCAAGAGATCTCAAGTTTTTACCAATCTCTCCCAGCAACAAAGATGCGCCAGCCACGACAGCAAGCTTCAGCTCTACTGTGCCAAAGTTATCTGTCCATCCTCTGTAAAAAAATAAACTTCAGTAATGAAAATTTTCTGTAGACCGAGAAGTCTTCTTTTACACTTGAAATACTATTTCGTATTTCCATTTTTTCAGTAACTTATTAATTTATGAGCTTAGCAGGACTAAGCCCTGTGTCATGTGTCCCAATTGCATCCCATAAATATTTAACACTACTGGAAAACAATAATTTTCTAACTCGAAAAACAGTGTTACAGAAATTAAACAATTGCTAAGTGACCACTGTGCTTTTTCATGAATCCCATCTACTTTATTAAGGCGAGACAAGCCCAGATAGCCAATTACAATGCACTAAAATGTACCGTCAACTGACTGGGAAAGGCTATTATATATTCAGCTTCCATGTAGTTCAATGAAAATTAGAGTTAAATGTGTATTTTGAATGCAATAGGTTATTACTATGGAGTTAATCATACCATTACTTTTTATTGTGGGTCGGTATATAGAAGTTTAAAGGGACCCTGACAGAGAGGAATAAATGAGGCCAGCCCTCGCCGCTGCCCCCGACAGCGGGGTACCGCGCCCGGCTTAATGCACCCTCCTGAAGTCTTCTCAAATTGTGTCACTTGTAGAATTTGCACTTGACTTTTGCAAACATTAAATGTTCTTGTCACCGAGAACTAATTAAGAAATCTGGACCACTATTGCTGAGCTAATTTTGTTCAGGTTGACTGCATGTTCAAATCTGACTCTAGATGCTCATCTAATGTATACTGTGACCAACTATTTCGGTCGGATTAAGGTAATTACCTAGCTCAACACTTTTCTGATACATTTTACAGTAATGGAATCCGAAGCTTTTATATGCTTCTCCATCTTCACTTCAGAGGATTGGGAGGGTGAAGCTGTGCTTGAGGACGGAAGAGCCAAAGCCTAGCTAATCAGCAGCCTACAGGACAGCTCAGCTCGGCTTAGGCTCCCTGTTTCGGGAGGCAGCAAACCCAGCGCCACGTTAAAAGGCTTTAATTTCCCAGACCTCGGAAAAAGCCTCATCGCCAGCAAGAGCGACACGACCTGCGGTAGCTCTGGGGAACCAGCGACGCTGTGACGGAGCAGAGCAGGCCGGGGGGCTTCACAGATCCACTGATGCCGTCCCCAGCAGCCGGTCCTTTACACCCCGAAACGCTGCGGCGGAGGCAGGGGGCAGTCCTGGAGCAGGGGTGTGGCTCCTGGAGCATTCAGTCCTTCCCTTGCTGTGGCAGGTTCATCAGGCCACAGGCCAACCCCTAGAAAAGCATCCTTGCTCCGGGCTTATTAAAGACACTGTGACCACAAAGGAAAAGCTCTGTAGTTCTGTAACACGTCCTAGGCGCAGTGAGCTTGGCACGAGGTGGTGCCTCCCCCGTGGCCACAGCTCGCATCCCTCAGACACAGCATCCTTCACCCCCTCACCACAGCGGCTCACCGCGCCAGTCCCCGTGGCCAGACACGGGGATACACCGCAGGGAGACAGGACTTTCCACCACACCAAATCACGGGCAGTTAACGGGAACCATCGGAAAAACTATCGCAACTAAACCAAACCCCCAACGAGTTCAGAGGGCAGCAGTGAACGAAGACACGTGTGGTGCGTGGGACCCCAGCACGTCTTCTGCGCGAGACTCCCTTCTAAGGGAAAGGTGATCACAGCTTTGCCCCCGCCTTGGCCAAAAGGGCAGGAAGAAGGTCCAACCCGAAGGGCATGCAATGGGATGGCAGACCATGCCCTGGGGAGAAGGTGAAGGCTCCCTGACGCTGGACCCAGCGCGAGGGCGGTGGTGGCTGCCTGCACATGGCCTCATCCCCGGAAGACACCGAGGACGTGGCTGTGGCCCTCAAGGGTGCAGCACCTGAACTGAGCTACGGCTGCCCTGCAGAAAGCTCCAGTTAACCCCGCCTGCTAATGAAAAGATTAAAAAATAGAAAAGCCGTCTTTCATGAACTACCCTTCAAAGGGTTGGAACTTCTTCCTGAGAGCGTTTAGCCCGGGAGGCGCAGAGCCACCGTGCTGTGACTTCCACCGTTTCCTCACGTACGGATGGACGGTCACCTCAGAGCCTTGCAGCAGCCTGCTGCAAACCAGTACACCCTGGGCTGCGGCGCGGGTCTCTTACCTGGGGAGAAGCGGGCGAGACGCGGTGGCCCTTGTCCCCTCCTCACTTCACAGGAGAAGAGATGTCCAGAGAACGGGGAGAGCAGTGGGACTGCCGCGGCAATGACTGTGCTTGGAATTCGTGGACCTCCCACATGCCTTGTTTCCATCAAACGGCCAATCTCTTCCTCTTTGTTCTGCTGAAGTGTTTTATTTCCACCTATTTAAGGCAGAATTATGTCAGAGTCTATCCATATCGCTGTGTTGTCCACAGCAGAGAGTATTGTTCAACAATTTGGGAAGGAGAGGGTGAGGAAAGTCTACAGGCATTTTTTAAACGACAGTATCAGATTACCTTTATTATACATTATAACTGTGCATTACAACCACGCCGAAGACCCCATCGCTATTTCTAGTTAAATTAGACACTGTGCCAAGAACAGAGCTCTCTCCAAGAAGAGGTTTTAAAGCTCAGGATTGAACATCTTGGCATACATCTCGCACGCTCTTTGAGACCTCCTGTCACTTACAAAATAATCTCCCTCCCATAATCTACTTTTGCAGTCAATAACAACCACAACACTTCAAGAAAAAAGGGTTTAAGTGAAAATTGTGAAAATAGATATGGACTTACTTTTCATAATGTCATGGTAACAAGGAACAATGGAAATCTGCCAGTTTTTATTTTCTTGAGTTTTCTGGGTGTTCATAACCGAAGATGCTGCCAGTGGGGAACGTCATGCAGTCGTGCTGATGTGGCTCTAGATGACTAGCAGAAAGGCTACTGGGGTGGCCTGAAGGCCACGGGTTGTCCCTCCCTTCTGCAACCAACTTCTTCACGTCCTGGGCTGTGTGGAAATGCATGGCGCAGCACTGGACAACAGATCCAGTCGGCATCCTCCTCCTCCTGTAGCCTTGGACACATTTGGAGTTCTCGGTTTCTTTCCCGCTTTCCTCAGTCACTGGGAGTGTTTGAACATTTTAAAAGATACCACACTCCCCAAACCTTCGCAAAGGTAACTGAGCAAACTTTGGTAAGATAATTGAATGGTGCTGACTACTTCAAAAACACGAAGGGAGCCCAGCCTTCTGGAAATCAGGCCCTTACATTCTTCGGGGCATTAAGCAGAAATTTATCTACAGACTTGGTATGGGAAGACCTCGCACGCAGCCAGCTCGGGTGTTCTCACCTACCGGCAGCCCACAGGGAGAGCGTAACGCCTCCCAACACCGTCTTATGCAAAAGGTGTGACTTCATTAATCGATAAGAAATCCTCCCATCAGAAGAGCTGGCCTGGATGCTTTGATGTGCAGTTTAACAAGGCGTTGATGATATTGCGCTGCATAAACCTGGTGAAAAAGATACAGAAAACGTTCTCCTCTGGAGGTGGAGGTCAGCTGGGGCCTGTCCCCCACCCTCTCCAGACGTACACCCCTTCATGAACAGATAGAGATGAGGCAACAGAGGAAAACTCCCTCAAAACACTGTAACGTCCTCAGCACCCTAAAAAGGCTTTTAATTATTTCTTACAACTCAAGCCACCAAGAGAGACGAGAGCAATCCCCCACTTCTGGGAGATGCTGGGCAGCTGCCTCGAGGGCCGCTGCTGCCGTTGCCCCCGCCTGGAAGGAGTCTGTCCCCAGACCTGGCTCCGTGGGCACAGCAGCACCCAGGGCGTTCACGTGCTGGTCTGTGAGCAGCTGGGGGGGGTCCCTTCCTTCCGCCGGAGCTCCCCAGTCCTTGCCTGCTCCGGCCTTACCCCCCAACAGCCGATCTCGTGTCAGGCGCAGGTGGGTACACCCTGCCCTTCACAGGAGGGTGACGGAAGGCCCAAGGAAGCCCACATCATTACAGCTTTATCACTAATCATTATTTTCCTGGGCAGGCATGGAGCTGGAAAAGCATAAGATGGGGAATGCCTCGTGAAAAACTCTAAAGAAAGAAAAGACATCAGAAGCAAGAACCCAAATGCAAATTAAGCATCTGAAGTGCAACAGATCTCTCTTGGGAAGCGAAGACCTTTGGTCTGCCGAAGAGAGACAGAAGGGTAGACACAAGACCTTTCCATGCTCCACAGCCAACACGCTCAATCAGATGAGCTTGGCCTTCACTCCCCTCCAGACCTTGCCCTCCCTGTTAAGCCACTAACAAGTGCCATTTATGATGGTTCTTTCTGGGATGCGGTTGCCTCTATCTTGGAAAATTGGATTGAGCTTATTCCTCATACGCCACAAATTGGGCAATAACTTTCAGTCACTACCCACGGACTAGACTTGAGTCAGCCAACTAGAACTGAAAGGTTCTCTCAAGCCTATTACCAGCTTCCTGAAATATCCCGTCTCTAAGCAGACTTAGCACATGAGACACAGGAGTGCCAATATTTATTAGGTGCTCACGCTGTTTTCCCGATCAATTTTAGCCATGACCCGAGACATGGTGTGCAGCAAGGCAAAGCACAAGCAGGCAGAGCAACGCTGTCCTCGCTGAGGTTTGTTTGCTGCAGTGTGGTCCTACACAGCAGATCTGCAACTCACAGAACTTGCTCCGTGCCCGTCGGTGCCAGCGGCTCCGCAGCAGGGCCCCAGGAGTGATCCCCCCCGCTCGCTTGGGCCTCTGGCCTGCACAGAGGAGGAACACGCACCCAAGGGGCTTCAAGCGTTTCTCAGCCCGGATTAGATGTCCCCCTCAAAGCTAATTTTGAAAGGATTTATGACAAAATACAGACTGGCACCGATTCCAAAAGAAATCTAACCTCCCATAAGAGAAGAGGAGCCGCTGACCATCACGGCACGAGACGATGATCAATAATGAGTGAAAACCAGCAACCCTGTTGCTTTGTCTTCATGCAGCCATTACCAAGAGGAGGGACATCTTATAAATTCGTTATTTTACTTCATAAATTTTTTTTCTTTCTGTCATTCTATGATTAGAGAGAGGGTACAACTACAGTTTAGCCCCTTGGTAGAATTTACTTCAGTGATTAAAATAACTGCATGGAATTAGCGCAATTCTAACGTTATTTTTTATCTTGAGTGGCAGAAAATCATTGCTCCTGGGATAATTCTTAACCTAACAGAATGACCTCCATGAAATACATCCAAAAGTTTTATGATTTTCCCCTTTATGCTAATTTAATGTAGTCCAACTGTTTAATCTTAAAACGGACACATTCCAAATAAAGTAATACAGTTTACAACAAGACACTGTAGGAAATAATTAGGTTGCAAGTTCTGGAGGCTTTAATATGGTTGAAATTATATAACTATCTTTGCATTCCCTGTATGGTCCTATTAAATGCAGTAGGCATTGATGTTGCTAGCTGTCAGGAAGCAAAATGAAAAATAGTTTTAATAGCTGCTCTTTGACCTGTTTTATATTTTATGTCAATTATAACAGCACACAA
This sequence comes from Strix uralensis, assembly GCF_047716275.1. Lineage (NCBI taxonomy): Eukaryota > Metazoa > Chordata > Aves > Strigiformes > Strigidae > Strix > Strix uralensis. Next base: position 45,069,368 of record NC_133977.1, on the reverse strand, counting down.
CCATGCATAATTATGAAGCATAGATGCATTAAAATGTACACATAATTTGTGCTCTTATGGCAACCACTGCATTAGGATCTAGAAAACAAACTGATGACTTCCTATTGTTAAGTCGTCTTAATATCAAATATGCAAGAGTTTTGGCTGTCTACTTGCTTTGTGTAATTTAAAAAAAAAATATTCTGAGAGACAAACAAAAATGAGCATATAAGTGTACATGTGCCATCTGCACTGAGTCTCAAACTACAGGAGCCGTGTTCACCACGACGGCTGAATTCACAGAGCTGTGCACACACACATCCAGGCCCGAGTTTTTATATGATCTGTCTTGTTCATGGTAGAAGTTATTTGCTGGCCCACAGAAGATCCCCAGCAGGGCTTTGGCTTCGTTTGGGTCTTAAACAGGAGCAACTGTTCCTCTGGTTTCAAATGGGGACAGTTATCCTGTCCTTTGAAGCACGTTGATAAAGGTGAAAACATCATCCAGGGCCTAAAAAAATTTAAGATGCTAAACCACAACTGCCTGAATTTAAAGGTGACTATTTAAAAAATAGTTCTCAGATCTTGTTCCCACCGCAGAAGATACTAAAGCAGAAAATGTAGACGCATTCACACTACTGAAAAAAAAAAAATCACGGTAAAGCCTTCCCACAGAGACACTCTGAAGTGAAGGGATCTGCATCTTCTGCAGCGTGTTGCAGGATGCCACCAATAACCGCAACACAAGTATTTTCACGTCCCTTGAGGTGCCGTTAGTGAAGACGATGAGATCAGGGGTTTATTTCTCTGCTTCAGGAGACATCTGAACCCCCTCACGGATCACATCTACTACCTGGAGCGCTTCAGTCTGCGTCTCGCTAGACCTGCCTCCCCCTGCCCCTTCCCCAGGGCTCTGGTGAAGCTCACACTTTGACTACAGATCTCACCAACACTTCCAAACGCTCCCGTTTCCAGTGCTGGCATACATCATCCCCTGGCTTCTGTCACAGAGGCAAATTCATGGAGTGATTTAAAAAAAAAAAAAAAAAAAAAAAAATTATTATCTGTGAAATCTGGAAATTCATCCTCTGTGAAACCAAGACGTGCCGTATTTTAACTGGGATCTTTCTTATCGCACACAAAACGCGCCGTAAGGGCACGCAAACATCTGCCCTGCAGCTGGCTGCTCACCCGGCTCCACAGCTGGCCCGGCCTGGGAAGGACATCGGGGTCCTGCCTGGGAAGAGCCACGCACATGGCCTCGCCGCTTTCTCGGCGTGAATTCAGCGGCTGAGGATGTGAAGAAACCACCAGAAACCCCACACAGGCTGCAGACCTTCCCTGGCCAGGGACCACTGAGCCCGCGCACGGCGAGCGGAGCTGGCACGCGGCGCTGCTGGCTTACTTTGTGCATTTAAGCCCAAACCACAGCCCCGTTATTTGAAGAAAAGTTGGCAAACATCTTCTACACTGATTCTTTAATGACGTATCCTCGTGCTCCACATAACGACTCCGTGCCTTTCTGAAAGGCTGCGTGGAGCTTCACGGAAAATCATGTCTCGCCCAGAGCCCTGAGGACCACTGGTTTGGGTGTCTATAGGTATCTCCCTGTTTTAATCTGTTTTAGAATACCAGCTCCAGATCCATGATCAGCTGCGGGGCTGCGACGCACTTCAGAGCGAATCATTTTTTCCCCCCCCCGAGAACACTTCAGCCTTTTGAATTAAAGCTTAGCTCAGATCTGACAAAAGCCAGGGCCCTCCCTCCCCAGCACAAAGGGCGAAGGTCTGCGGCAGGAGCGCGCGTGTGCTGGCGTGGAGGCTCCTTGCGGGGCAGGGCGGGGAATGCTGCACCGCAAAGCTCTGCCACAAGCCAACGCTCCCATCAAAGCAGAGCCGGAGGCGGCCAGCAGAGCGCCGACAGTTTGCTCGAGTCGCTTAATCTTTCTCCAGCACACTTACTGCTCGCTGCTGGTTGGAGCAGCTCCCCAGCTTGAGCTCAGCTCCCCGCGCTGACGTGGATCCGTTCCCACCACACCCGGCCTCTCCCCTGGAACAGCGAGCAGGGGACCTACCGCCAGAACACTTCATGACTACACCAAGAATCAAGGGATGACAAAACCGTTAGAGGGAAATAAATGTGTTACATGGCCTACTCAAGGGTTTTCCTTCACCCCAAACCAGGCAGGGGCAGAATACAGCACCCTCCACCGCCTGAGCAAGGCTTCCGCAGACCTCTGCCCACAAAGCCAAGTGTGAACACACCCGCGCCGTGGTGGGTCATCACATCCACGGCTCCACAGGCAGCCTTCCGGAGACAGACCGTGTAGCAAGAGCGAGCCACGAGCCCCGTTCTCCACACAACCTTCTCCCTTCTCGCCCAAGCACACTCCCGAGCAAAGCCACAACCTGCCATTTCCATACAACAGATATCCGTAAAAAAATCACTTCCCAGCAACACTCTGCTGCTTGAGCACGGCCTTGTCCTGATAGCATTCGTTCCGGCTCACTAATTTCTCTAATGGTATTTCTTTACAAAAATATGTATTTCAGAGCCTGGCAGAAATTTGACTTGGTAGAATTTCAAATGTAGAACACGACCTGCAATCTGCTTTCCACTTGCCTACGTATTTTCTTCATCATAAAGCTGGTTAATATAGTATCTTGGAGAACTACAATTTGCAAACTCTCATTTTATTACGTCCTGGTTGTTGCCCAGCCACACGCCTGGGCTGAGGCTGTTCTCACACACCGTATTGCTGCAGGACAGAGCTGGAGCTCAAGCCCACAAGCTGTGGGAGGATCCACAACATTCCCCCTCAGCAGCCACTAACATATTCTGTATGGGCCTCTGGACTCTTTCACATACCCTTGGGGTTGGAAAAGGCCATCTCCAACACAAGATACTCACCCCTAACAATTCCCAGACATGAACGAGCTCTCTGCAGGGCAGCTGAGGGTTTAGGAGTTTTGTCTCGGTTTCGTTTGGTTTTTTTAATAAGAAGGAAAAGGAACTGAT